>NC_083323.1:309375-618750 GCF_963455315.2 Globicephala melas | reverse complement strand
CGAGGTTTGGAGGAGCAGACACCGGCAGCCGGTCACTGGTCGGACCGGGAACCCAGAGACCCGTGGTTGCCCAAATGTCAGCGCCTGGAGAATTCAGCTCTAGCGTGGGCCCCTCCCTTACCTGGGGGCCCCGTGCCACTGCTCCTGTGGTTAGGCCACCTCCGGAGCACTGAACTGATTCCAACCCCCCCAGTCGGCGCAAAATAGTCAACGTTTGCCTATTTCAAAATTAAACTACCGTAAGAAATGAAAACTCCACGTTGCAGCCCAGCCTGCCCTACGAAAGGGGAGGGGCGAGTTGGAAGGTCGCGGCTCGGGGACGACTAGAGTCTGTGCGTTAAGTTAACAAGAGGGGTGCGCAGTCACTGGGCCATTTGCACCATGACGGCTCTCCACGCTTTCTCCTTGTCAAACTCCTTCAGGGGGCTTCTGGCCACCTGTGACTGAGACAGGCAAAGAGTTATTTGTCCCGGGCCACCCACGCGGCAGGAAGCAGGAAGGAGGCTCAGTTCCCTCTCACTACTCTGCTGTCCAGAGCCCCGGCACCTCCGGCCACGACCCAGAGCACATGTCCTCCGCAGGGGCGGGGCCTGGGCTGCGGGGTGGGCTCTGGATGGGGGGTGGGAGGCTGCCGTGAGTGGGCATCCTCCCAACAGCCGGGGAGCCGGGGGCTCGGGTGGAACCTGCCCCTGCCTCGTGAGGCCTCTTCCTGTGGGTCTGCATCCCAGCACCTGGCAGAGCAGCGTCTGCATTCAGTAGGTGCTCAGTAAATACTGCTGACTGTGGAATGATACACACCAGGGTGCAGGGGTAAGTCCCTCCAAGCTCTTCCTGGGGGCAGAGGCTGGACACTCCACAGAGAAGCGGTCTTGACCTGGCCCCGGAGGCTGTGAAGGCATCTCCAGGGGCATGACAACAGAGGAGGGAGGACGCTTGAGGCAACGGTCACCAAACAGGGAGGACAGCTGCCCGGTTCAGCACCCCCTGCGCCCCCAGAACTGGCAGTTCTGGAACATGGGGGGAGGATTCATTGGCCTGACACTGCACCTTGGCGTCCTGACGCAGAACCAGGGGGACCTCACGTGGGACCCAGGGACAAAGCCAACCCCGCTGGGGACTGACCACAACCGGGTAAAAACAACAACCAAACGACGCCATATGAGAAGTGCAACGAAGGGAGAGGTGGGGCAGGTAGGGTGGCTGAGGAAGGGCCAACGACGGACGCCGGAGTGCGTCCCCCGGGAAGGGCGGGAGAAGCCTCGTGGGGCGACAGGGTGACGAAGGCGGGAGGCTGGCCGCGCTGGACGTGTTGCCGGAGAGCAGCAGAGCAGGACGTGAGACGGGGCGGGCCCGCGTGGTGGCTGGGCGGGAGGAGCGCCTGCAGGGAGGGCCCTGCAGCAGCCTCCCAGGTACACGGAGCACCTGGAGGACAGTGGGCAGGTTTGCCCGGGAAAAGCACCACAGTGGGCAGCTCACGGGGAGGAGCCTTTCAGCCGTGGGGACAAGAGGCAGGGCCTGGGGCAAGTGCAGCGGCCTCGAGCCTGGCCGAGGGGCTGGCGTGACCCTCAGAGCCCGCCGGCCAGGGGTCGCTGCTGCCACGTCTGTAGTGGGCACCCTGACGAGCCGCAGGAGGGAAAGCTCTGTGATCCATGCAGATGTTTGCCAAGTTCTCTTCTACATTTGTAAGAGTAGAACTGGAAGCATTCAGTCCATAACACCTTTCCAGAAATGGATTTGTGTTGGCCTGGCTGGCTTCAAAAGCGTATAACGTATTGTACCTTTCCAAGATTTTTCTGGGGCATTTTAAAAAATACGAAGTGACCCAACAGGTCTTGAAAGAAGTCAGCGCAGGTGGGCGTCGCTTTGCCCAGGGCCCTGGGAAGACAGCCCCACTGGGATGGGACGGGACGGGACGGGACAGGGAGCCACGCTCGCTCGGAGGCCACTCACCTCTCCCGCCGGGCGTCCCTGCGGGCCGGTCTGTGCGGCGTCCCAGGATGCGCCCGCCTTGAAGCGCACGCACTGGATGACCGTGGCCGTGTTGAGGCCCGCCTGCAGCAGCAGCTCCAGCATCAGCAGCAACAGAAGCGCGTCGTAGGACTGCCGGGGGTGGAGACAGGCGGTGAGCAGCCCGGGGCCTCTCCTCCTGGCTCTCAGCCGCCCCCAGGGCCCCAGCGCGTGGGCCCACTGCCCAGGGAGGCAGCGCACAGGCTTCCCAGGCCGTGGCCCCGAAGCACAGACCGTGAGCCCTGCCGCAGTCTGTGTGGAGCGGTTTCAGGCTCTCACTCCACTGTGCCCTGTTACGTCACCAGCCTGAGCAGGAACATTCTGTCTCAGTGAGAGAGAGTTGAGGAAATCACTTCTGCTCTGGGTTTAACAGAGGGACACAAAGATGACCCGCCTCGTGGGGCGACAGGGTGATGGTGCCGCTGCCCGGGTCAAGTCGTCCAGGCCTCCCAACAACCACTCGTGTCCACAGCGGAGCCACTGAAACCACCCGTGGCCTCGCCGAGGGTGCCCAGATGGGGCGGAGGTCTGCTGTGGAGGCCCCGAGCCGGACGAGAGACAGGGGCAGGGTCCGGGGCGGCGGGACACAGGCACGGTCGACAGATCCGTCTCGAGGCTGGAGGGTGCGGCACTGGCTGCTGGTGAGGAGGGGTCTGCCCAGGACTAGAGGGAGCCCCAGTGGCTGCAAGGACAACCACAGAGCACTGGCCCCTCCCCACACTGCAGGGGTGTCCTTCCAGCCTCAGAAATACAAAACAACGCGACGTTAAGACAAAGAAGAGCCCAGAAAATGTCACTTAGAAAAAAACCAAAAAGACTCAACAGCTCTGAAGTTTATATGCACATTTAACCATGAGTCCAGTTTTTTAAAAAATGCAACATTGGGCTGGCTATCTAGAGCCAGGCAGGGTGATTCTAAAATTCATAGAGGGACTTCCCTGGTGGCAGTGGTTAAGAATCCGCCTGCCAACACAGGGGACATGGGTTCGAGTCCTGGTCCGAGAAGATCCCACATGCTGTGGAGCAACTAAGCCTGTGTGCCACAACCACTGAGCCTGCGCTCTAGAGCCTGCAAGCCACAACTACTGAGCCCACGTGCCGCAACTACTGAAGCTCTGCGTGCCTAGAGCCTGTGCTCCACAGCAAGAGAAGCCGCCGCAATGAGGCAATGAGAAGCCCGCGCACTGCAATGAAGAGTAGCCCCCACTCACCACAGCTAGAGAAAGCCCACGTGCAACAGCGAGGACCCAACGCAGCCATAAATAAATAAATGGATGAATAAATAAATAAATAGCATTCATAAAGAAGAACTAGCAAGCGACAGAAGTGAGTCAGCCCCGAAACGCAGGGCCGCTGGCCGCGAGGCATCGAGCAGGCCAGGTCGCGATGCCTGGTGCAAACCTCCGGGGTGCACCTGGCGGCACAGACCGGCCGAGGGGGGACAGTCAAGGCAGAAACGGACGCAAACAGACCGAAGCTCCGTGCGTGATAAAGGCAGAGTCTCAGACGACTGAGGAAAAGGTGGGCTTTTCAATAAACAGTATTGAACCATGAGCCATTTGAGGAAAGTCCGATGGGGCCCACTCCTTGTGCGGCACTCCAGGCTAAACTCCCGCGGAAACACAAGTACGAGCCTTTCTAATTGTGACTTAAAATCTAGAAGCAATAAAGGAAAATATTGACAAATTTAACTACGTAAAAACAACAACAGGGCTTCCCTGGTGGCGCAGTGGTTGAGAGTCCGCCTGCCGATGCAGGGGACACGGGTTCGTGCCCCGGTCTGGGAGGATCCCACATGCCGCGGAGTGGCTGGGCCCGTGAGCCATGGCCGCTGAGCCTGCGCGTCCGGAGCCTGTGCTCCGCAACGGGAGAGGCCACAGCAGTGAGAGGCCCGCGTACCACACACACAAAAAAAAAAAAAAAACAACGACGACGACAACAAAGTTTCCACATGACAAAAATCACAGCAAGCAGTGAAAACGGCTGCCAAGCTGAGGCTGCCGCTTGCATCTTCTGCGTCTGACGGAGGACTGGGCTCCCTGCGTTAGCAGCGTTCTCAAAGCCCACTAGGAAATGGTCAAGAGACACGGACGGAGGTTACTGGGGAAATGCAGCACTGCAGGCACACAAGAGGTCACTCATTTTCAGAGAGATGCACGTAACGGCCCCACCCGAGGCTCTGTCTCTCACCTGTGTTACAAAGCCCAGCGTGGCGACCCTCCCCAGCTACGCGGAAGCAGGTGCTCTCATACTGTTGGTGGGAGGGAAAACGGGAGCCCCCAGGAGAAATTAAGTTAAAAAAAGAAAAAGGTGAGGTGTAGAAGCGTGGTTAGAGTGACCTGTTTTGTAGGAAAGAAGGAAAATAATAATATGCACTGTAGGTTACCTGTAGAAGGAATCGGGGAAGCCGTGGATGGGACCACAACTCCCCTGAATTTGCCTTTCAGATGGTTTGACTTGAACCATGTGAAAGTTTTATATATTCAAAAATACTATTAAGAGGGAAAAAGCATCAGAGCCTAAAACTGAATACAGAGAGAAACCATCAAACTTGACTGTGTAGCAGGACCGCTCACAGAAGGGGGTGCCTTCGCAGAGCACATGACCGTACCTCCGCGTACAGCGAGCCGTCCCTCACCCAGCAGGTGCGCTGCTGGTCGAGAATGCGTCCTGTAATTGTGAACACGTGTGAGTCGTCAGGCAAATTTAAGTAGTAACTATATTCAATGTTACCAGGATTTTGGGACTAAGAGAAAAATGATGCAAATATAAAATAACAGAGGTTAAGGGGGAAAAAACCCTAGAACGTAAAATTTGAATTGGAAATAGCAATATACGTCAGGGATCTTTAAGTGGGCATACATTTCTCAGCTCCGTCCACTGACAGGGCTCAGGAGCAACGATGCCCCCACAGGAATGGGTACACGGCCCCCCTCCAGGGGCGAGGGCGAGACACGGCAGGACCAGGACCAGGTGAGCCCGGGCCATCTCAAGCGTCTGACGGGAGAGGAGGACGTGCTGGCATCTGGGAGCCGAGGGGTGGGTCGCCCTGAGCGTCAAAGAACAAAGAATGCAGCGCTCTGCCGACAACGACGCACACACGTCCTCCGTGGGGTTCTCGGGCAGGCGCAGGTGTGAGCGCCCTGGCCTCCCCTGCGGCCCAGGCTGCGAGCAGCCCTCAGTGCTGCCCACAGGTGCTTCCGTCCTGCGAGAGATCGCCTGCCCTCCAAGAGGCACCCTGGCAGCCACGGCAAGCCGGCCAGGATGGCAACACCAGTGCACCTGGACTCGCTCCCGCTGACGCCACTGCAAACAGATCTACAGGTGGGACCATCTCCCGGACAACTGGCCTGGACTCCGAAAGGTCAGTGTCCTGGGGGAGAAGTGGGAACTGTCCCGGATCCAAAGAGACTGAGCGACCCTCATAGCTCTGAGAACCTGAGCCCACGAAGCATCTTCTCGGGATGGTCTGAGGGGACAATGTGCTGTCACCTAGCACGTCAGCCACCTCAGCTGTGCAGGAGACTGTCCTTACTGTTGAGATGCCAGAGCATCTAAGGGCGAAGGGTCACCTCAAACCTCTGCCACTCGCTTTCAGATGCCTCTGGAAAACGATGGCCATGTGTGTGCTCCACCCACCCGTCAGCATAAACACGCACACGGACACACACGTAAACCTCCAGGGAATCTCAGTGTTTACTGCATTAACCTTTCAACTCTGCCACATGTTTGAAATTTCTCATGATAAACATTTGGGGGCAAACACTGTCTATACTGAAACTAACCTCACCCGGAGCCGGAGCCTGCGGGGAGGACGCTGGACCCCCGAGAAGCCCCCGTAGAGGGGAGGCTCTCACTCTCCTCAGTTTACCCAGGAACCAATGGGGTCTCTCATGAAACTGGACAAACGGTGACTCTTAAATGCAAGTGGATGGGAACAGGGCCGAGAAAATGTAAGGCGCCTGTGAAGAGGGGTGTCTGGGGGGTGCCCAGGGCAGAGCAGCCCAGAGGAGAAGAACAGAAGCAGCTGAGCGGTGCCGGGCAGAACGGGCATCAGAGAAGGGTGCACAGACGCCTCACAGTGCACGGAGAAAAGCAAATTAGCAGAACCAGCTCCATGCGCGTCAGGCCGTGCGCAAAGCCAGCTCCGGCCATCTGCCCCGATGTGGGCAGCGGCTCAGCGCTGCTCAGCGGCATCATGTTTCTATAGAGTTCAAAATAAAATAAAAGAACACCCACCTTGAAGGCTGGCGGGTAATCTTTAAAGACATCCATGATTCTCATTACGCTGAAGGACAGGTACCCCGAGGCCGTGAACAGCAGCGGGGCCGCGAGGCTGCAGATGGCTATCAGCACCTCCACCTGGCGGGAAGCAGACAAGAGTGGGAGGTCGGGGTCTGAGAGCCACTGCCTGGACAGAGGGTGCCGCCCGGCAATCACACAGCGGGAGTTACGAGCGGCGTGTGTCTGCGTCCAGCCTGGGGCACCTGCTGAGTCTCTGTGCTCCGTCTGCCCGTTAACTCAAAGCTCACCACGTGTCGCGCGAGTTTTCTCAACTTAGGCGCAATTCGCTCTGTTGATAACATAGCACTTAGGAATTGATGGCCTCCTCCCAGTGCCCTCTGACCTGCTCCTGCGACCTCCCAAGGCCCTCCCGCCTCGGAGAGCCATGGCTGGCCCAGAGGCCACGCAGGCCCAGGTGTCGGCTGAGCTCAGCACCAGCTCGGAAGCTCACTTGGGCCGGTTTAGCGACTGTCACTGTCCGACATCCACAGCCGGACAGGGCGCCGCCTCTGCTGAGTCCCAGGAATCTCTCCCGACTCTTATGCCAAATGGGCCGTTTCTGCTTACTTCCACAGACAGCCCAGCCCTCGGACAGTCGCAAGGCCCCCTCAAGCCCGCAGCCTGCAGACGCCCCTCAGATGCTCGCCCCTGACCCCGCCCAGCCCGGCAGGTCGCTCCGCGGGTGGCTGGAACCCGGCCGGGCTTCACCTACCAGAGATCTGCTGGGACACTCTGCCGTCACATGACTGGCAATGGCACTTGGAAAACACTAAGAAAAGGAAAAAGAAAGGCTTCAGAGATGAGAGCCCAGCAAGTCAGATCCCAAACGTGTACTCTCCCGTTCTGATTCGGGCCATCCTGGTCGCCAGGAGAGCCGGGGATCCGTGCAAGAGAGGCAGAGCAGCCTGGAACCTGCACACCTGCTCTCTCAGGTGCGGCACCCGCCCCCAGATGCTCGTGTGCGTGTCTACTGCTCCGTCTCGATTCAGCACCGCACCGGGGAAACGTGACACAGACTCAGCAGCTTTGTCCGAGGCAGGGTCTGTGTTCCAACTTGCAATTGTCCCGACGATGTCCTGGTCCAGCTGGGTCTGTTCCCAGCTCAGGACCCAGTCGATGATCACGCTTCATGTTTCTTGTCAGTTCGCTGGCCTCATTGACGGGGAGGGCTCAGCTCACGCTCAGTGGTGCCACCTTCACGATGCCGCATTTCTGGAGGGAGCGCCAGCTGGCCGCTGGCGGGCTCGGCTGGGCTATCAGACTCAGGGCCCCTGGAGACACCGCGCCCCTGCCCACCATGTTTGACCACTGGGGGCTCCTCCGTTGGACCAGCATTCCTGTCCCTTTGTAATCAATAAATGCCTTTTCCCACTTATTTTAAGGAGCTTGATTTAGTTCTACACGATTCGGGCAGAGGGAAGCTCAGGGGAGCACAGGGCTTCCTCGAGGTTGCTGAGTGCTGGGCCCAGCCCCCTGCCATCCATCTGCCCCCCAGCCGGGGGTCCAGGTGCCCAGGGGTCCGCCGCCCCAGCCCAGCACAGCCTGCTGGGCCCAGGTGTGTCCGGGCCCCAGTTACCCATCCACACGCCCACAGAGGAAAAGGAAATGCCCAGGCCCTTGGTGTGGGAGCACCAAGCACAGGAGCCTGTGGTTTGGGGGCATCACGTGACATGTGGAAACTCGGGTGTGCAGGGGCCCATCGCAGCTGCTCCAAGCGGATGTGTGGCCCACACCCAGCCGGCAGCACAGCCAAGGGGGGCCAAAGCCTGGGGGCCGTGTGTTCCCCGGGCCGCATTTCAGCTAAACGCTAAACAACATTAAATTACGTAAGTCAACTCGGACTTACTTATACAAGGATGAAAGGCCCACGTTTAGAACAGTGACCGTGTAGTCAGTAAGCACTTACCAAGCACCAGGTGCGGGGCTAGGCATTTACGGTAGTCGTATTCAATGTAAGATAATATAAATGTATTACATTTTAAAACGTATTATAAAACAATATGAATGTTATATGTTATAAAATAATGAAACAAGTACTTTTCAGGGAAACTAATGCAAAAAATATAAAATACTAATAGCAGCTACCGCGTCCCCGGTGCCGCAGTGGATAAGAATCCACCTGCCAATGCAGGGGACACGGGTTCGAGCCCTGGTCCGGGAAGATCCCACATGCCACGGAGCAACTAAGCCCGTGCGCCACAACTACTGAGCCTGCGCTCTAGAGCCCGTGAGCCACAACTACTGAAGCCCGCACTTAGAGGCCGTGCTCCGCAGCAAGAGAAGCCACCACAATGAGAAGCCCGCGCACCGCAATGAAAGAGTAGCCCCTGCTCGCTGCAACTGGAGAAAGCCTGCGCGCAGCAACACAGCCAAAAATAAATAAATAAATTTATATTTAAAAAAAATAATAGCTAATCTGAGGGAGTAAACAGTATCGTGATTACAAAAATACATCTGTATGAGGTACTGGTATCCTCAAGCCAGTTTAAAATAATAATAATAATAATACCAGCTAACATCCCGACTCATTTAATCCTCGGTTCCCAAATCGCCCTGGTCTGGGGCCCACGAGGACCTGGGAAGCATCTTGCTCGGCCCACCAGCGCCCACTCCCCACCCCCACCCCTCCTCCCGCTGCTTTCCAGCCTGACTGCCCCAAAACCGAGCTCAAAGGCCGGCCACACTGACGAGGGCCACCCAGGGTGTACTCACGGCCACTAAGATCCAAAAGAACGTGACCGAAAGGTGCGGGCCTGAGATGGCGTCATCCACATTCAGAGCGATGACCCCTCCAAGGATGGCGGAGACACCGGCGATCACCTCGATGACCTGGGGGCAGAGAGTGTCACCCAGGGGAACGGGCAGGCTCCCCGGGGTCCCTGGAAGGGGGCGGGGGTGCAGGGGGTCCTGTGAGTTCAGGGCAGAGCGTCAGGGCACCCCGTGCTGAGACACTGAGGATAACCTCCAAGGGGAGATCAAAAACGCATATCTCCAACCCAAATTCGTGGGAAAGGGAAGGAGGAAGCTCCTGCCAATTCAAAGGAAGGTGGGAAAAGGCACAGAAAATAGGAAACAAAAAGATGGAGAAATAAATATGAAAGTGTCAGGAATTGCGCTCTGAGTGAACCAGCTCAATTCAAACGGCACCAACACTCTGTACAGAAACTGCCCAGATGTAAGGACAGGAAGAGCTGGAAGAAGACGGGAAGACACACAGGGAAAATATTAACCGAGAGGTAACTGACGTAGTTAACAATATATGTTCTATGGCAAAAGCCACTACTATAGAGAGCTGCTCGTAATGATTAAAAAAAAAAAAAATGAAGGAAGGAAGGAATTCTAAACTTTCGTGTACCTAAAAACCCAGGCTCCAAAACTCTATGGTGAAAAGCTACAGAATTACAAAGACAAATTGATAATGCCCACAGATTGGGAGGTTTTTAACAGATCTTTCAGTAATAGAACGAGTAGACTAAAAGATTCTGGAGAGGACGTAAACAAGTGAAAACACAATTAACATATAATTTATGGACACATTGAGAGTAAAAGGGGGTGTACTGTCAACCAGGACAGTTCATGTACCAGGGACACGCCTACACCATATTTATCTAGTATTCCCCCCACAATGAAATAAAATAAGGAGAAAGAAAAGCTTTTCTTACGGAATAGGATTTCAGGACCCGAGCAGGAAATGTCACTTCATACAGAATGTTGGTGCTCTCCGAGATGGAGCCCTGAAAAGAAACAAAACCTCATCACAGGGGTGGCCGTCCGTCCAGGCCGTCGCTCGGGTGATGGTCTGAAACGTGAGCATCTGGAAGACGCTCCTGGATCTCCAGGCTTCGGTGCAAAAGCTCAAACACGGACCTTCTCGTTGCATGTGAAAATGTGTTTGATTGCTGAAGTCCTAGTTTACAAGGTGATACTCTAGGCGGACTTGGTCTCTGCGTGTAACACTACTGGGGGGTGGGGGTGGTGTTACTTGGTCAGGATCAGGCTACGGAGGAGATGGTGCTGCATCCCCAGGTTTGCCTCCCTGGGGCCGTTGGCCCCTCGCTCCGCAGCCGGGTCTGCGGTGCAGCCGTGCCTCAGGCTGGACCAACCTTCTGCTTGCAGTGCGCCTCGCTGGACCGCGCAGAGATGATCACCGTGGCTGCCATGAAAAGCTCCAGCAGAAGCAGCAGAATCAGATTGAAATTGATCTGCCAAAGGAGAACACATGCGTCTGTAAAACCGGCTTCTTCACTTTCATCCCGTAAACGTGGACAGTCCCACGAAGGGGCTTAGACGCCTCTTCAAAGTCTCGGCAACTTTTCTGTCCAGAGCCAGATGCCAGGCACACAGCTCTGACTCACATATGTCTTTTTGTTTGTTGGTTGGTGGGTTTTTGATTTTAAATTATTGTTGGCTCAAGGGCTGGATTTGGCCCTCGGGTTGTAGTCTGCCCTGATCTCAACCTTCCTTGGTGTTTGGTCTCTCCTGGGTATTTACTCTAAAGGGATGAAAACTTACGTTCACACCAAAACCTGCCCACGTTTATAGCAGCTCTGTGCATAATTGTCCCAAAGAGAAAACACCAGGGGGTTGGGGGTTACGGAGCTGATGCACGTCCTGACTGTTGGCAGTTACAGAAATCCATGCCTGTGTTTAAATCCACAGGACAATACACCAACAAAGTTGATTTAACTGTGTGATATAAAACCAACCAATCGGGAATCTCCTGGCAGTCCAGTGGTTAGGACTCAGCACTTTCACTTCCGTGGCCAGGTTCAATCCTTGGGCGCGAAACTAAGATCCCAGGCAGCGCGGCCAAAAAAATAATAAAATAAAATAAAACCAACCAATCGAGAGCCTCTATGGGCCTCTCCCGCCACCTGCCCCAATCACCTGGGCAGCCCCTCCGCCCTGAGCCCACCGAGATTATTCACGCTGGCAGGTCTGAGCCTGCTCACCCTGCCTCACATCTCCCCCTGCAGAAACCCAGTGAAGGCTCCTGCCCACGTGTCCCCTCTCCCTGCCTCCTGACCGGCCCTGGGGCCCCCTCCTCTTGGGATCTGTGATAAACTGTCTTTGCAGTGGCAGTCGTCTCCTGATCTCTTGGCCTCACTATACCTTCAATGATGATTTTTTAAAATTCTACATTTAAAAACAAATGCAACTAATAAGTTGGATCTACAGAATTGTACATGCAAAATAAAACATAGAATTTTCATTCTTTTGTAGCATTTGTGTAACACTAACAAAAATTGACCATCTATTAGGCAACAAAACAAACCCTGGTAAATTCTGAACAATCAATACATTATAGGTTGTACATTCTGACCCTAATGTAGTGATATTAGAAACCAATAATAAATGGGTGACCTTTTAAGATAATTCCACACGTCTGTTTCATCAGGGTTCTAGGCAGAGACTGACAACCAGAAATACAAAGTGAGGTTAACAGAGCAAAGCCAGTTCTTCGAAAAGACTACTAAGAGATACGATAGAGATATAAATTACATTTCAGAATGAAAAGGAGAAATAACTAAAATATTTGGCTTGAATTAAAAACGGTGAGCAAGATGAACGACTATAAACTAATAATTTTGAAAACCTGCACGATATAGATAAACTTTTGATAAAAATATAAAACCCAAAATTTGACACAAGAAGAGACAGAAAACTTTAACACTAATAATGAAAGACCACCCCTCACCAACAGCCCCGGATGGAGAGGATTGTACAGGTGAGCTCTACCATACTTTCTAGAAGCAGCGACTTCTTATCATATCAAGGTTTTACAAAAAACAAAAGAGAGGTGAGAGCTGCCTCGTTCATTTTATGAGACCAGTATAACCCTGGTTCTAAAACCGGACAAAGGGGACTTCCCTGGTGGCGCAGTGGTTAAGAATCCACCTGCCAATGCAGGGGACACAGGTTCGATCCCTGGTCCAGGAAGATCCCACATGCCGCAGAGCAACTGAGCCCATGCGCCACAACTACTGAGCCTGCGCTCTAGAGCCCACGAGCCACAACTACTGAAGCCCACGTGCCACAACTACTGAAGCCTGCGCGCCTAGAGCCCGTGCTCCACAGCAAGAGAAGCCACTGCAATGAGAAGCCCACGAGTAGCAACAAAGACCCAAAGCAGCCAAAATTAAATTTTAAAAAAAAACTTATTGGAAACTCTTTAGATACAACCTATTTAAAATCAGGAATAAGCCAGAGAGCCCCACGGTAGCAGAAGTCCTGGCCAAAGCGATAGAGCAAAAGGAACAACAGGGTTAGACTGAACAGGAGCGTTTAAACTGTCGTTATTTGCAGACGATAGGGTGACCTACATAGAGAAACCAACATAACCTACAGAAAACTCGGAGCATACGAGTCCAGCAAAGCTTCCAGACACAAAGTCCACTTATAAAAATCCTTTTTTAAAAACCAGTACAATATGAATAAGGTCTAAGTTAACATGTGCCAATGTCAGTCTCCTGATTTGACCGTGTAAGATGCTCTCATTGGGGAAAACTGGATGAAGGATACACAGGAATGCTCTGTACTATTTGTGCAAATTCCTTCCAGTCTCAAATATTTCAAAATAAAGAAAAAATGAAAATCAGTAGCCTCTCTCTGCACTAGCAATAAGCCATCTAAAAATATAATTTAATAAATAAGACACCATTCATACTAGCAACACACCTGTGAATCATCTAGGGATTATCTAACCAAGAATGCTCAGAACTTTCCAACCCTAACAAAGGACAGAGATGATATGAGTCAGTAGAGAGACGGTCTATGCTCTCAGTGGGATGACTCCACGGAATAAAGATGTCACTTCTCACAAAACTACTCTGTAAACATCAAGGAATCGTAATAGAATCCCAGCTGTATTTTTTGAGGAACTCAATAAACTTATCCTGAAATATATTTGAAATAGGAGCTGTCAGCTATGAAGAAGGAAGACAACTGGAGTCACGAAGCCACAATACAAAGCGTGGCGTCGAGCAGCTCGCGGGGGCACTTGACACACGGTGTGGCAGCAACTGCTGCGGCTCACAGGAAGAGACCCCTGATGTCGGACAAGCCGAGGACGGGAAGGAAGCCCAAGAGGGCAAACACCCAGGAGGAGGGGCTCAAAAGCACTAGTGATCGGAGAGTGTGACCTGAGGTGACAGCAAGCCACTGTCACCAGACGGGAAAACGGGGGCTGTTGGGGACGCCAAGTGCGGGAAAGGCTATGGGACCTGGCGGCCTCCCGCTGGCGGTGAGGGTGTGTCCTGGGCTTAGCTGAATCCAGGTGGACTCACGCCCCTCCCCGGCCTACGAGGACCCCGAAGGCATGTGCCCACGTCGGCCCAGTTGTGGAAGGGGAGCGTCGGAGGCCGTGGAGCTGGATCCTTCCCTAAAGAAAGCGGGGCCCACGGCGGACATGCAGCAGCCCAGGCAGGGATGGCAGGTGGGAAAGAGGGAGCAGAGACTCTACAGCGAAGCCCTGCGTGGCTGTCCCCAGGGCGGAGGTTCAAGTCCAGCGCCCGGCTCCACAGGGAGACAGGGGAGGGGAGCAGCCCCTTTCCTGAGCGGCCTCACGCTGCAGTTTCCTGTTTCACCATTTGTGACCTTGTGTTTGGACACCGGTGGTCCTGACATCATGGTCCTGGGGTCCTTCCACGTGTTTAGGTGTCTGAGCTTCGTGTCCTGCACATGACCTGGCTGGACCTTCGAGGTGGCAGGAGCCTGAGGGTGTGGCTAACGGCGGGCTCTGGCGCTGGGGCCTGGGCTGGGGGACGATGCGGGTCCAGCTCCAGGGGAGGCCACTCAGTAGGAGGAGGCTGTGAGCATGAAGCTTCATGCGGGGAGGCCCCCAGTAGGAGGAGTCTGTGAGCATGAAGCTTCATGCGGGGAGGCCCCCAGTAGGAGGAGGCTGTGAGCATGAAGCTTCATGCGGGGAGGCCCCCAGTAGGAGGAGGCTGTGAGCATGAAGCTTCATGCGGGGAGGCACCCAGTAGGAGGAGGCTGTGAGCATGAAGCTTCATGCGGGGAGGCACCCAGTAGGAGGAGGCTGTGAGCATGAAGCTTCATGCGGGGAGGCACCCAGTAGGAGGAGGCTGTGAGCATGAAGCTTCATGCATCTTTCACAATTTCTTCGTCCATTTGTGCGCTTGGGGGGCACCACCCTAGATGATGGACGTTGGATTATCTGTTTTGGTTTGGAGTTTTTGCCACGATCCACAGGGCTGCTAGGAACATCCCGCCTGGTCACATGCATGCGTGTCTCTCCAGGGTTTGTGCCATGGGGCTCCCCAGTGTATGTACTTCTTCAGAAAGGACCTGCAAATTCCAGACTTTTCCACAGAGCCTGCAGCAGCGCGTAGGAGCTGTCGGACGTGAGGGAACCACCCTGGGCTCCCGCCCGTCCCGACGCTGGAAACGGCATCTCCTGTGGCTTTCATTGACCTCCTCTTATTACGAGTGTGGCTCCTCTGAGCTGCGCGTTGGCGCTGTGGCTTCCTGCTGGTGAGCGCCCGCGTGGTCCCCTGCTGCCCTTCACTTTCTCCCAAGGCTCCTCATGTACCCTGGGACCGGCCGGCCACTCCAAGAGAACGCGTCCCCTTCCGTACAGAGTGTGCTCCTTGTGTCTGCGGGACGACTGGCCGCGGCTTCGTGGTGGGCGGGCCGGGGGCAGGGCCCCCCCAGGTTGGTCACGGCTGTGCTCCGGGCCGGGGCTGCGGCCGCGCACGTGGGGCTGCCTGGGCCGACTGGTCAGGGGCGGCTCTCCTGTCCTGCTGGGACGGCTGTGGGGTGCGGGTGAGTCCCCAAACATGTTCTTCAAGGGGGCTCCACCCCAGCCCTTGGTCACCACCTAAACCTGCTGGGTCCTGTCTGCAGGCGCACTTGCTCTGGACCCACGGGACAGGCGCCCACTTCTGCATAGGGTTTCTTTGGTAAAGAAGCGTCGTAATTCTCAGCGAGGCTTTATGATTTCCTACAAGAGCCTCCAGACTTTTTGTTAGGTTTATTCCCAGGAACTTTATAAAATGATATCTGTAATTAAATAACATTTTCCAAAACCTCTGTTTCTGGCACAAACAACTGTTTTACATTGATTTTCACATCCAGCAACCATGCTACGTGGGCTTAATAATGCAAATGTCAAGAAAGGAGAAAATCGTCTCTTCTGCAGAAGATGGCAGCGCAGGTGCTCCTTTCAGATCCGCGTGTCTGCCCATTTTGCATGCCCTAACACACCTGGCTGAGATGTCCTCGGGCCACCACATCCTCTTCCCGATCTTAAAGAAAACGTGTTGAACACAGAGCAGAGGTATCTCTGATCAGGTCCTGTTTCCTAGAGATGTTTTTTCTGCTGCATTGTAATTTAAATGACAAGACTCTTCCATTTTTCTTAACGGAACATAAAGTAACAGGGCAACTTATGTCAGCAGTATCGCAGATCTGATGAAAGACGTTATTATATTACTGTTAATGTTTAAGAACTGTTGTGAAAGAGATACAAAAATCAGTGAATTCGTCCACTGAAATCAGTGAAAGCGTTAAAGACAATTCTTTTCTTCGGAAGCCTAAATGAAATTCTCAAACTCAAGAGCTACGATACACATCTCTGGTGTAACTACCCAGCAGATAGCTCACTAACGCCAGCTCCGAGCCCACAGGGCTCAGCAGACACAGTGGGACCAGAGCCCTCGGCTCCTGTGACCCCGGGAGGACCCACGTGGCTTTCCAGGGACTTACATCTACTGCTGACGGGTTCAGTACAAGTTTGCATCCAAACCAGATCAAACACGTCGTGGTGACAGCAAACGTGGACACAAACAGTATCTGGAAGTTGGGAATCTGGAAAACAAGACAGGAGGGGTTTCGTTCTCCTTTGTGTGAGGAAAGAAACCAAGTGACATTCAACCACATAACCGGGCATTCATCACCCATCCCAAGGATGGGGCACCTGGAGTCAGCTGGGGGGATGCCTGCGAGCTCGAGCCCCTCCGCCCTCCTGGGGGCAGAGGGAGGGGGGTTGAAGGAAGCCCCACGGCGCGGGTGCAGGGCTGCAGAAGTTGCGGACAGAAGGCTGGACTCACCGCGCTGACGTTTCTCCTCCAGACAGCAAAGCTCACTATGGCTGAGGGGATGCACTGAAAAGAGAGAGCAGGTGAGCGTCCCTGCTGGTCACTCTGTGTCCTGAAAACCCACATGGCCCAAGACATGTCCCCCTCCATCAGACGCAGTGGTCTCTCTCGACGCTGAAGGGTGCTGGGTCTTTCAAAATAATAATTCTGGAAAGAGTTTTAATTGTTCTGATGATGAAAAAGACACCGAAATGAAGACTGTCCTAGCTGGACGCGCTTAGAAGCAGATGTAGCTTCCTGTGGCCTGAGACCAGGCGCGTCTTGGTAAGAGTCACGCAGAAAGGGGAAACCATCTGCGTGTGAATGAGCAGAAATGCTCAGGGGCCCCAGAGCCCCCGGGGTCCTCGTCAGAGGTCCCCACTGCGTCCCTGGAGCCGAGGACAAGGGAGAGGGCCAGCCTGGGCTCAGGGCGGGGCGGAGTTGGGGGGCCAGCCTGGGTCCCGTGGGCCGTGCCGGTGTTGCTTTTGCAGCAACGGGACCTCCCCGCCCAGACCCTGCAGTGGGATCTGGGGGCGGGGGCGAGCCCAACAAGGGTCGGATGGGGGCTGGGCACCGACGGAGGACCCAGTGGGACCACCTGACTGGTCTCCCTAGCCCGTCACCCCTGGGGGTGAAGGACGTAACCGAAGATTTTGCTGGGACATCAGCCTAGGTCAGCATGGCTCTGGAGCCATCTGAGTCAGAGGTCAGAGGTCCCTGTGACCCCCAACCAGGGCTGCTCCGGTGGTGAGCAAAGGGCCACCTAGAAGGTTCCAGAGAGAAGGGCAGGAAACGGGTCAAATTCTTTCAAGGGGTTTTCTTCTAAGGGAGTGGAGGCTGGGCAACCTGTGGCAGGGGGTACACGGTAAGGGCAGCTGCATCTGTCTTGTGTTTTCAGACTTTTGGGCATGCTGACAGGGCTGGAACAGGAGAGCAGATAGGCGAGAGGGCCCCCCAAACCCCAGGGGATGTGCCCTGTGCTTGAGCTGGTGGGAGTCACTGGTCGTCTCCCCATGAGGACTGGCGGCTCCCCAGGCCTTGGCTCTGAGTCCAGAAGTAGGTACAAGCTTCTGGGAGGGGTGAGGTGTGGCCCCCAAATCACAGAGGGGCTTCCCTGCCGGCTCATGGGGCAGCCGGGGCAGTATGCCCCTGCGTGTTGGAAATCAAAGTGCCGTTTCTTGCTCTGGAGTCTGTGGGGTAAGATAGACTTGCCTCATAGATCATTTTCAAAAGCAACAGATGCTATTCGAAGGCAAAGTATAGGAAGAGAGTTTGAATGAGGAGCGAGTGACAGCAACGGGTAAATCTCAGAGCAAAAAACCCAGGTGCATAACCTCAAACATCAGTGCTGGCACAGGACTGCTACTCACTGAACCTGCAGCACAGCGTAGGTAATCCATCTCCAAAGGAAACACGTTTCCCAGGTAGAGGGAAAAGCCCGAGGTCACAAGCAGGCAGCTCTGCAAGACAGCAGCACAAATTCGGTGACGACACAGTCAGGCCTGGAGACGCGGAGGCTGAGCAACAGCACAGTCAGGCCTGGAGACGCGGAGGCTGAGCAACTAGCCCTCTGACCACAGCTTAACTCTGCAACACCGACATCCCCGCCTGGATCCCGCCAGACCTCCTCCCTGCAGGACGGCAGCCGCCCACCCTCCCCCAGGGCAGGTTATGGGCATCTACACTTATTTGGGGGACAGGAGACTCTGTCAAAATTCAAAGCAAGAAATGGCGGCTCCACTCCCCAGAAAACGCCTTCACCCCACATGTGCAATTTCAGGGGCCTCGGGGCCCCCCAGGTCCAGGCACAGAGCCAAGCACACAACCCCATCCTGCTCAAGGCACCAGAGATGGAAACTCACTGCACAGGGTGAGGCCACGGGGTCGAAGTCACTGGTATAAGGTCACTCAGACCCGGGTGTGGGCAGAGGGCCGTGTGCACCCCATGGAATGGGGGCACTGGGGCCCGCAGGCCCGGGGGGCGGGGGAGGCCAAGGCGCACCCCTCAGGGAGAAGAGGGCAGCGGGATCAAGGGCTGTGGCCGCCGGATGCTGCGGGCAACAGAGTCCAGGACCTGGGAGTGAGAGGAGGCTGACCAGCCGCCCACCGCCCACCCGGGGGCTGGAGGGAGGAGTGACCTCTTCGACCCACACAGTGGGAGTTCCCGTCTCAGTGGCACAGGGTAGCGGCTGGGGAGAGGGTGGGCAGGACCACCAGGGTGCCGCGGGGCTGGCCCACAGAGCCCGGGACCCAGGGAGAGGCAAGACCCCAGCCCGGATCCTGGACCTCGGCCCCTGGCACGCTGACCCCCGAGCTCCTGCCCACAGAGAGGTGCGTCCAGTGGCCAGCCCAGGTGACCGCGCCCACTTGGGCCAAAAGGGCTTCTTCTGTCATCCAAGTGCTTATCCAGGCATATCGGAAGGGAGACGTCCCGGGACCCCAGGCAAGGTCCCCTCAGGCCTGCCCCCTCCTCCCTGCTGGCCCTGTCCCCTGGCCCCTCAGCCTTCCCTGGTCCCATGGCCCTGGGCTCCTGCGTCAGGACGCCGTCCTGCTGTCCACCCCCCCGAGGCCCCTCCTGAGATTGTGGCCCCTCCTCCCCACCACTGCAGACCCCCAGGAGGTGAGGGTCGTGGAGGCCGCCCTGGTACAACACATGAGCCGGCAGGCTCAGTGTGGGCCCTGGGCTGTCCGACCCCTGCCAGGACACAGAGCCGCCACGGCCCAGAGGCCAGCAGGGCCAGCAGGACAGAGCCTCACCAGCTGAGGAAAATAACTCAAAGAGCAGAGCGAACAAGCACATCGGCACCCGTGAGTCTCTCAGAGGCAGAAGTAGCCCGGGGCTGCTCCTTCCCGGGCCATCTGGGAACAGCACCCAGGCAGCGGACCCCGGAGGGGACGGTGTCTCCGTGGGCCTGGCGCGGAGCTGCTCACCCCCATCAGCACGGAGAAGACCCACGTCTTGTGGCTGAAGCACGGGGGCAGCCTGGAAGACAGCTGAAGGTCACTGGGCTTGGTGTCCGGGGCGTAGCTCCCCGCATCCGGCCGCCCGCGCTCCAGTGGGGGCATCCGGTCGTAGCCCAGCTCCTCCCGGGCCATGGCGCTGCCGGGGGGCAAAGGCTGACATTAGCGGCCGCAGCGCTGCACTCACCACGCCACCACTTACTTATTTGTGATAAGATTACAAATTTCACTTCTGATCACGCTGAAAAAACTCCCAAAGAAGTGATTTTCAATAATACTTATTTTTAAGTTGTTTTCAGTAAAAGAGATATCATTTGTATAGAAGTACTGTAAGAAGAAAATAAGCAGTTAATTCCACAAGTGCATAAAATCACGTTCCCAGGAAAACGAACCTGAACAGTCTAGATTCACAGCAGGACTTCAGGCTTTAAGCGCTTCGCCCTCCCACCGCCCCCTCCATTTCACTTCCACTGGCAGCTCCACTTATGAGTCTCATGATGTGCTGGCTACTCCAAACTCCAAACTGGACAAGAGATCACAGATGTGCTCCACACGAGGGTTTCCCGTCTGCACACTTACCTCTGCGGCGGTTCTGGTGTGGGAGCGCCGGTCTCTGGGTGAGGGGCTCCTGTTACCGAGTCACCCTGCCTTGGGCGTCCAGCAAGAACTATTCACAGACAGGACAAAAGCCTGGCAGAACTGCACTTAAGCCAGGCAAGGAGGACCGCTTCCTGAATTTCAATGAGGTCATGAAGCGAGGGATCCTGGAAAGTTCTTGGTGGTTGTATAACTGCTGGCCCAGAGTTCCGCTCCATCCTGCGCCAACCCCGCCAGGAGCAGAGGGGCCTCGTCAGGTCCCTTGCAGGCAGACAGGTTGCAGGCGCTGGGGTGGGCATCTCGGAAGAAGAGGTGTACCCGAGTGCAGAACTGCACCAAGCACAGGATCCTGGCGGGCCGGAGGGCCAGGTGCCTGTTTTGGAAACAAACATTTTTATCCAAAGCCTTATTCTCCATCCTTTCCGGCAGCCCTTTTCCATCCCCTGTGATCACACAAGGAACACAAGGTCTCACACATATTTGCGCTCAACGTGGCTGACCTGGCCCTTGAACTGCTTGGGATTCTGACCCGCGGGGTCCTGTGGGCAGCGCCGGGTCCCGCTGTGCCCTTTCTTTCTGCTCACCAAGCAGAGGGAAAGGACGGGAGGGCACTTTGCCCAGAGACACTGGCGCCCCACAATTACAGCACCAGTCTTTGTGCTCACAGGAGCGCTTAAATGGCTCAAACCAAAGCACTCTGCAAAACTGCCTCCTCAGACCACAAGCCCACATCAGGCTTGAGCAAAGGCTTCAGTTTCCCATCATGGGATGCTCTGTTGTCTTCGTTTATCAACCAATCAAGAAGGATTAGAATTAATTTTCACAAACTGTGAAGTCAAGAAGGGATTTTAAATAGATTGAAAAACCTCCCAACCCTCCTTATTAACTGTCTTTTAAAGCAGTAAGTGGAACTAGCAGGAAATGTCCAACCAATGGAACTCTTCACTTCTCTGTTTGAAGAAAAGCATTAAGCAGGTTTCACCATTTCTGTGCTTTTCCAAAGTTGTTCTCTAAGAAATCAAACAAGCTGCCTTGAATTAGAGATCGTAGGACAAACCCCGCCCAAAGCGTCCTGGGAAGAACTTCCTCGTTTCTGGCGGCAACACTAGTTTCTAGAACAAGCCCCGATCCCTCACACAAACTATGGTTCCTCAAGAGCGCTTCCTCTGTCTTCCACTGCCGAGGTCCCGCTCATGCTTCAACATTCACCTCGCCGTTCAGCAAACATCTGCAACGTGAACAGGGCAGGCCACGGTCCTTCTCACGTGGAGTCCGCAATCTAATGGGGGGACAGGCGCACACAAGAAGAATAAATGGGTGTGTTCTATGGTGACGTACTTGACTCTCTCTGTGACAGCAAATAAGTCCAGGGAGGGGATGAAGGTGCTACCTGGGGAGACAAGGCAGGCCTCACTGGGAAGGAGGCGAGGCGGGCAGGGAGCAGAGTTGCTGCAGGTGCAAAGGCCCTGAGGTGGCAAGGCTGGAGGATGGTGGGCACGAGGATCACATGAGGTAAGGTGCAGGTGAGGCCTCCAGGGACGAGGCACCTGTGGACATGGAGACAGGCTTGGCTTTGACTCTGAGATGGACTTGCTCGGAAGCTCTGGGCAGAAGAGTCCAGCTGGGAGGAGCACAGGCTTGCGGGGCAGCAGGTGAGAGCAGGTCCTGGCGGGGATGGAGGTAGAGCGGTGGGGGTGGTGAGAAGTGACAGGATTCTCAATAGACTTTCACAAGCCAACCTGATCTGCCGTCCCAGCGACGTGGGGCGAGGAGGGCAGGAGCTTGGGAGACGGGAAGGTTCTCGGCCTGAGCGGTGCTGCTGGAGCTGCCTCACCTGGGATGGAGAAGACAGAGGTCAGGAGTTTCGTCTTGATGATGAGGCTGAGGTGTCTGTTGGATGTCAAGTGGATCTGCTGATGAGGTGGAGTGGAAGAGTCCAGAATCCAGGGGACGTTTGGGCTGTTGGAATGGGAGGGGCAGCCCTGTGACGTGGAAGCTCCCACGCACGTCACCCTGGCTCTGGCATCCTGCAGGAAGCCCGGCCCAGCTCCCAGCCCCCGTGTTGCACGCTCTTGTTCTGGGACGTCTCTCCCCACTTATCCAATAACTCCCCAGGGCCTTTCCCACTTCCTTGTGTATTCCCAGCAATGAGCCCAAGACAGGGACTTAGCAGTGTTTCGTATCATTTAAGGAACAAGTATCTCCCCACCTCTCAGGAAGGGGTTGTAATTACACTGTGCATCTACGGAGGGGCGAGGCCCAGGTTGTCAATCAGACTGAGGGATCTGACCCAGGAAAACAAAAACATGCCCATCAAAGCTAAATTGGACCCCAGCCAACAATACCAGGATACCCGTGGTTTCCAACAGCACATGGAACATTTGTGGAAGGAGACAAGGAGGAAAGCCTCGATACATTTTTTTAAATTAATTCATCCAAGTTTCATTGTCTGACCATGACAACATTAAATTAGAAATTATTAACAGAAAAATATCTGCAAAATCCTCAAATATTTAGAAACGAAACAATATACCGCTAAAATAACCCCATGGGTCAAAGAAGAAATCACAAAGGAAATTAGAAACTGAAGGAAAATGAAAATACAACACGTCAAATTTTGTACAATGCAGCTGAGTCGGAGCTTACAGAAATGTGTACTTTTAAACACTTACATCAAAAATGAAGAAAGTTCCAAAATTCATTATCTAATTTTCACCTTAAAAAGTTAGAAAACTACAAATCAAAGTAGAAGAAGAAGGAGGTGGAGGAGGAGGAGAGAGGCAGTAGAGGGGGGCAGGGGTGGGGGAGGACGAAGAAGACAAAAACAGGAAATAACGAATAGAGAAAAATCAATGAAACCAAGAGGTGTTTTCTGAAAAGACAAATAAAACTGATAAACCTGTAGCTAGATTGATGAAGACAAGAGGGTAGACATAAATTTCCAACATCAGGCATGAAAGATGGTTCATCACAGTGGATCACATGGACATAAAAAGGATGGTAAGGAAATACTGTGAACAATTTATGCTAATAATTTGACACCTTGGATGAAATGGACAAATCCCATAAAAGATGAAATTACCAAAGTTTATGCAATATTGCTCAATACTGGTAACTTAAATAGCCCTTTAACTATTGAATGTATTGAATTTGTTAAAGCAGATGTACAATGTATGTCTGATAGGCCACAAGGCAGGCTGTTCTAGTTAGCGTAGAGTTCAAGCCAAATCAGGTATAAGCCAGAAGGACTTCCCCACACCTCAATATGTGAAAATTTCTTCATCACTCAGGAGCAAAGGTGCCACCCTTGACCACACATTACCAAGTTGAATCAATACACAAAAAGGATAATAAACAATGACCAAGTTGAGTGTTCCCAGAAAAGCACGGGTGGCTTAACATTTGAAAAATCAATCAGTATTATTCACTCTCATTAACACCCGAAAACGACATGATCACTTCAACAGATACAGAAAAAAGCATTTGATAAAATTCCACACCCAAGCGCGATAAGAACTCTCAGAAAAATAGGAACAGAGGGAACTTCCTCAACTTGATAAAGCATATCTGCCAAAGCTACACCTAACAGCACAGAGCTGTGAGATGCTCTGCCTTCCCCGCTCCTCCGATGGACGGAGGGAGGCCCACCTAGGCGAAGCCCCGCCCATCTGCGCGAAGCCCTGCCCACCAGCGCACGCCTTGAGCTCCAGGCATGACGTCACTCCCACGCCGCGCACTAACGGTCAGCAACCGCCGGCCACCCGCAGCTAACAGGCTTGGCGCGTGCAACACCCCCATTGGCCGAGCTTGACCAGGCGTGGGCGCAGGCGCGGGCGCCACAACCCTATTGGCCAAGCTCGAGGGCGCGCAGGCGCAGGCTCGGGCGCAGCAACCCCATTGGCTGAGGGCAGCGGGAGCGGCGGGCCGCGTGCGGGCGCCTAGGGCGGCGGAGACGAACGGCCGGGCCATGCTGCACCTCGCGGGCAAGCTGGTGGCCTTCTTCTGGAGGAGGGCGGAAGAACCCGAGGAGGAGGCTGGGCCGCCGGGGCCCAAGCTCGCAGAAGGTGCCTCGCGGGAAGGGCTGGTACGCGCGGCCCCCTGAGGCCGCCCAGCCAGACGGTGGACCGGGACTGTGGACGGGCGCGGGGGTGGGGGTGGGGCGGCTGGTGACGTAGTGAGAGCCGCTGAGGCCCTCAAAGCCTGCTTCCTGCGCCTGGTGGGGCGGGAGTGGGGGAGGAGCGTGGTCCGAGCCGGGTCCCAGGGCGTTAGTGTGACGAGATCGGGATTTGAGAGCTTTTGCGTGTTTTCTAACTCGAAGCTGAGGCGTGTCTGTCCCGTGATGATCTCTTCTTTGCAGTGTAACTTAAATAGGTCTTCTCAGTACGTAATAGCATTTTACGGCTTTTGGGGTCTGTGCCTCCTTGTTTCCGCTTTGTGTTTTCATGCGCCGGGAGCGCCTTGACACGTCGTCCCGGCACGGCTTCCCGTTCTCTCTGTGTCAGTGTCCCTTGCGGTTGTGTGCTTCGACAGCTCTGAAGAGTGTAACCTGGCTGTCTTAAACTGTCATTTTAGAGTCTCGTGGCATCCTCCTCCTGTTTACTTGAAATTGTTTTCGAACCCATCTTCCTGAAGTACAAGCTGTACGTACTTCTGTTTCTGCCACAGCGTCCCTCCCTGCACCCCGAATTACACGGCTGCTTTTCCCCAAGGCTTTTCGCATTTCCTCCCAATTCCTCTTTGCATCTGAGACTTGAACGCCGGGTAGTGATTCTCTAGTTGCCTTCTCTAACCTCTGAAAAGACGAAATTCTCCGCAAGAGAAGCCAGAACGTCAGCCGTGGAGTTACTTGTTGGGGCAGCACGCTGAAAGCTATCTCTGCCCAGAGTTGTTAGTGCCCCTTTGCCGCCTGGAGTAAGTCGCTTCGTCCGTCCGCGCGGATCTTGTCTGTTAAATGTGGCCCTTGAACAGCAGTCGGAGTTCCAGCCAGGCTTCCGCGGGCTTCCGTGGCTGGGCCGTGCCCTGGGCACTTGGGTGTCTTCTGTGTCTGACAAGGAGCAGACGAGGTGCTGTGCGGACTCGGAGCACGGGTTCTGGCCGGGGTCTCTTGAGTGGATGAGGGCAGGCCCTGTTCTACGCCAGACTTGCCCCCCAGGCCCAGAACGTCTTCCAGCGCCTGCTTTGGTGAAATAACACAGAATCGCCTGACCGTGCTGCTGGTGGTATTGATAACAGCGGTGACGAGGATGCGCAGTAGCCACTCCCCGATGCTGCTATAATGCTAACAGCAGTTTACGGTGCCCCCAGCCTGTGCCAGCCACTCAGAGGTCTACGCGTTGCACGCGTCTGTCACGTAATAACCCTCACACAGCTCTCTCGGACAGAGACCACGACTGTCCCCGTTTTACAAGTGAGGACAGGCACGGGGTGGTTAAAGCCCTAGCCCAGGGTCCACAGATGGCTGGGGAAGAGCTGGCCGCCAGATGCAGATGGGCTCTCCCCATCGAGCCCACCGCCTGTGCCCCTGCGAGGAACCTGGGTAGTCTGCCTCCAAAACCCTGCTTTCTGCGCACCCCAGTCCCCAGGGAGGTTCTCAGCCCGCAGGGCTCCTGGCCCCACGGACGCTCTGGGGGGCTTAACTGTAGTGTGCACTTGATTTGTGGTCAATATAACCTCTCTGTTTTCCCGTCTTAGGTGACACCAAGTTGAAAACTGTCCAGGGTGTCGTGACAAGGTACTGCGGCGATTATGGCATGATTGATGATTTGATCTACTTCTCCAATGAGGCTTTGACTAGCAAAGTGCTTCTAAATGTTGGACAGGAAGTTATTGCGGTCGTGGAAGAAAATAAGGTGTCGAATGGACTGAAAGCAATCCGGGTAAGGCCTGAGTTCATGAGGAAGCCTCTCTACACCTTGGGCTTCACGCCGCTGTCCTCCTGTTCACTTACCTGTCAGAGACAACCTGTAGCTGTATGCCATGGAGAGAAACACTGTTACCACTTCTGTATCCACTCTTCTAGGCTTTTAAAAAAGTATTGTTAAAAATAACTATTTGGATCCTTTGTTATCCAGTTAGCCAAGATAATTAATGAACTCTACTATTCAGCAAGTGTTTCTTTAAAAAAAATTGCGTTTTTGTACTCTGATTTCCTGGAAGTATAATTGTTAGTCAGAGAGTATGTGCACATTTAACGTGTTAATGGTTATCATCAAATTATCCTTCAGTAACGCTGCACTAATCATACTCAGGGGCAGGATGAGACACTTGTTACCCACGTTGGCAAAAGGATGTGGACGTTATTGATCTTGGAAATCTGCACCAATCACTTTGGAAAGGGATCTTATAATTTTAATTTGCACTTAAGCCTTAAAGTAGATTAAATTTTCACATTTTTTCTATGAGTTATTTTAGTGTCCTTTTATCATTTTTTTGTTGGGTTCAACTTTTTAAAATTAAACTTTCTACATTTTGGAAATTAGACTTTTTTAAGCAATATTATTATATGAAAATGTTGCAAATGTTTCCCCCCCAAGATCATCTTTTGACTTTGTTTTATAAAGTCTCATTTTATGTAGTTAACGTGTCTGTCTTTTCCATGTGGCTCTCGGGCTCTGTACGAATCCTTAGAGAGGCTTTTCCCACTTTTCATTCGACATGCACTCAGGTTTTCCTGTGAAAATTTATGGACATTTAAATGTTTAATTTACCTGGAACTTACTGGATGTACAGACTGAAAGAAGGAGCCAGACGTTTCTTCCCCGGTAGCGCACCAGTCATCCGCTGAGTGGTCCCCTGTTTCCTACTGAGTGGGAAGGTCCCTTTGTCACACACCAGAATCCCATCTGCCTGGGACCCCGTCTGGACCCTGTCGGTTCTGATGCCTGCACGTGGCCCACGTGGCACGGTTGTGTCCTCAGGTGGCAGACTGTTTTCTCTCTTCCTCCTCTTTGTGGATGGACTTCTCTGGGCTCTCCCCTCGATGTGGATAAACGTTAGAGTAATCCTGCCATTTCTCCTCCTGGGCTCAGACTCACCCAGACCAGCACTGAGTGTGTGGATCCATTTAGATCAAGAGACGTGTGGATCATAGCAGGTCTTCTCCAGCTACAAATTATGTCTGTCCACTTATTTAAGCCTTCCTTTGTGTTCTTTTGTTCACTTCAGTTCTGCAGATTCCTTGTGAAGTTTATTTTTGAGAATTGTAATGTTTTTGTTCCATTATCAATATAATTTTTCTTTGTATTTTCAAATTAATCTTTTTCTTTCCCTCTAGGAAATCTGTTGATTTTTTTTTGTTACGTAATTTGGTATCTTGCAAATTTACTGAGCTCCACTACTTTTTAAAATGGTCAAGACATACTTTGTTACCATTACATTTTAGTAAATGCCACCTACCAGCCATGTGTGGCTATTTAAATTTAAATTTATTAAAATTAAATAAAATTTAGAATTAATTCCTCAGTTTCACGAGCCACATTTCAAGCACTGAACGTAGCTGGCACCAAATTGGACGGCGCGACCGTAGAACGTCTGTGTGGTGGCTGGAGGGCCTGCAGGGCCGCTGTGGCCGGGAACGTGCCGCCAGCGAGGAACAGGCGCTTCCTCCTTGCTCTCCACCTGCACTTGGACTCCGCAGGCCAAGTACTTGCCTTGTTTGTTTTTAGCTCTTCTGGAAGATGCTTGAATCACTTGATTTACCAACATTTAACAGTTTTAACTGACTTCCTTTGTGAAAGTTTTGGAATTGGCTCATTTGCTCTACCCTCTGGATTTGTTTGCTCATTTTTTATTCAGGTTTTTTTATTGTGGTAAAATATGCATAACATAAAATTAATTTTAATTTAAATTTTTAATGCCATTCAGTGGCACTAAGTACGTTCATGTTGTTGTGCGCTTATACCCACTGTCTGTTTTCATAACTTTTCATCATCCCAAATATAAACTCTATACCCATTAAACAATAATCCACTATTCTAGTTTCTGTCTCTATAAATGTGACTATCCTGGGTACCTCATGTAAGTGGAATCGTATGATATTAGTCCTTTTGTGTCTGCCGTATTAGACTTAGCATAATATTTTCAAGGCATATCCGTGTAACATGTATCAGAACTTCATTCCTTACTAATGGCTAAATGATATTCCATTGTATGCATAGATTACATTTTGTTTCTCCACTCACCTGTTTATGGGCACTTGCGTTGTTTCTACTTTCTGGCTGTTGTGGGTAATGCTGCTGTGAAAAGTACCTTTCTGAGTCCCAGTTTTCAATTCTTTTGGGTCTATACCTTGGAGTAGAATTGCATGCTCATGTGGTAATCCTATATTTAACTTTTTGAGGGTACGCCAAAGTTTCCCCAGTGGCTGCACCATTATACATTCCCACCAGCAGCACAGGGGTTCCAGTTTCTCCACATCTCCACCAACTTGAATTATTTTCCCATTTTTTGATAGTAGCCACTCTAGTGGATGTGAAGGGGTGTTTTATTGTGGTTTTGATTTATATTTCCCTAATAATTAGTGATGTTGAGCATCTTTTCATGTGCTTATTGGTCATTTATATATCTTCTTTAGAGAAATGTCTTTTCAGTTCTTTTGCTTATATTTTAATCAGGTTGTTTATTTTCTTGTTAAGTTGTAGAAGTTTTTTTATATATTCTGGGTATTAATCCCTTATCAGATATGTGGTTTACAGATATTTCCTCCCATTCTGTGAATTTTTTAACTTTTTCTTAATATCAGTAATATCCTTTGATGCACCAAAGTTTTAAATTTTGATGGAGTACAATTTATCCTTTTTTAATAGCCTATGCCTTTGATGTCACACTTAAAAAAATCATTAACTAATCCAAGATCGTGAAGATTTTCTCCTGTGATTTCTTCTAAGGGTTTTATAGTTTTAGTTCTTAAATTTAAGTCTGACCCATTTTTGAATTAATTTTTGAATATGGTATTGGATGAGGGTTTGACTTCATTCTTTTGCACGCTGAGAGCCAGTTCTCCCACCACCGTTTTTTGAGAAGACCTTTTCCCTCTTGAAGGGTCCTGGCACCTTTGTTGGCACCTTTGACCAGATATGTGAGGGTTTATTTCTGGGCTCTTTATTTCATTGGTATTTTGTCTGTCTTTACACTCTTTTAACTACTGTAGCTTTGTAGTAAGTTTTTTGGGGTTTTTTGGTTTGGTTTTTTACTTTTTTTTTTTTTTTGGCTGCATTCAGTCTTTGTTGCTGCGCGCGGGCTTTTCTCTGGTTGCGGCGAGCGGGGGCTACTCTTTGTTGCGGTGCATGCGCTTCTCATTGTGGTGGCTTCTCGCTGTGGAGCACGGGCTCTAGGTGTGTGGGCTTCGGTAGTTGTGGCACGTGGGCTCAGTAGTTGTGGCTCGCAGGCTCTAGAGCGCTGGCTCAGTCGCTGTGGCGCATGGGCTGAGTTGCTCTGCGGCATATGGGATCTTCCGGACCAGGGCTTGAACCCATGTCCCCTGCATTGGCAGGTGGATTCTTAACCACTGCACCACCAGGGAAGCCCTTGTAGTAAGTTTTGAAATCAAAAAGTGTGAGTCCTCCAACTTTGCTCTTCCTTTTCAAGATTGTTTTGGCTATTCAGCATTACTCGAGATTCCATATGCATTCTGGGATGGGTTTTTCTATTTCTGCAAAAAACATCATTGGGATTTTGATAGAGATTGCATTGAATCCATAGATCGCTTTGGGTAGTATTGATGTCTTAATGTTAATCCGTGAACGTGAGATGTGTTTCCATTTATTTGTGTCTTCTCTGACTGCTTGCAGCCACATTTTATAGTTTTCAGTGTACAGGTCTTCCACCTCCTTGGTTAAATTTATTCCTAAGTGTTTTATTCTTTTTGATGCTATCGTAAATGGAATTGTTTTCTCAGTTGCCTTTTTTAAATTGTTCGTTGCAAGTGTATAGAAATACGACTGATTTTTGTATGTTGATTTCATACGCTGGAACTTTGCTGAATTCCTTTATTAGCTCTAAGAGGTGTTTTGTAGATTTTTTAGCGTTTTCTGTGTGTAAGATCATGTCATCTATAAGTAGATAATTTACTTCTTCCTTTCCAATTTGGTTATTAAAATTGCTTCTTCTTGCCTAATTGCTCTGGCTGGGACTTCCAGTATTATGTTGAACAGAAGTGGTGAAAACAGGCATCCTTGCCTTGTTCCTTATCCTCGGGGGAAAGCTTTCAGTCTCTCACCACCGAGTGTCACGTGAGCTGTGGGTTTCTCACACGTGGCCTTTATCCTGTTGAGGAAGTTCCAGTCTCTTCCTGTTGGATTGAGTTCTTATCGTGTGAAGGTGTTGAGTTATGTCAGATGCTTTTTCTGTATCAGCTGAGATGACCGCATATTTTTTCCTGTGTCCTGCCAGTGTGCTGGATGGCACTGACTGACTTCCATTTGTGGAGCCACGTCTGCATTCTGGGGTAACCCCCCATCGTGGTGTGCAACGCGTTTCTTATGCAGCTGCATTCAGTTTGCCAGTATTTCATTGAAGATTTTTGCCTCTGTTCATGAGGGGGTCTTGGCCAGAGGTTTGCTTTCCTTGGAGTCCTCAGTATGTCTTAAGTAGCAGTTTGCCTGTCTTGCAGGTGGAAGCCGTCTCAGATAAATGGGAAGACAACAGCAAGAGGCACGGCAGAGGGCTGTCCGACTCCAGCCCCCGAGTGCTGGTCGGCTGCGTGACCTCGCTGATGGACGGCGCCGGCTACATCAACCAGACCACGTACTTCTCCCTGGAGAGTGTGTGTGAAGGTACACGGGATGCGTTTCTGCTTCATGTTTAAAATTAGGTTTTGTGGGTTTTTTTTTTTTAATGTTCATAACGAGATTTGAGATGGACCAGGGACCGGTTTTCATCTGCCAGGTCCTCAGAGTGTTGCCCTTAAAGCCTCTGCCCAACATCTGGTTCCTCCTATCTGGATCTCATCCCAGGCCTCTGACATCCCACCCCACCCCACCCCACCCTGAGGCTGGAGCTCTTTACCCCAGATGCCCCCCTGCTCTGCCCCCAGGCCTGCCCTGTGTGGACCAGCCAGCCTTGCCCTTTCCCTTCTGGTCTGTCTGTTTGAGCAGTGGCTTTGCTGTGGGTGCTCTGTAGCTGGGCTGCCTTTGTGCCTCTGGCAGTCTGCCTAGAACACCCACCGACCTGGAAGCTGCTGCTTCAGGAGCTTTGCCTCCAGTGGCTTTGTGCCGCTGCACGTGGTGCAGCACGGCCCCGCTGCTGAGTAGCAGTGTCCGCAGATGGTTGGGCTGCTGTGTGCTCGTCACCAGCTTTCTTGAGAAACAAACTCCATATTTCATTACGCACTGTTGTTTTTTGAGCTTAACTGCTGCAAAAATGTTTATTACAAAACAACCAAAAGGTTATCACCGGTTGTGGCTACACCGCGTGCCACGCCCTACCTGTCCAGACCACTCTCTCCCCGCTTCGCATCAGGACGGCTTGGCTGCCACCTCACGTCACTGCCCCTGCCGTTTCCCCGCTTTCCCGGCCACCCTACCAGCTCCCTGGCACAGCGAGGGGCTCCCTCTCCTGGGCTGGGATACCCGTAGCCGCCCAGGCCTCAGGTCTGAGCACATCTCCCTGTGTCACCGTGCACCCTGGGTGTCCCTGATGGGGAGGGTACTCACAGTGTCTGCAAGGAGCTGGCAGAGGAGTGCCACACGTACCCATACCTCCTGGAGCCAGGGCTGTGGGTAGAGGGCTGCCATTCTGCCCACTTGGTTGCAGTTGTTGATGACACTTTGTTACGTTTTTCTTTGTTTGAACTTTGGGGAGTATCTGAAATCAAATGGGGTCCTGACACTGTGCAGACCAGGTCCCCTGCTCTTGCCTTGTAGGCAGGAAGACAGGTTGGCCTGTAACAGCCTCTGCTCCGTTGGCGTGGGTAAACCTGGAAGAGAACCCAGGTGGATACGCTGGTTCCTAACAGGAACAGTGAGCACCTTTCTCAACCAGTCATGTGTGTCTCAGAACAGAAACATAACTGCAGAGTGAATTGTACACTTTGATGTTGCATTACCAAGTAACATGCCCGGTTTCCCTGCCTTGGAGGTTTCAAGCCTTGCAAGGGGGACTGGGTGGAGGCCGAGTACTGGATCCGGCCGGGCACGTGGAGCAGTGAGGCCATCTCGGTGAAGCCACTGAGGTACAAGCGTGTGGACCGGGTAGGTGCTGAGCCTCGAGCGGCCCGGGGTCCTGGGTGCAATGGGAGGTCAGGATAAATGAGGGTCCGTCTCGGACAGAGAAGACCCTGATGTCTTACCGAGGTCACCGGCGGCCGGCCTGCACACTCACATAGTTAAATTCTAGGTCACGAAGGGACGAGGAGTGTTAAAGCGTCTGATGGTGGGAATGCATGGAGTGGGGTGTGGGCTCTGCCCTCGCTCGTAGCAACGGCTGTGGTCTGGGGAGTGGGGACTGGAACAGAGGAGGGAATTGAGGTTGCGGGTGGAGGTGTGCGCTGGGCCCCGCTCCCTGCCTGGCCGGTCCCGCTGGGGGCATTGCTCCTCCTCCGAGACCAGGCCTGAGCCTCACTGGCTGCGGCAGCCCCGTGCACACTGCCAGCGTCTGGTGCTGTGCTTGCAGGTCTGCGTGTCCAGCCTCTGTGGGAGGAACGGGGTGATCAACGACTACATCTTTTTCACTCTGGACTCCCTGAAGCTCCCGGAAGGCTACGTGCCACAGAGGCACGACGTGGTCAGCGCGGTGGTGGTGGAGAGCAGCCAGTCGTGCTACACGTGGAGGGCCCTGTGCGTGACCCCAGTGCAGAGGCGGTGAGGAGGCGGCGGCTCGGGGGGCGGGGGCCTGGGGTGCATCTGAGAGCCAGTTGAACAAGGCAGGTAGCAGACCGTCCAGGCCCTGAGCTGGCGGGGCTGGAGGGAGAGCCCTCGTGGGGGTTGGGGGTCCTCACAGCTGCCTGAAGGCTGAGTGAGAGGCCGCCTCTTGATAGCTCATGGTGATGATCTCCATATTTTCGTGGGCTTTGTGTGTTGTGTTCTTTCACATGTTGGCATTTTGTAGAACACGTTGGGCGTGGTCAGTTCTTTGTTTTATTTTGGCTATGCCAGTTGTGTCACGCATGCAGTACCTAGTTCCCCAACCAGGGATCGAACCCGGACCCTCTGCATTGGGAACGTGGAGTCTTACTCACTGGACCACCAGGGAAGTCCTGGTCGTTTCTTAAAATTACTGAATTTCCTGTATCTGGTTCTTCCTTCTGTGCGCCCGTGACTTCCTGCCTCCAACACGCGTATTTATGCAGCACAGCAGGCCTTCCCGAGTTCCCGCCCCGTCTCTGCTGCTCTCTCCCCGTAGTGCTCGTCTCAGGGAGCTCGTTACATGGTTTCTGAAGTCCTTCTGTTTATTGTCTGATCTCCTCAGCGGAGCAGATTGCTTGCAGGGGGGAGTGTCTCATGAGCCACAGGACGGGCAGGCAGGGGAGCCCCATCTCAGGAGGACTGAGCTGCCTGGCGCAGCTGGGAGGGATGTGCTGGGACCGGGGTGTGGGCAGAAGGGGAACATGGTGAGGTGGGCCCTGCCGTGACCAGGCTGTCTGGTGGACACAGCCTCCTGCCCCACGGGACCTGCTCTCCTTTTGGAGAATGACTCTGCCCGTCCTCATAACAGCGAAGTGCGGGAGATGCATACCCTTGCCCCCTCCACCGGGAAGGCCCAGGAGGCCCGGGAGTTCTGGCTTCAGTCCGTCTGATGGGCCCAGGGGTGTGAGGATGTGAGGCCAAGCAGGTGCTTGTTTGCCAGGCATCTGTGCCGGGATCTTGGAGGCCGAACCGGGGCCTCGGCTCCCTGCTGGCTCTGTGATCCTGCTGGCCGTCGGCCCTGCCCACATTAGGTATTGTCACTCGGAACCTCCTGCCACTTTAAGGGAGCTCCGTGTTGTTGGGACGCGGGCTTCCTGATCGTTGTCTTCACAGCACAGTTAACTGGGCTCCTGACGGCCGTGGGCAGGGGCGGATCGTGGGAGGGCAGCCAGGACTGGTGCAAACTGGCCATCCGAGAGAAGCAGCTGCCGTCTCGCCCGCAGGCCAGCGTGTTCGTCGGAAGGGAGTCTGGGTCCCTGTTGCCCTGTCTGTCTGATTCTTCGCAGCACTTACCTTAACCTGCTCTGTGACTCACCGTGTTTCCAGAGGACCCGCGTCTGCCGAATGGAGTGGGTGGGGGCAGGAGCGGGGGGCTCCCTGGCAGTGGGCGGTGAGCTTCGGGTGAGCCTCCCCTGGTGGCCTGGCTGCAGTGGACTCTGGCCCCTCCAGTGAGGGGAGCTGGTCGCCGTAAGGGTGACCAGTCGGGCACTTACCCCGAGCTCCATGCGTCTGCCTCGAGCAGCCGTCTTCACGGGGCCAGGGAAGTCGTCACACTTTCATTTTCAGACACTGGCTGTGAGCCAACCCCAGCTCTTGTGCAGCCCCTCATCATCCCCCCGTCAGTGCGGGGCTGGGGTGAGCGGTGGAGGGGTCGCTGGCCTGGTAAGCAGTCAGGCCCCACGTCCTGTCCACCCAGCAGATGCCCCGTATGCTGTGGTCCCTGTGCTGCATCCTGACCGTGGTTTCCTCCCGTCCTGGTCCTGGCTCCACGGCGTTAGCCCCAAGTGGAGGATGCTGCCCTGCACTCAGACGCACCGTCCGGCTGCCCGCTCAAGGGTCTGAAGGACAGCGAAGTGTCGTGTGCAAAGCAGGGACCTGCACTCCTCCGGGCCAGGCCTGTAGCGGCGTCCAGCATCCCCCCTCCAGGCTCCGGGTGGGTTCCGCCCAGAACCCGCAGGTGGCTCCTGACTCCTGTCTTGGTGCGTCTCTGCCTGCCCATAAGCCGCTACGGCTGGCCGTCTGCCAGGACAGATGACCGCTCCCACGGCCGCCCCAGGCGGGGGCTGAGGCATGGCTGCCCGATCTCGGGGCGGCCCTGGCCGTGTGGATGAGGAGAGGAAGGTGGGGAGCAGGGGGCGGGCAGGGCCGTGTGGCCAGCAGGGAGTTAAGGGGGGCTGGCTGAGAGAGCGTGGCTGCTGTGGTGGAGGGTGTCTCTGGGTGGGTGTGTGCACAGGGACCAGGTGTGAAGGAGCCTGTTTCCAGGTGGCACTACGGGAGGGTCAGGGAGGGCAGGAAGGAGCTGAGGGTGCGCGGTGGGCACAGTGCCCGGGCTTCATGGCAGCGTCAGGAGGACAGAGGGGGACGAATGGTCCCTTCTCACGGGAGGGTGGAATCTGCTCATTTTCTAAAGATAAAAGTTCTCATTTAATTAGTTTCAAATATTTTGAAGCCACACTCTTTTTCCAACGAAAGCTTAGTAGTGGGTCACTGACGAGCAAAGCCCCTTGCGGCAGCCGGGGAGGGTCTGGGGAGGAGCATTGAACACCCTTCCCTCTGTGACCAGGGCTGGGGGGTGCGGGGGCGAGGAGTCCCGGGGCTCGGGGGGTGCACAGCTGGCGAAGGCTGCCCGTGTTCTCAGATACCCAGAGCTCCCACCAGGGCCCTCCTCTCCTCTGGATTCAGCAGGGCTTGTAGTTTCTTCTTCAGGGTGATCTGCTGTCTTACTCAGAAGTCCTAAGTGTCGTCCTTACTTGGTCGCCTCTTTGGGGTTGGCCCCTTATCCCCTCGCCCTGTGGTTGGTGCGGCCCGGAAGGGCAGGGAAGGCAGGTGGGGCCTCAGGACGCGCCGCCCGCCCACGCTGACCCCGACACTGTCCTGTGGCTGCTTTATCCAGGGGCACCTCTGTGGTCCAGGAGGCTGCTGACGAGGCCTGTGGAGCCCTTTTACTGAAAAACAAAGGTGACATTGAAGTCACGAGGATGACAAATTTTGGAACGCTGAAAGAAGGAGAAAGCAAAAATGTGGTGATCTGGATAGAGTAAGTTTGCCACTCAAACAGAAGTACAAACTGTGGTTTAAGAATTTCTGTAGAACCGATTTTATTTTGCTTGCTTATTTTTTCCTTTATGTATATCTTTCTAGATTTTCCACCCTGAAATAGCCTTTTTGCTTATACTCATAAAAGTATTTGCAATTGCCATTCACTAGTTACATTGAATTCTGTTTTATGGTAACAGTATTTTAGCTTTAGAAATCCTATCTCTGTTCATGGCTAATTTTCCTTTTCCAGGAATAAAGGAGACACTCCTCAAAACTTAGTCAGCTGCAAGTTGGGTGGCTGGGATAAAGCTAAACAGTTCAGATTTCAGATGCTGGATAAAATCCAGACGTGCCCCGAAGTGTCTCTTGTTTCCGTTCCTGAGAAGGAGAAGAATTTTGCGGATGAAAATATTAACTCATTAGACAGCTGCAGGAAAAACAAAACCTATCAGACATTGGAGAGCAGTCTGGTGAACAACAGAGAAGCCTCTCCAGGTAGACGTTTCAGCTGTTGCCATTGGATCAGCTGCGCGAGCCCTGTCGGGTCCGGGAGCTGGTGCAGCCGCTCCAGGGTCTGGGCAGGCTAGTGGCAGCGTTTACCCTGTGGGCTCTTTGGTCTGGACCTTCTCTGATACTTGGGGTAGAACAGCTGGAGAAACGCCCGGCGTGCTTTACACGAGCTGCTTCCTGCAACGATTCTAAATTGGGAAGAGGGTGCCTGCAGCCCCCTTGCCTGTCGCTCACCTGTCGGGGGCTTCGGCCACTCGTCTATGTGTGATAGTCCCTTCCACCAGCACCACCACTGTCAGAACAGTTCACCTTTGGTCTAATTTTGGATTTAAATTTCATCTCCCAGATGACTATGCCTGTAAAGGAGAAAAGCAGAAGAATGTGTCACAGAAGCCCGAACCTGGTGGGCTCATTCCTCCAGGTGGAAAAACCCTGATCGTGGTTACCTGTGATGCAAAGTACGTGGCTGGAGGGTATGGAGGGAGTTGACTTTGCAGGCATCTGCGCGTTTGTCTTGTTCGGTTTCGCTTATGGTACTTATAGGTTGGATGTAAAAAGTATTGGTAACTATTTTGATGGGACGAAATCACAAGGAAAAGCGCTAGTGGAGGAAGTGGCTTGAGTAGGGGTACCCCCGCTGACTCCTGACTACGGAGGACGGGCACGGCCAAGCCCCCACAGCCTTGGGAAGCGGGGGCCCCGAGGCCCCTGCTGCTGCTCCCCAGGCCTGGCCTCAGCTCGGCCCTGAGACCTGCCTGCCCTTCTCCCTCCACCCGGGCAGCCCAGCCAGACACAGGCTCCCGAGCCCTCGTGGGCCCTTCCGTCTCCTGCCTCCTTCCCCGTGTCCAGAACCCCCGGCTCTGCCTGCTGGTCCCCTGGCAGCTGGGCGCTTTGGTGCAGTCCTTCTCCCCTCCCTCATCTCATCTACACTTGGTGATTTAAAATTTGTCAGAGGGTGGCTCTGATTAAATCAGCGCCTTGCTTCAGGCCCGGGTGGCGCTTTGAGCCAAGGGCAGTCCTCGAGCCAGTGGTTGGTGATGCAGCCCCCGTGGCGCCTCCATAACGTGACAGTGGGGCCGGGACTCGAGCAGCAGCGGAAAGTGGGCAGAAGGCAGAGTGGGAGGTGGTGTCTCTGGTCACGCTACACAGCTCTGATTTAAACTTGGGAGTACTAGAAATATTGTTTCCATTCGTAAGCGTGAGAATTACAGACAATACCATTTCAGGTGTGTGATTTTAGCTTGGGAAAACGTTAGCATTGCTTATTTTAGAACGTCCATTTTTTCCCTCTAAAAGAATTATTAAAAGCTAAGGGTGGGCTTACCGGGTGGCACAGTGGTTAAGAATCCACCTGCCAGTGCAGGAGACACGGGTTCGAGCCCTGGTCCGGGAAGATCCCACATGCCGCGGAGCAACTAAGCCCGTGCACCACAACTACTGAGCCCTCGTGCCACAACTACTGAAGCCCGTGCGCCTAGAGCCCATGCTCTGCAACAACAGAAACCACCGCAATGAGAAACTCACGCACCACAACGAAGGGTAGCCCCCACTCGCCACAACTAGAGAAAGCCCACGCACAGCAACGAAGACCCAACGCAGACAAAAATAAAGAAATAAATTAATTTTAAATTAATAATAAAAAAGCTAAAGGTGACTGGTTTGCTAGCTCTGTGACTTTCCCTGTGTGAACGAAGGGGGATTGTGTTGAACCTGCCTCTATTACTTACGACTCACACTAAACTGTGTCTCGTTTCTCCAGGAATTCTGGCCGCTGCAAGGAGCTCCTTCTGCTTTGCTTCTCCAATTTCATAATCGGGCGATTCCTTGAAGTGAACGTCGTAAGTGAGGAGGAATCACTGATAGCTGTCCGAGAACCCTTTTCATGGAAGAAGTCTAAAAGTTCCCAAGTGTTAGCTTCCACCAAAACTACAGTTGTCATGACCATGCAGAAAAGGTACCATGAGCGGACGACAATGCAAGCCCAGATCTTGGGCTCACGGTGTGAGGGATGCACGTAGCTGCTGTTGTTGGAGGGAGGTGGATGTCCTGGATAAAGGGGTGCAGCTGAGGCCCAGCGCCCTCCATTGTCCTGGGGACATGCTGTGAGGATGGCGGGGTGGGGGGGGAGGTGGCTGCAGCACCCCAGCTAGTCTCAAGGTGACTTGCAGTGCAGGCTGTGATTTGACCCTTGCCCTCAGCTCCTGCCACCTTTCGTGTTCCCATCAGCCCAGCCCGCCCACCTCCCGAGACAGCCCGTGTCCCACATGGGCACCCAGGGCACCAAGCAGCGAGGGGTCAGTGAGACGTGGTTGGCATGGCTTTCGAGGGCCATTCACAGCACCCGAGTGTCGCTTGTCGAGGGCAGGAGGGTTGCTTGGCTGTTTGAAGCCCATTTGAAGATGTGACACCTTTGAAAAATGAAATTAAGAAAAAGCATGTAATCTGCTAGTGACGCGTGGCTGGTGGCTTGGGGACAACCTGACCGTATCTGGGGTGTCGTCTGGAGAAAGTGCCGCGCATCCACGCTTTCTCGTCTGCAGTTATAAATCCCAAAAGCTCTGAAAAGCAGATTTTGCTTTTTTAAGTTAGGTGCCAAAAAATCATGACCTATAGGCTGGAGGACGTTCCACGACTTAGTCGTGTGGACGCGCCCCCTCATCTGCTGCCCAGAACTCACTGGGATGGTACATGCGGTTTTTCTGTGGTGGGAAGTCCTGAATCCCAGATCACATCTGACCTGGGAACAGTCGAAGATAAGGTACTGTGGGCTTCCACTAATGCGTGGGCTGGAGGGGAATCTGTTCAAGTATTGTGTGCTCATTGACCTTTGGGGTTAGACCATTGTTTGAATCCCAGCACTGCCACCCGGAAGCTGTGCCATCTCAGGCCAGTTTCTCAACCTCTCTGAGCCTTAGTTTCATTTGTAAAGTGCTAGTCCCCCCCTGCCCCACACGTGCCATTTCTGGCACTGAGCAGTCAACAGCAATCAGTAAGTAAGAACAGTACTGGGCGTGTAAACAGTAGTTGAGTGGCTCTAGGGATAGAACCTGAACACAGGAGCAAGAAGTCATGTGGCCTGCGGGCGGCAGGTCCACATGGCTGGACTCCAGTTACAGGAGCTTTTAAGAACCTCTGGCTGTCGTTTAGTGGTGCACCAAGCAGCTTTCCCGTTACAGTTTGGCTTAACTAGAGGAGTGAAGTAGAGCAACGGCACAAGTATTTAATCCTCTGGTAAGTTTTTCCCCATTGAATATTAATACATTGTCACTGTACAGGAGCGTCCCTAAAGCGAACACTCGGGACTTCCCTGGTGGCACAGTGGTTAAGAATCCACCTGCCAATGCAGGGGACGTTGGTTCGATCCCTGGTCCGGGAAGATCCCACACGCCGCGGAGCAGCTAAGCCCGTGCACCACAACTACTGAGCCTGCACTCTAGAGCCCGCAAGCCACAGCTACTGAGCCTGCATGCCACAACTACTGAAGCCTGCGTGCCTGGAGCCCATGCTGCGCAGCAAGAGGAGCCACTGCAATGAGAAGCCTGCGCACCGCAACAAAGACACAACGCAGCCAAAAATAAATAAATAAAAAATAAATGTATAAAAAAAAGAAAATGCAAGTAATCTATATTTAGAAAAAAAAGAGAGAGCACTGGGACACCATCAAATGGGTCCCAGAGGAGAAGAGAGAGGGAAAGGGGCAGAGAACATACATAAAGACATAACAGCTGAAAACTTCCCTAACCTGGGAAAGGAAACAGACATCCAAGTCCAGGACGCAGAGAGTCCCAAACAGGATCAACCCAAAGAAGACCATGCTAAGACCCATTGTAATTAAAAAGGCAAAAATTAAAGATAGAGAATATTAAAAGCAGCACATTAGGTACAAGGGAACTCCTACAAGACAATTCGCTGACTTTTCAGCAGAAACTCTGCAGGCTAGAAGGGAGTAGCATGATATATTTAAAGTGATGAAAGGGAAAAACCTACACCCAAGAATATTCTACCCAGCAAGTCTCTCATTCACATTTGATGGAGAAATTAAAAGCTTTACAGACAAGCAAAAGCTAAAAGAATTCAGAGTCACCAAACCAGCTTTACCAGAAATGATAAAGGGACTCCTTTTAGCCAAAAAGAAAAGACCACAACTACATACATAAAAATTATGGAAGAAAAAGCTTATAGGAAAAGGGAAATACACAGTAGAGGTAGTAAAGCCAGCCTCGCATAAGGCTAGTAATCAGGTTGGAAGACAGAAGTAGTAAAATCATAAATATCCCCAATAAGGAGTTAAGGAATACACGAACAAAAAGATGCCAAATATGATGTCAAAAGCAATAATCATGGGGCTTCCCTGGCGGCGCAGTGGTTAAGAATCCACCTGCCAATGCAGGGGACACGGGTTCGAGCCCTGCTACAGGAAGATCCCACAGCCGCGGAGCAACTAAGCCCATGCGCCACAACTACTGAGCCTGTGCTCTAGAGCCTGTGAGCCACATCTACTGAAGCCCGCGCACGTAGAGCCCATGCTCCGCAACAAGAGAAGCCACCGTAATGAGAAGCTTGTGCACCACAACAAAGAGTAGCCCCTGCTTTCCGCAACTGGAGAAAGCCCACATGTAGCAACAAAGACCCAACACAGCCAAAAATAAAAAATAATTTAAAAAAAAAACAATAATCATGATGGGAGGAGAGTAAAAATGCAGGGTTGTTGAAAATGCATTTGAACTTAAGAGACCAGCAACTTAAATAAACATAGATGGATGAATAGATGATGATGGATAGATGGAGGAATAGATAGCTATGCACATTGTGGAGAATATAGTCAATAACAATGTGATATATTTGCGTGGTAACATATCGTAACTATACTTACTGTGATGATCATTTTGAAATGTACAGAAATATCAAATCACTGTGTTGTGTAATAAGGAGTAACAGTGTTGTAGATCGATTATACTTCAAAAACAAACTTACAGAAAAAGAGATGAGATTTGTGGTCACCGGAGGTGGGGTTTGGCGGGGGGAATTGGATGAAGGGGGTCAGAAGGTACAAACCTCCAGCTATAAGATGAATAAGTACTAGGGATGTAACGTACAGCGTGACACATGTAATGAACATGGCAGTATGTTATATGTGGAAGGTGTCGAGAGTGATCCTGGGAGTTCCCGTCACAAGGAGATATTTTTTTCTTTCTTTAGTTTTGTATCCATATGAGAAGGTGGGTGGTCACTACACTTACCGTGGTCATTATTTCATGATGCATGTAAGTCAGATCATTCTGCTGTGCACCTTAAATGTCTACAGTGCTGTCGTCAATTACATGTCCGTGAAACTGGAAGGAAAAAATAAAGCATAAGAGTTGAGCTTATTGGAAGCTTAGAAACAGTGTTTTCAAGCTCACTGGTCCCAGGGGCTTTTGGGAGTTTGGCATGTTCTTCTACTGGAGGCAAAGCAGCTCCCGGGAGAGCGGCCCCAAAGCTAAACAGCGCTTTGCAAAGCACTGCCTGAGGCCAGCAGTTCACGTACCAGTTGCTTTTGGTGATTGAACCTCTTTCTGAAATAGGAAAGGATGTTTAAGTGGAGACGTCCGGGGTGAAGTGCCTGGTGCTGAAGGGTGGTTTCTAACTTGCGAATCTCCTTTTAAGGAACCTGAGACGACAGCTTCCGAGTTTTCTCCCGCAGTACCCGATACCAGACAGGCTTAAAGAATGCGTGGGGCAGAAAATCGACATCCTGACCTTTCAGCCGCTACTCGCAGAGGTAGGAAAAGTGTCTCACGTGAAGTACTGATTCTTCACCACACTCGAGTTGTTTTCTGAACAAACTCAGGGTGAACCTTTGTTGGGTTCAGCCCTGGTGTGGGCTGTGTTCACCCCGGGAGCGGCGGGGCCCATCACTGTGTCCCTTTGCAGATTGTCGGGGCTTTGGGGGCTGGGGGCAAAGCGGGGGTGGGGGGACCCCCTGCCCCCCCATCCCGGCCTCTCTTCTACCCTGTGGCCGAGCCTCCCAGCAGCTTTCCATTTGTGACAGAGCTCTGAGCAGCTAAGCAGGGGAACCGGGAAAAGGCCTGTAGCCACACAGACCAGTGGGGGGTGGGGGAGGAGGAGGCCAGGCCTCCCGTAGGACTCCTCTGGCAGGTCGTCTCCTTGTCACCCTCCCTGGTGGGGCTGTTTCAGATCCGCTGGGGGAGGCCTGGTCTGAGCCTGCCCGCTGTGGCAGGTGGTGGTCAGAGCTGTGAGAAGGGGTGGACCTGCCAGAGGAGGCCAAGGGCAGGGGCAGCACTGAGCAAGGCTGAGGCAGGGGTCCAGGGAGGGAGGGAGAGTGTCTGTTCCGCTGGCAGCGATGGCGGAGCGCGGCCCCTGTCCAGGAGGGCACTTTCCCAAGGGTTTGGGTGTCTGCTGCCTGAGGAGTGGGTGAGTGGAATGAGGGCCAGGGCCTGTGCTGCATCAGGGCAAGAAGGAGGGAGGAGACTGGATGGTGGCTGCAGGGAAACTTGGGACTCGCCAGAGATTCGTGGAGGGTGAGGGAGCCCTGATCTGGGAGAGCTGGGGTGGCAGGCGGAGAGGAAAGGAGGCTTGGGACGAAGCTGAAGGCACCGAGGAGCACGCCTGCCCTGGGACTGATGGACAGAGCCGTCTGTCTGCTGGGCCTTGGGCCCGCGGCAGGGCTGGGCCAGAAGCTGCCCCCGGTGCTGGTGCTGCGATGCTGCCTGTGCCACCGGCCTGAGGTGCCCCACCCCAGGGTCACACTGGCGTCCTGCAGTGGGGAGGGTGCCGCAGGGGCACTGGGCACTGTCCAGGGACGGCACGACCACACAGATGGAGCAGCACCAAGGAGGGTACGTGGGCAGGACTGTGGGTTGGAAGCGGGGAGATCCGCCAGGCAGTTGTTGCAGTGATGGTTGCAGGGCCTGAACTGAGGCCGGAGCAGCAAACCAGCCCTAAAACACCTTCGAGAAGAACTTCGGGGCTGAGAAATTGATGCCGATGCAAATACAGCTTCTGGGACCATCGTGTGCCGGAAGCACGCCTGCACCTCTCCTGTAACGCAGCCTGGGCGCCGGGAAGGGATCTCCTCGTGAGCGTAGCAGTTACGGGTGTCTTCAGCATTCATGATAGTATGATAGTAATGGTCATGAAAAAGTGCTGTATGGTCTAAGGTTCCAGAGTACTTGCCCCTTTGTGATTCTTTAATTCACGCATGTGTCACCCCAGTACTTCCTGACTTCCTGTGCCCTTGTAACCGCCTCCCGACGCAGGTCCCCTTCCTGGGGCTCCTCCCATCCTTCTGGGGGACCTGAGCATCCCCTGCAGTGGTTGGTCTGTCAGCCTTGCGGGTCTCGCCCGGTCTTGACCTCTGGGCAGGCGCTGCAGAGACGCTGCCCCGCACATCCTCCCTCCTGGCGTTTCTCCAGGGGCTCTGCTTTCCTTCTCACCTTGGTTCTTTTGCACGGAGTCTGTGTTTTTTTTTCTAGCTCCTCTTAGGATTTTCTCTTTTTCACTAGTTTTAAGGAATTTAATTTACAGTGTGAGTTGCTGTAGTTTTCTTCACGTTCCTTGGCTTGGGTTTTTTGAGCTTACTGGAGAAAGTGAATTTACGGTTTTTCTCAAATTTCAAAGTTCTTGGCCATTCCGTCTTCAAGTATTCTTTCTGCCCCGCTCTCCACGTTCCCATTACATGTGTATGAGGCCACATGAAGTTGCCCCACAGCTCACGGCTGCTCCGTTCATTTCTCTTCAGTCTTTTTTCCTCTGTGTTTCAGTCTGAGTAGTTTCTGTTGCTGTGTCTTCGAGTTCACTGATTTTTTCTTTTGCAGTGTGCAGTCCCATCCAGTGTTTTTTTTGTTTTGTTTTGTTTTTTGCGGTACGCGGGCCTCTCACTGTTGTGGCCTCTCCCGTTGTGGAGCACAGGCTCCGGACGCGCAGGCTCAGCAGCCATGGCTCACGGGCCCAGCCGCTCCACGGCACGTGGGATCCTCCCAGACAGGGGCACGAACCCGTGTCCCCTGCATCGGCAGGCGGACCCTCAACCACTGTGCCACCAGGGAAGCCCCAGTATTTTTTTTATGTCAGACATTGTTGATATCATCAGACATTGTTGCTATTATCTCCACAAGTTCAATTAGGCTCTTTTTTTTATATTTTCTGTCTCTACTTAATATGCTTAGTCTTTCCTCACCTTTGTTTTCTTCAGTTTTTTTTTTCTTCAACTTTTTGAATGTATGTAGTACAGTTACAACAAGTGTATTAATGTTCTTGTGATACTGGTTACATCACAGGTGTCATTTTTGGTTCTGTCTCTGTTGATAGGTTTTCCTCCTCATGGGTTGTAGCTTGTGCTTAGTTCCGTGCCTGGCCATCTTTGTTTGGACACTAAACATTCTGGATTTTACCTTGTTGGGTATTTCATATTTTTCCGTTCTTGAAAATATTTTTGAACTTCGTTCTGGGATGCACTTAAGTTACTTGGAAATGGCCAGATACATTTAAGCCTGGCTTTAAAGCCTTGTTACGGGCTTCCCTGGTGGCGCAGTGGTTGGGGGTCCACCTGCCGATGCAGGGGACGTGGGTTTGTGCCCCCGTCCGGGAGGGTCCCGAGTGCCGCGGGCCGGCTGGACCCGAGGGCCGTGGCTGCTGGGCCTGCGCGTCCGGAGCCTGTGCTCCGCAACGGGAGAGGCCACAGCAGTGAGAGGCCCGCGTACCGCAAAAAAAGAAGCCTTGTTAGGAGGGACCAGAGTTGTTTCTAATACAGGGCTGATTCCTTCTGAGTACTCTACCCAGTGCCCCTTTACCTGAAGCCTTTCCATTTGGGCTGGTGGGACCCACAGCATTCTCAGCCCTGTGTGAGTTCTGGGATTTGTTACCTCTGACCCCGTGGTTCTCAACAGGTGAACTTCCCCCCAGGAGACATTTTTGGTTGTCACGACTGAGAGTGTGAACAGCATCTAGTGGGTGGAGGCCAGAGATGCTGCTAAACACTGTGCAGTGCCCGGGACAGCCCTGCCCCAGAGACCGGTCCACCCCGGTGTCGGAAGTGCCGAGGCTGAGGAGCCCCGTTCTGCTCCCATCACGTGCATCTCCCCATCCGATGTGGTTTCTCACGCTCGTGTGCTGACCTCTGTGTGGCGGAGGGCTCACATGGCTGCCCCGGGCTCGCTCTGAGCAGAGCTTGGAAGCTCTGTCTGATAGGAGCTGGGCGGTTGGGGCTTCACTCAGATGGTTCCCCATCTCAGGGCCACTGCCCTGAGCTGCCCAGTCGTCAGTGTTTGAAGGCTGTTTCGTCTGTCCGTGGGACTTACCCACCCCAGAGCTGCTGGCTTCCTGATGTGGGTGTGTGTGGAGTGGTCCTCAGCGCTCACTATCTTGCTGGCTTCTTTTTCAGCTTTTGAACGTGTCAAATCACAAGGAGAAGTTTTCAACTTTGCTCTGGCTTGAGGAGATTCATGCAGAAATAGAACTGAAAGAGTATAGTATGAGTGGGGTCACCTTGAAAAGAAACGGGGACTTGCTGGTTCTGGAGGTCCCAGGATTAGCTGAAAGTAGGCCTTCTCTTTACACAGGTAGGTTTGTTACGTGTCACGGTTTCCTAGATGGGCTAGAGACATTGAGCCACAGTCAGGAAAACGAATGCTTTTAACTGGCAACGCAGTAGTCACGCTGATTTTCTTTGCTTTGGGTTATAATTTCACTCAGAACTTGGCCAGCCTCTCTCTCTTCACACTGATGTGATTTTAAGCTGTTGATCCCAGTAATGTTTTTGTCTTACTCCACTTCTTCAGAGTGTTTGATTTTACAGTACAGCAAAAAAAAACTTATTGATTTTGTAGTTTTACGTGTGGTAATGTTTTTTAACTAGGTGATAAACTGATTTTAAAAACTCAAGAGTACAGCGGACACGTCATCGAGTACATCGGCTATGTGACTGAGGTGAGAGGCCACTGTTAGTTAGTTCATGTTGGACTAGCCCAGCGGACGGTTGCAGAGGTAAACTTCCTGCCTCAGCTCGGGATGGGGGTCCCCTGGTGTTGATGGTATTTTGGAAAATTTGAGGATCAAATGAATATTTAAATAAATGTGATGTGTAAAGAAGTCTTATCACTTTCAGCTGTGTAAAACACACTTACCTGTTAAGTACATCACATGGAAGGCGTGCATTTAGTCAGATTCGGCGTTCTGAATATGTTCTAGGAGAGAGAGCCTGCGAAGGAAAAACACACCTACACGTTGAACTCTGGTGTCTCCACGGGGAAGGCTGTGTTGGTCTAAGGCCCCGTGCCCATGCGGCTCTGAGCGCGGCCAGGGCTTCTCCAGCTACTCTCCCTGCTCCCTGCCGGGCACAGCGCAGGGACGGAGCTCGGGGGCCGCGTGGAGGGACCCACGGAGCCCGCACGCTGCCTGATGTGGGAACTGGGGCACCGAAGCCCCGAGCTGGGGTTGGGGGGTACGAGGACCAGCAGAGCCTCCCCCGAGGGTGGGGCCGGGCCCTCGCTGGGGCGGCAGGCGATGTGCCCCCAGGGACAAGGGGAAGACGGGCATGAATAATCCAGTGTGGAGACTCGTTCCTCTCCTCGAGAAGATGAGGAAGTGGCATCTGATCACCGTAAAAGACAGCAAGGATGTTGTTAGTGGAAAGGGCCCAGAAGGCGTCTCCAAAGGCAAGAAGCTGTGAGCACATCACAGGGACGGCCGCTGCAGGCTGGGAAAGGCAAGAGAAGAGGCCGTGAGCACATCGCAGGGGCCGCCGTTCCAGGCTGGGGACTCGGACTCCGCAGACCTCGCCGTACGGGCTGCCGGGGCGCCAGCCAGGACCGCAGCATCACACGAGCCCGCTGGGGCCGATAGAAGCAGAAGAGGTGGTGTTTTGAGTCGAGTGGGCCTCTCAGGTGGGCGAGCTGTGCCTGGAGAGCAAGGTCGGGGTGCAGGCTGGTCCGTGGCAGAAGTGTGCCCCCGCCTGGCCTCATGGTAGTGTCGCTCCCACCAAGTCAGAGAAGCTTGGACGCGGATGCTCCCACCACCCTCGAGACAGGATGCGCTGTCCCCACGCCCCAGGCCGCTGGACCAGGCCTGAAGGTCGGGCGAGCCTCTTAGGCCTCGCGTGTTGTGGTTTACCCAGAGTAAGTCGCCGCCCTGGAGGGCGTGTGTCCTGGGCACCGGAAGCCTCCCTGCCTGCACAGGCATCCACGTCACTCTCTCCCTTCAGAAGCATCTTGCTCCTGCCTGACGTCCTGCACTGACCCAGCTCTGCAGACAAGGCCCTCACCCCCCGAGGGGGCGGTCCCACGTCCCTCACTCAGCACTCCCCGCACAGGGCCAAGGCCCCGTCTCGGGACACGCCTGTCCCTGTGCTCCTCGGGGCGTGCTCAGGGCCCGTGACCATGGCCACAAGGGCCCACGTCTGGGAAGGGAGGGAGAGCACGGGGCGGGGTGGGTAGGGGGTTTCGGGGCGTTTGTAGAAAGATGGCCACAGCTGCAGCCCTTGTCGCCTGTGAAAGCAGAGCCGGGATTTCCTGGGGCAGGAGCTCACTCTCCTTGATGACAGGTGGCCTGGCCGGGTGCCCCCTCCACTGCAGGGCAGGAGCCACTCAGCCTCAGCTAGAGGGCCCATCACCCTCCCAAGCGTGAGACCCCCTAGCTGTTGGCAAGGGCGTGAGGAGCCCAGAATGGCCAAGTGACCATCTCAGCTTCCAGAGAGTAGACCAGTTGTGCCCTTAGGACTGCCCTGTGGACTAAAACCTCAGAAGAAGCAGGACCAGGGATCTCAGGGGTGAGGCCCCCTTGGCCCCTGACTCCCAGGCTGGCGAGTCCAGAGCTGAAGCTGCCCTGCCGACCTTCCCACGGGACCGTCCGTGAAGCTGGCCGCTCCTGAGTGATGGGTGCCCGCTAAAGCTGTCCTGTTTCGGGTATTGGCTGTTGCTTTCCGTGATTCTCCGGAACCCCATGGCCAGCGCAGCGGCCTGGGTGCCATGAAGGCACCGGGGCCCTCAGGAGCGCCCCCGGATGGTGGGGCAGGCAGAGCGTGGTGCTTCGGGGAGCGGCGGGGGGTGGGGGGATGGAAGGCTCCTTGGGCTGAGCCAGCACTGCCCCTGGCCCATGCGCACCTCTGCAGAGGGCCTCCCTGTCTGCTGGGAGCAAACAGGTCGCTTGTTCCCTTCTCTCCGAGTTTAGCTCCATAAGCAGAGTTTTTGTTTCTAAATGCTATTTGACTCATGAAAGCTGCCCTGTTGTGTGGTTTTATGTTATCTTATGATTGCTTATCTTGGTTTTCCCAGTTTGTTTTTTTTTTGCATAGTTTTTCAAATTTCTGTAAATGATAGCATCAGTAGATGATGTCCTTGGGGCCTCAATCTGTTGATAGCAATTCAAGTCAGTCCTCACTGCTGGTGGTTTCCTTGTGTGCCTGATGGTCTGTGACTACAGATTCATTTTCATTTGTCTTAATCTCTGGGAAACCCAGGACCCTGTGCTGGGCTTGCTTTCGTTTTAAGGAAAGCTTGTGTTTGCTTCTGCCGAGAGCAGGGGGTACTGTGAGCCTCACGTCGCAGCCTCTGCCCTTGCTGGCCCCCAGCTCTTGGGAGGCCCCGCTGCCTAGTGTTCCCGTCCTGTTTCAGCTCCTCTCAGCGTGGGGTTTTCTTCCTGCTCCTCTGAGGATTCTTATGCAGGACCTAGCTTTGGCTGGAGGGTCCCTGAATGTCTGCTTCCCTGTCCTGATGGGGGAGGGGGTCTCATGGCCGGCACCCCCTGCTCTTTGCGGTCGATCATGTGTCTCCTTCAGAGGTGGCGGCCTGTCTTGCACACCCTGTGTTCGCGAGCCCGCACGCCCGCCCGGTGGAAGCGTCGGCAGGTGTGCTGCTGGGGGTGGGGGCGGAACAGCATGGTGACTGAGTCCTTTCCCATCATCTTGTACTCATTTCAGATGCCAGATTTCAGCTCAGATCTGCAGGATGAATGCTTCATGATGAGTTGCTGGATATGAATAGGAGATTGTCCCAAGAAATCAAGTACATAGTATGAAAAGTCAATGATTTGTTTATTTTTAGATTCATGAAGAAGATGTAACCCTTAAACTTAATCCAGAGTTTGAACAAGCATATAACTCTGAACCTATGGATGTGGAATTTACATACAACAGGTAACGCTTCCAGGGACTCTTCCTTCTGGGTGGGCGGCTGTCTCACCTTCCTCGGTCCCTTGATACCTAGGGGGCGGCATGCGTGCTCGTGGGTTGTGAGCAGGCTCCCTGCACCCGTGTCACATGCCTCTGTGGTCACAGCTTTGTCACCAGCCGTTTGGTAAGCGTTTGCATGTCGGTTCTTTTTTGGATCTTAAGTGAGAATCCGTGGTCCCTCATGTGCCGTCACCACCAGCCGCTCCTCCTCCACCTCACTTGTCACGTGTCACGAGGCGGGGACACCACCACCAGCTGTCTCTCCCCCTCCTCCACCAAGCCCCCACCATTAGCTGGGATTTTGTGTTTCTTTCTCCTTTACTTTTTAAAACAGAAGTTGGTGTGTTTGCGCACAGACACACACACACGAGCAAGTGTTTGCGTTAGTTGCAGCTGTTTTGCACTTGCCGCCTGTGGTCTGGAGCTGTGGGTTTGCTGACACAAGGTCTGCGGGCTGTGTCCGCAGCCTCCTTGTGCCCCACTGGGCGCGTCTGCCCTCCTGCCGGTGGGCACAGCGCTGCCCGCGCTCTGGCGGCCGCTGTGGACACCCGCTGTCTCCTCGTGCACACCCACCCCCAGGTTTTCTCGGCTGCGCACTCGGGGTGGGCTCGGGGTTTGGGGGATGCTAATGTTCCAGCTGTACACGTGGTGGCAGAAGTGCCCCAGCGGCTCAGGGTCTGTAATGCCCTCCCGAAACCTGATTTTGTGAAACCCTCGGCGTGTGCCTGCCTGGTAGGTGTGAGCTGTGTCTCCTGTGGTCTTGATGTATGTATCTCTGACTACTTCTAAGGTCGAGAGTCCCCCTGTTTATTGGCTGTAAAATTCCTTCATCTGTGAAATGCTTCCTTGTGTCTTTTATTGACTATAATTTGATTTTTTAAATTATTTGTAGCTGTCCTTTCTGTATCCTTTATGCTAGACTATTCTTAGATACACCTGTTACAGACAACTTCTCTGGGTTTGTTACTTGTCTTTTCACTTTCTTAAAATATCTTTTGAGTAACAAGGTGGTAGTTTTAAGATAGTGGAATTTATCAGGGTTTGTATACCAGTGCTTTTCATATATATACACACATATATACATATATACATATACACATATATATACATATATACATATATACCAGTGCTTTTCGTATATATACACACATATATACATATATACATATACACATATATATACATATATACATATATACCAGTGCTTTTCATATATATACACACATATATGCATATATACATATACACATATATATACATATATACATATATACCAGTGCTTTTCATATATATACACACATATATGCATATATACATATACACATATATATACATATATACATATATACCAGTGCTTTTCATATATATACACACATATATACATATATACATATACACATATATATACATATATACATATATACCAGTGCTTTTCGTATATATACACACATATATACATATATACATATACACATATATATACATATATACATATATACCAGTGCTTTTCGTGTTTTGTTTAAGAACTCTTTCAGTGTTTGGGCTGCAGCCAGGTTGGAAGGTGTTGCAGGTGAATGGATGGTGCAAGCGTGGAGTTGGCCCTTTTGAAGGGTGTTTGGCTGGGAAAGCAGAGAAGCCAGGACAGAGAGATGAGTGAGGAGGAGGCGCCCAGGGTCCGGGCGGCCTTGCCTGGTTTGCTGCTTACAGTGAGAGGAGCCAGCACCGCTCGTGTGAAGCCAGTGAGGTGGGTGTGGCGACCAGGCAGCAGGAGTGACGCGTGGGGTCGCGGGCTCCGGACCCGGGCCGAGGCCGTGGTCTTTGGCAAAGGCACACGTCCTCCATTGTGCTGGGCACACATGAGATGGGAGCCGATGGTGAGTGGGAATTTGTAAGGGATCCTTGTCGCTCTAGGACGTGAGGTGAGGATGTTCGCAGAGAAAAAAGAGGATGTGGACCTGGGGCGGGGGCGGGGGCGGGGGCAGAGGAAACACTGCTGCAGTCGGTGCAAGAGCCGCCCGACCGAAGGACACGGGCAGGTGGGCGGACGGATGCGCTGTGGGGCGTGAGCCTAGGAAGAAAGTGACCAGGAAGAAGCCAGAGGGCCGTGGGGCTGAAGACCACCGGGCAGTTTCCTGACCCAGAGTGTTGGAAAGACAGGAAGTTGAGGTCGAGGCAGGATGTCGGAATCTGAGTTCAGAGGGGATGCTGTCTGCAGCCGTCCAAGTGGGGAGCGAGGCGGGAACGAGGGCCAGTGGCTGCTGCTTCTGCACAGAGGGTTTGCTCGCCCCACATAAGTTTTTGGTGGTTTCGCATTGTTACTCAAAATCAGGCGATTTCACACTTTAAAAAATCTGTATTTACCACTTATTTTGACAAACGGAAGGACTGGGCGGCACCGCAGTGCAGCAGGAGGGACAGAGCCAAGAGGCCGGGCCCTCTGACGGGCGACGGCTGCACCTTTATGCTACGTGCAGGCATTTTTCCTTTTTAAGAAAGTAGGTTTACTGAGAGGTAATGAACGTAAAATAATCTACGCCTGTTTAAAGTGTACGGCTTGATGGTGTTGACATTTGTACACCCCGTGAAACGAGCTTCACGCTGAAGACTGCAGGCAGGTCTGGCACCGCAGGTGTTTCCTGCTGCCCTTGTCATTCCTTCTCTGCCCCAGCTCCCAAGCAGCACACATTAGTTTGCATTTTGTAGAATTTACGTGAGGACCTACTCTTTTTTGCCTGGCATCTTTCACTCAGCTTAATTACTTTGAGATTCAGCCTTGCTTTTGCATGAATTCATTCCTTTTTATGACTGAGTAATGCTCCATTATAAGAACATACCCGAGGTTACTAATCCAGGCATCTGTGGGTGGACGCTGGGTTGTTTGCAGATCTGGCTGTTAGAAGTGAAGCTGCTGTAAACAGCCGCGTGGACAGGCATTTTGATTTCTCTTGGGTAAGCGCCTGGCAGTGCCATGGCTGCAGGCGGCAGCAGGTGTACACTGAGCTTCCTGAGACACTGCCAGACTCTCCTCAAGGGGCTGCACTGCTCGTGTTCCCACCGTGCTCCCCACGTGCACAGCCCTGGGGTGCTCGGTGGTTCCTCCTCAGGCTCGGTGTGCAGTGAGGACTCACCTTGCTGTGATGACCGACGCCGAGCGCCTCCTCCGCTCGCTGGCCGGCACTCGGCCTTCGTGAAGGTGCCCGCTCAGGTCTGTGGTTCACGTTCTGTATTGTTTGCTTTATTGTTGAGTTTTCAGAGTTGTTCACATATTCTCAGTACAAATCCTTTATCAGGTATGTTTTTTGCAAATATTTTCTCAGACTGTGGCTTGTATTTTCATTTTTAGTAGTGCCTTTTGAAGAGCAGGAATTCTTAATTTTGATGATGTTCAGTTTATCGGTTTTTCTTTCATGGATCATGCTTTTGGTGACGCATTTAAGAAGTCTGCCAAACTCAGGGTCACAAAGATTTTCTCCTACAGTTTTCTCTAGAAATTTTGCAGCTTTAAGTTTTACATTTAGGGCTGTGATCTGTTCCAAGTTAATTTTTACAAGTGATGCAAGGTATGGATTGATTTGGCGGGGGCTGTCCAGTTGTCCCAGCACCATTTGTTGAAAAGACAGACTGTCCTTTGTCCAGTGAGTGACCTTTTCACCTTTTTGAAAACCAGTTGAGGGGATATATGTGTACATATAGCTGATTCACTTTGTTTTGCAGGAGAAACTAACACAACATTGTAAAGCAATTATACTCCAATTAAAATACATATATTAAAATAACATTTAAAATAAAGGTTTATAAAAACCAAAAAAAAAGAAAAGAAAAGAAAGCCAATTGGCCTACGCATGTGGATCTATCCCTAAGCTGTCCATTCTGCTCCACTGGTGCGTCTGTCAGTCTTGCAGCCTACAGCACAGAGTCTCGGTCACTGTGCCTTTGTGATAAGTCTTGAAATCAGGGAGGGCACGGCCTCCACTGTGTCCCTCTCTTGCAGAGTTGTAGCTGTTCCAGGTATTTGGTATTCCCATGTGGATTTTAGAATCCGCCTGTCGGTTTCTACAAAAAGCCTCTTGAGATTCTGATCAGGACAACATTGACTCTTTAGGTCCACTTAAGGGAGAATTGACATCTTTTTTTTTTAATTGAAGTATAGCTGATTTACAATATTGTTTTAGTTTCAGGTGTACAGCAAGGTGATTCTGTTACATAGTTTGTATTTTTTTCAGATTCTTTTCCTTTATAGGTTATTAGAAGATGTTCGACACAGTTCCCTGTGCTATACAGTAGGTCCTTGTTGGCTGTCTGTTTTATGTATATAGTAGTGTGTATTTGTTAATCCCAAACTCCTAATTTATCCTTCTCCCCTCTCCCTTTTGGTAACCGTTAAGTTTGTTTTCTATGTCTGTGAGTCTGTTTCTGTTTTTGGTAAATAGATTCATTTGTATTACTTTTTAGGTTCCACATATAAGTGATATCAAATAATATTTGTCATTGTCTGTCTGACTTCACCTAGTACGATAATCTCTGGGTCCATCCATGTTACTGTAAGTGGCATTACTTCACTCTTTATGGCTGAGTGGTATTCGGAGAATTGACATCTTAATATTGAGTTTTCTAACCCTTGGAAATGGTATATCTCTCCATCTAGTTAGGCAGTTTTTCATTTCTTTAGGCAGTGCTTTGTACTTTTCACTGTACAGGTTTTGTATATCTTTTGTCAAATTTGTCCCTGACTCTTTAAATGCAATTGATGTTTGTATATTAATCTTGTATCCTGCCAGCTTGCTAAACTCACTTGATGGTTCTAGTAGCTTTTTACAGATTACATAGGATCTTCTGTGTATACAGTAAAATCATGTATTCAAATAAAGACGGTTTTGCTGCTTCCTTTCTCATCTGGATGCATCTTGTTTTTTCTCGCCTCGCACTGGCTAGAGCCTCCAGAATGGTGTTAAGTAGGAAGTGACGGGAAGTGGCGTCCTTGCCTTGTTCCTGATCTTAGGCCAGTAGCGCTCACTCTTGAACCATCTAGTGCTGTGTGGGCTGCAGGTTTTTGTATTTGGCCCTGTCAGGTTAAGGAGATAGACTCCTAGTTTGCTGAGATTTATTTAATCAAAAATGGATATGGGATTTTGTCAAATGCTTTTTCTGTATCTGTTGAGATGATCATGTGGGTTTTCAGCTTTGGTCTATTAAGATAGTCAGTTACATTGATTGTAAAATCAACTTTGCATTCTTAGAATAAACCCCGCTTGGCCATGATGTAATTTCCTTTTATATATTGTTAGATCTGATTTTCTAAAATTGTAGTAATTTTTTCGTCTATGTTCATGAGGAATATTGGTCTTTAGTTTCTTGAAGTATCTTTTTCTGATTTTGGTACGAGGTAACACTGGCCGCACAGTAAGTTGGAAGGTGTCACCTCCCCTTCCATTTTCTGGGACAGTTTGTGTAGAATGGGTATTATGTTGACAAAAATATTAATCAGTAGTCAATCTAAGAAACATGAAGAATTTTATTTTAGCTAACCTGAGGATTGTAACCTGGGCGACAGTCTTTCAGAAGCTCTGAGGACTGTTCCCAAGAGGTAGGGCGGAGACCAGTATAGGTGTGATTTGAAGGGGTGTGTGCAACCAAGCACAGTTTGGTGGGAGGTCACTGCTGTTCACACGGAACAGATGCCTTAGCTCATGGTTTTAGTGCTTTTCTGAACATGGGAAGAAGCAGAATACTGGGTTTATAAAATTTTCTCCTGAAAATATCTAACTATCTGAGGACCAGTTCTGCCAGTTTTCCCAGAGCACAAATGCTTCATCCTTATCTTCCCTGAATTCCTTTTGGGATGTACTGTGCAGTTGTTAACGACTTGATTCTTGTAGAACTGGAGGATGGACAACATTTTTTATGTTACAGTCCCCTCCCTTTCAGTCTTAATTTCAACCAAGGTTTGGGAGGCATTTAGTGACCGTTTTGTCCCATGGTGCTAGGAATGCTCATTCCCAGCTCAGATGGGGATTTCATTGCTGGGCCCCTCAGTGTGCTGGACTAGGCCCTGTTAACAGTGTAGCCCAAAGCCTCCGGACCACCTGTCGCTCTAGTCATTTACGGTCCAGGAAATGATTCCCTCTGGTTGCTTCTTCCCACATCTAGAGTTACTCTGCTGCAGTCATTGAGCTTATGGAACTATGTATTTGGTCAATTGTTTCAGGTCACCTAGTCGTCATTATTTTTATCGGGGGCTCAGTCACACATTTGGTAATGCAGGAAGCAGTAATCTTGTTGTTAGGAAGCATAGGAAGAATACAGGTGATAGAGCTGGTAACACTAATAAGGTCATAAGTATTTAAGCTGAGAACCACCATTCACTGCAGCCCAGAGTCTCCCCAGGTCGTCTGACCTGTCTGTTCTGCACCAATCACTGTCTTTAAGGGAAACGACACATTGGCCTTGTCCATAAAGTCCACCAAAGATGTCTGCACGTGTACAAGGTGAGTGGTGGGTCACCGTGACCCCTCACAGGACTGAGAAAGGAATGTTATCTTCTAAGGAGTTACGTGGCTGGCTCCAGAAGGAGAAAACTCAGTCTTTGGCTGAGCAGGTATTTCTGCCATGGGGGAGGTCAGGTTAACACATAACGCAGATGCAGATACACACTAGTCGGAGGGAGGAGGCCAGAGGGCAGAGAACAAGTTTATGTTTAAAGTTTTCTTGTCTTGCCTTAAAATATGACTTTCATCAGTTCTTCCTTAAATGCTTGGTAGAATTCACCAGCAAAACCTTCTAGGTCTGAAGTTTTCTCTGTGGGAAGCTTCCTGACGACAAATTCAGTTTCTTTAGGAGATTAAGAACCTTAGTTTCTTGCCACATGGACTCTGGTAGTGTGTGTGTCTTTACGGATTTGTGCGTTTCATCTGCGTTATCTCGTGTATTTGTGTGAAATTGCTCTTGATGTTTCCTTGTTGTTCGTCTGGTGTTTGTAGAGTCCTTGCTGACGTTACCGCTCTCATTCCCAGGACTGGCAACACGTCTGCCCTTTCTTTTCCTGTCAGTTTGGCTAGAGCTTTGTCGGCTTTACTGATCTCATTGAAGGATGGACTTCCAGCCTCATCAGTCTTCTCTCGTGTGTCTCTGTCTCTAGTCTATCGGGGTTTTGGGGGGGTGGTTTTGGCTGCACTGCGTGGCTGGTGGGGTCTTAGTTCCCCAACCAGGGATCGAACCCGGGTCTACGGCAGTGAAAGCCCATGTCCTAACCACCGGGCCACCAGGGTACTCCCAGTCCGTTGGGTTTTGCTCTGGTCTTTATTATCCCTGCTGGACCTTTAGGTTCTAAGCTTCTTCCTATCACAGACAGTGAAGCAGTAAACATTCTTACATCTTTGTACCGTGATGGTGGGAGAATTGTCATCTTTGCCGTATGGGGTCTAGGAGAGCTTCCTTTAAGTCCTCTCTTCTTTCTGTTCTTTGTCCTCCTTTGGAATCCTTGTCTGTCATTGTGTTAGCTCCCACCCAGCTGCTTTACTTTTCTCTCGTGGCTTCCATCTCCGTGTCTTTGTCTTGTTTTTTGTTTTAGTAAATACTGCTGGTATTTTACCATCTAGTGTCTTGCTGTCCTTCGGATTAATTGTGTTAAGGAATTTTAAGGGTCAGTTTCTATTCTGAGCTGTTACATTCATTTCCTTTTTGGCATTTCTTGAGATAATATTTTTTGTTCAGCCTATTCGGGAGATGGATATTTCGACTGGACAACTTTCTGTCGAACCTTTCTTATAGGCCCAAGATGAAACGCGTGGTGCTCTGTGCGGTGAATCCTCCCGTAATGTGCTCCAGGGCTTCCTGGGGAACGTTTGGCTCGTGTCTTCATGCTGTCTTCATGCCGCTAGGGGTAAGGTGCTGGGCTGCAAGTTGGCGGGACGTCTGGTTTCCTCGCGCGTTTTAGAGTCTTTGTTATGGTGACTTCCCACTGGAAGGTTTCTTCCTCTTTAATTCATCTGCTTTAAGTTGTCTTTTCTTTCTTGGAGTCACAGCCTTGCTAAGTCCCAGGAGGGTCTTTTCTGGTTGCTGCTCCTCTTGAATGGAGTTTATTGTATCCCAGGGGTGATGGGGCTGCCAGGAGCCTGGGGCCCTGCAGGTGAGGCTCCGGTTCCTTCTGGCCCCGTACACGCCCACAGAACGCTGCGCTGTGGGAGCGGGCCCTGACGGTGACCTGCATTTTCCGGAAATCCGGAAATCCACCTGTGGCCGGAGTTCTGAGGTGGCTTGAACCAGCTCTCGTGCCTTTGCTTGTTCGAGGCCAGATGCTCCTTTCTGAGCATTCTCTTCTTTTGTGCTTTGGAGCTTTGGTCATCTTGTTCCATTGAAGGTGGAATTTTATTTTCCATTTTTTGTTCTTTTTGTTGTGTTAAAATACAAGAGAACAGGGACTTACCTGGCGGTCCAGTGGTTAAGACTCCACGCTTCCACTGTAGTGGGCACAGGGGTTCTATCCTTGATCAGGGAACTAAAATCCCGTTTGACGTGCGGCAAAGCCAAAAAAATAAAAAAAAATGGAGAACAGGCCCACAGTGGAGTTGCTTATACTAAGCCCCACGTCACCAAACTGAGGTTTTACTGAATTGCAGTCTTGGCTGTCCCAGAAATGGAATTGTGAACCAGTCAGCCAGGAACCCCCTGATTAGCACTGGGGGGTCGTCTCCCCGAATGACCCCTGCCGTCCCCTCAAGGACAGTGACCTTTGCCCCAGCCCGCCTTTTGGCCTAAATCCCTCCTTGTCCCTGCTCCCTTCTGCCTGTAGAAGTCTTTCATTTTGAACATCTCCTCAGAGCTCTTCTGTCTGCTAACGGGATGCTTTACTGCCTGATGCCAATCAATTTTTGCTCTAATAAACTTAAATTTTTTTTTAAATTTTATTTTTGGCTGTGTTGGGTCTTTTCTGTAGAGATTCCCCATCTGCTCAACCATTATGTCCATCTTTAAATCTTAAATGTATTTATAACAACTGTTTTCAACTTCTTATATGCTAATTGAGTGTCTAGTTCATTTCTGGGTCTGTTTCTTTTAACTTTTCCCATGAGGATGCTTCTTATTTTCCTGCTGTTTTGCTTGTCTAATAATTTTTTAATTTATTTAATTTTTTTATTTTTGGCTGCGTTGGGTCTTTGTTGCTGCGTGCGGGCTTTCTCTAGTTGCGGCGAGTGGGGCCTACTCTTCGTTGCAGTGCGCGGGCTTCTCATTGCGGTGGCTTCTCTTGTTGCAGAGCGTGGGCTCTAGGCACGCGGGCTTCAGTAGTTGTGGCTCGCGGGCTCTAGAGCGCAGGCTCAGTAGTTGTGGCTCGCGGGCTTAGTTGCTCTGCAGCGTGTTGGATCTCCCCGGACCAGGGCTCAAACCCGTGTCCCCTGCATTGGCAGGCGGATTCTTAACCACTGCACCACAAGGGAAGCCCCAATACTTAGCATTTTTAACATGCTTCAGTTTATTTTTTTACTGTTGTTCTGAGTAAATTTCACAGGAGTGAATCTTTACCATCAAAGTTATTTTCCTATTGATGCAGCTCTGACAGTTCACAGGCTATATTTCCTCCTTTTTCTACTTGTCCACTTTATACATTAAAACAGGAATAATCCCAGAAAGGAAGGCATCCCTGCTGTCCTGACAGGTGTTGACAGTTTCCTCGTAAAACTCCTGCTGGTTCCTCCAGCCTGGTCTCATGTGAGTGTTTCTTAAGGGTCCCAGGGTGCTGACCCACATCACTCTCTCCCACAGGACCACCAGCAGACGGTGTCACTTTGCACTTGAACAAGTTGTCCACTTGGGCGTAAAAGGTATTAACTTTTGTGGGGTGACGGTGTTACATCTTCCCAGAGTGTTTTTAGAAGCGTCACGTAAAATTTTGTCTAAACCACAGCCTCTTCATTCATACATTAGAAGTAAAACTATGTGATACCCAGTGTTTTCCTTTCTATTGGGGACGTTCAGTGTTTTCTTACAATTTCAGCTATGTAGAAATAGCGTGCTTAAGTTATTAAAAATAAAATGATTGCACTCTGCTTTCCCCCCTGAATGTAACTCATTTTTGTACTTACAAATAGACAAGTAAATGGCTTTGTTGCCAAGAATATGCGGTGCTGGCACTATGCTGTAGGTGAGAAGCAGTGCACAGGGCCAGAGAGGAGAGGAATACACGGACATGAATTTCTTCAGGACGAGCTGCCTCTGTTCATCTTTCTTAAGCTTTCCAGTAATGTCTACCTTCTCGCTTTTTCTTGTTCTAAAAGTGTTGTTTCCAGAAGAAATCATTTTACAGTCTCCCCAAGTGACGTGGGATTGGAAACACGCACAAGACATCAAAAACCACGGACAGCCCACCTCCAAGGTATTGCTTTATTTATTTTATTTTTTATTTTTTTGGCTGTGCTGGGTCTTCGTTGCCACACCCGGGCTTCCTCTAGTTGCAGCGAGCGGGGGCTACTCTTCCTTGCAGTGCGCGGGCTTCTCATTGCAGTGGCTTCTCTTGTTGTGGAGCACGGGCTCTAGGTGCACGGGCTTCAGCAGTTGTGGCACGCGGGCTCAGTAGTTGTGGCACGTGGGCTCCAGAGTGCAGGCTCAGTAGTTGTGGTGCACGGGCTTAGCTGCTCCGCAGCATGTGGGATCTTCCCGGACCAGGGATTGAACCTGTGTCCCCTGCATTGGCAGGCGGATTCTTAACCACTGTGCCACCAGGGAAGTCCCAAAGCTTTCTTTTTAAGCCATTTTTCTGCATGATTTTTCTAGAATAGGAAAGCCTTGAAGGACCAAACTAAGCACACCCCAGAGGAGCAGCGAGCGGGTGCCCAGGACACACCAGGGCCATGGGCGTTCGCCACAGAGACAGGCAGGCTGGGTGAGTCTGGGGACCAAGCCAGCTCCTGCAGGACTTGGTGGGGGGGGATCTCGGGCAGGCGAGGGGACATGTGTTCTGACCCTCCTGATGGTGGGCTGCTCTTGTCCACCTGTTAACAACCACTCTTAACACCTTGGTGACACTACACAGGTGACGCGGGGAGTGGGCGGAGTGGCCTATGCTTTTGCTCTCAGCCGACTATCCCGAAGCAAGTGGCGCTGGGACGGGTCGTGAGGGGACCAGCCGTGACCTCCGCCGACCCTGTCTCTCCCTTTGGATGCAGTCAGCGGAGCCCCGAAAGCGAGAGAGGAGTTTTTCAACCCCCTGCTGAACGAAAACCAGAAGTTGGCGGTGAGGAGGATTCTGAGTGGAGACTGCCGCCCGATCCCCTATGTGCTCTTCGGGCCTCCTGGGACTGGCAAGACGGTGACCATCATAGAGGCTGTTTTACAGGTAATGGTGGGTGGGGACGGGGTCGCGGTAAACAGAGCTGTGTGCTCCTGTCATCGGGAAGCATCGGTTTAAACCATAGATCAGAACGTTGGAAAGAGTTTGAAAAATCCCAGTTGTTTCGTATTTAACAAAGTTTGTTATGTGGCTATAGGACTTTAAGAGCTCATTTCCTACGTTTAGACAGGAGTCGCTCCACTTCAGAATCGAAACTGCACAAGTGTCTGGCGCCTCCACTGAGATTTAAATTGAGTTGTGGACATTGTGTTCAGTGTCCTGCGTCGCTGGGGACTCGGGTCGCCCGTGGGTACCCAGGCCCGGGAAGTTTAGGGTCTGGGAGACGGGGACTCCACCACCTGCACACAGTGGCAGGGCCAGGCTCAGACGCATGAGGGGTGACGTGGGCCCATGCAGCAAGTCCACGTCAGGAGCCCTCATGGGTGGGCCTGGCACTGGCCGCTGACCCGTCCCCTTTTGCCTCCCGTGTGTCCTGGGGAAGGTCTTCCACGCTCTGCCGGACAGTCGGATCCTGGTGTGCGCACCCTCCAACAGCGCGGCCGACCTCGTGTGCCTGCGGCTGCACGAGAGCCAGGCACTGCGGCTGGGCGCCATGGTCCGTGTGAACGCCACCTGCAGGTTCAAGGAGGTGAGCGTCCTCCCCCGACCTTGTCCCAGCACCACAGCAGAGCACGAGGACTGTTTCCTTCCTGAAGGTTTAGTGACGTTCTGGGCGTTCCCAGCTATGTTAAATGCTGAAGCTACTCTCTTATTTTTCCCCAAAGGTACAGTTGCTTTTTGGTTCTGTTGGTTTACTAGAAACGCTCCCAGTTTGGTTAACAAAAGAGATTGAATCTAGAAAATGTATGTGGTTGTTTTGGGGAAGGATCTGCGGGATTCACTGTTATAGTCGTGGTTCTGGAGTCTGTAAAACATGGACTAAGTTGATAGGAAAACACAAGACGTTTTGATAGAAAGAGCAATCTTAGATCAATAGTGAGTCACAGCTAAGAAGTGGCAGCAGGATGAGCTTATCATTCAGAACTCCAGTCAGCTTTGTGACTGTCCAGTGTAGAGAAGTGCTGAGTAACCTGGCAGACGGCCTGCCCCCACAGAGCGCCACAGAGACCATCAGGCCGTATTGCAGAGACGGGGAAGACATCTGGAAGGCCTCTCGCTTCAGGGTGGTCATCACCACGTGCAGCAGCGCGGGACTCTTCTACCAGATAGGGTTGAGGTGGGCTCTTGGGGCTTCCTGGGCAGAGGCGGGGAGGAGGTGGTGTGTTCGCGGAGAGTCGGGAGGTACCCGGGGGTGGGGGCAGGAGCAGGGGGCAGGCGCCCCAGGCAGCGAGGCGAGGCCTTGCTGGGCAGGACACGTGGACAAGAGTGACCCCGGGAACGTGCCTTCTCTAGAGTCGGACACTTCACGCACGTGTTTGTGGACGAAGCGGGCCAGGCGAGTGAGCCCGAGTGCCTCATCCCCCTGGGGCTGGTCTCAGACGTCAGCGGCCAGGTGAGGCTCATGCGCTGTAGTCGCCCCAACCTTGGCCCCTGCGCGCCACACACCAGGGGACTCGCTCATGAGACGGATGCCGAGAGCCGTCCCGTTCGTGTCACAGATCATCCTGGCCGGAGACCCCATGCAGCTCGGACCGGTCATCAAGTCCAGACTTGCCACGGCCTATGGGCTGCACGTCTCTATGCTGGAGAGACTGATGTCCCGACCAGCGTATCTGCGAGACGAAGATGCTTTTGGAGCCTGTGGTGCCTACAACCCCTTGTTGGTGAGCTTGGACCCCACGTGCTTCTTGGTGGGACTCGAGCAGAGGGGCCCACGGGGGAGCTCACCACCCTGTGTCCCCTGAGCCACACCCAGGGGCAGGGCCCAAGCAGCCCACCCTCCTTCTGCCACCACCCCCAAAGTGCACCTGAGGCACTTTCAGCAACTCCACGGTCCCAGGAACTCAGGAACTGCTTCCAGGGCCTGCTGAGGGGCTCTCTGGGGGGCCGGCCCTTGCAGGCAGCGCCAGCCCCTCAGTAAGAGAGCTTCAGTCTGTGTCGCTGTGGGAAACGGGAGGGAGCTCTGGAAGTTTACCTGGAAGAGAAGGCAGCGTGTCTGCGGTCTCCCGAGGTACCGGTGGATGTGCCAGTCCCTGGGTTCTCAGCCGACCTCTGATGACACAGAGGGATGGGCCTCAGGGTCTGCATTGCAGGAGCCCTCAGCACCCTGGAGCTCGGGAGCTTTGTGTCCATGGGGTCCCCTGTTGAGGTGAGCCAATAACATTATCCTCTGGGCTCCCCCAGTATAGAGACAAGGAGAGGTTCTCCTCTGGACTTTGAACAGCAAGCCAGGTACGGTGATCGTGGGCAGATGGTCAGGGCAACTGCCTGGGGCCTATTCCACGTTCCAGATTGTCAGCCCCGGGCCCTTTCCCCCTGGAGAACAGGGAGGGCACGTGGGCACAGGGCGGATGGGGCGGCGGGCAGGTGTCCAGGCCAGTACCGTGGGGCCCGGCCCGGCCCAGGGAGAAGCCGTGCTGCTGAGTCAGGTTTGGGGTTTAGATTAGTGTCTCAGAGGCTGGACCTGTCTTGGTGACTGAGTTGAAGTTTGTCAACAGGAGAGTTCTGGGCCTCTGGCCTTCTCACCCCAGGAAAAAGGAAAGACTAGGGTGAACTTCCTGGCCAGTTGGAGGCAGGAAACAAAGCTGTCCTTGCTCCCCGTCTTGGCACTTCGTCCCCCGGTGCCTCGGGGGGCTGGCTGTGGGTAGCCATCCTGCCTCGGGGCCCAGGGCCCGGCTCCCACCGCAGCCAAGCCAGGACCAGCTCCCCGGGCTGCTCTAACGGCCGGGGTCGCGACACAGGGAATCAGGGTGCAGCTTGCAGACAGCCTGCAGCCCCACACAGGGACACTTTCTCTCCTGTTCTTTTCTGTCAGAGCCCAGTCGCCCGAGGTGGAGGTGCCAAGAGCGCTTCCAAGTCCAGTGGAGGTGACGGGGGCGGGCGTCACAGGCAGGGCCGCCCGGGTGTGATTCGAGGTGACCACGCACCTTTCCCCTGGAGGCACGTCGGGTGCGCGTGCTAGCTTTGGCCCTGGACCTGCCCCTGCTTCCTACCTGCAGGTGACGAAGCTCGTGAAAAACTACAGGTCCCACTCGGCTCTGCTGGCCCTGCCATCCAGACTGTTCTACCACCAAGAGCTGGAAGTCTGCGCAGACCCCAGGGTGGTGACCTCCTTGCTGGGCTGGGAGAAGTTACCCAGGAAGGGCTTCCCCCTCATCTTCCACGGAGTGAGGGTGAGTGTGGGCCGGGCTCGGCAGGAGGGCGACCCCTCAGTGCTACCTACGGTTACACGTCTCCTGGTTACCATGTGGAATCTGGTGGTTAACCCAGCATCATTAACCCGGCATTTCCTGAGAGCTTGTGGTGGGCTTGCTCCCTGCTGTTCCCGGGGCAGAAAAGTCAGTGAGGAAGGGGCTCTGCCCCTGCAGGACCAGCCCCTCAGCACTCGGGTGGCTGCACAGAAGGCCCCGGAGGGGGGTGGCCCGAGGTGGGCATCGAAGGGGGGCATCCTGAGGGAGTTGACAGGGTCGATCGGGGGCTGGGAGGTGAGCAGACCTGAGGAAGCTCCTGCCACCGCCCCACCCCTTCCCCCTGTGATTTGATGGTATCGAGGGGGAGGACCAATCCTGGGGACAGAGCCTGCCCTCCCCCAGGGCCTCACTGGGTGGGGGGTCCCCAGAGGGAGGTGTTAGACGCCCGGTAGCGCTCACTAAAACCAGGGAGTTTGTACTGGGAGTTTGGTGGTTAGAAGCCGAAGTCAGGTTTGGCGTGAGCCCCTCCCTCGCCAAACTCTCCTGCAGAATTGGGGCTGGAGTGGTGTCTGCCCGTCCTCTCAGCAGCCTGCCTTCCCGGGGACAGCACTCGGCCCCTCGACGTTTAGCTTGACCCGCTGTGTCAGCGGTGGGCTCGTGTGTCCAGGTGTGGCTTGGGGTACCCATCCTCTGGATGGGGGCGAGTTGGAGGAAGAGGGGGCCCTGTGGGGAGACCAGCGTGGTCGCTTGGCACGAGGCCCCTCCAGGAATGCCGCTCCCCCAGCCTCTGCTCAAAGGCTTCCCCAGGTTTCAGGGGCAGCAAAGCAGACGCGGTGGGGGCAGCAGAGCAGTCAGCCAAGAAGGGGAGGTCCGTCCGAGAGCACCCACGCTCCCAGTGGAGGGACTGGCCTTGAGGAGAGGTCAGCTCTGCCCACAGCAACCCATGTGTTTCCTGCAAACTACGTAAGGGTCACAGTAGGCTCATTCGCGACAAAAACTGGGTGTAGAAGGGAGTGGTAAATGTGCAAAAACGTTGTGTAGAAGGAAATGGAGACTCGCGGTCCACTGGACAACCTGCCATGGAGCTGTGGGGACGGAGGTGCTCGCTGTGAAAAGAACAGAGTCCAGAAAGGGTACCTTATTTAGTGGGTACTTCTTGGGGCCTGACTGTGTACTGGCTCCATTCTGGGCCCCCAGAAGAAAATGAGGGTGAGGCCTCTGGGGCTGGGTTGCAGGGAACAGGGGGGTCCACTCCCACCGTTGGAGCAAAAGGGCATTGTCGTCCGTTGTTTCGAGGCTGCAGCACTGCCAGGGCCCTCGCTCCCCCACAGGGCACTCCATCCCTGGAATGAGACCTCCAGGTGTCACCTGTATGCTCCCCTCATCAGCCCCTCCCCCAGAGCTCCAGAAAGACCCCCATCTCCCTCACTGCTCTGTCCCCAGCCCAGGGCATCTCACAGAGGGGCCCAGTCGAGGGGGCAGCTGAGCCCCAGCAGTGCCCAAGGGGGGCTGGGCCCAAGGCAACTGGGGTCTTGTCCTAAAGGAAGTGCGGCCGGGAGCCGGGAACCTGCGCCCAGATGGCAGGGCTGAGTGGGCAGCGTGGCTGCACCCAAGCCTCAGATTCTGACCGTCTGGCCTGTTACAGGAGAGGCAGCAGCCTTTGGTCTAATTGGAAAACCAGCTTTGGACTTTATTCTCACCTGTTTTCTGCTTCATTCGTCTCAGATTTATCTCTGCTCCTCCCCTCGCTGACTTGCTTCCCTTTCCTTTGCTTGTTGTAGTTCCCACGAGGCAGGCGCGTGGCCCCTGTGCTCCTCGCAGGGGCTCGGGTGGCCACGCCCCCCAGCTCTGCCCTTCCACGCGCGTCTTCGTATCTGTCGAGGTGCTTGAGACTTTATTTTCCCTTTTGACCCAGGAGTTCTAAAGAAGTGAGTTTCCACGTGGTTAAGGATGTTTGGGTGACCTATATTTTACTTCTGAGTGTACTAGGTTCTGATCAAGAACGAGGGCCTGTAAATTCTGCTTTTAAAAACTTGTGGCCACATAGGTATCAGCCGGCCGGCCGCCTCCCCCAGGCCACGAGGTCTGCTCTTGCCAGGACGCACGGGCATTTTGGCAGGGGGTGGGGTCCCAGTTCAGAGACGCGCCCAGCCAACCCTCCTCCCCTGGCATCTGTGCATCCAGAACGAGTCCTTACTGCTGAGCATCCGTCTGTCCTGCTGGACCACAAGTCTGCACGAGAGCAGCGCTCCTCCTCTGTCTCTGCTGAGTCACCACCCTGACTTCTCCCTAGTTCATAGACCCTTCACAAGCTCCTATCGAGAAAATGACGTTTTTGTGATGGACGTGCCATTCTCTTGTCTTCCTGCTAACTCAGGGCGAGGAAGCTCGAGAGGGGCGAAGCCCATCGTGGTTCAACCCTGCCGAGGCCGTCCAGGTCATGCGCTACTGCTGCCTGCTGGCCAGAAGCATCTCCAGCCAGGTGTCCGCTGGCGACATCGGCGTGATCACGCCTTACCGGAAGCAGGTGTGGGTCTGCCCCAGCCAGCTCCTCTGTGCCTTCCTGTCTGTGGGGTCTGAGGAAGGAAGTTGGACACGGCTCTCTCTGCATCTGTACAGCCGCTGTGCCTGTGCCCCAAACGGGGTGGGGGGGCGGGGGCTGGGGACACGTGGTGACCTCACCTCGGCACGCATGCGGTCACTGCGTGTGAGAAGGCCCGTCCCCTGGGCTGAGGGAGCCGCCTCTGGCCCGCACCCTCCAGCCCCTTGTGCTGGCGGGAGCTGAGCTTTTGTCCTTCTCACAATTTCAAGTTGCATCTCCTTTACTAGCACCTCTGGAGACCTTCACACACCCCCAGTCTTGCTCAGCTCATCAGCTGTCCCCCCTTCAGAACCGTCCCCTGCCCCGTCCTCTCCCTCCTGGCTTTCCTGTTGTGGCCACACAGCCTGGTTCCTGTCATAACCACTCAGGCCCCGGGGGTGGGATCCTCTGGACGGCGCTCTCTCCCCGCCAACCCCAGGAGGCGCTCTGGACCCACCCCCACTCTCAGCACAGGGAGTCCTCGCCTCTTGACGCAAAGCCCTGCTCCTGGGAGGTGCTGCCCCGGCCCCGTACACCCCACCTGAGATCGGCGTTTGTGCTGTGAGCGGCTTAGAGTTGATGAGCCGAGATCAGGGGTTGAAAGGCCATGGGGCTCAGTGGTTAACGTTCAGCTTACGCTGTAATATGTAAAGAAATGGTCAGATTTGTGAAATTTTATCTTTGATCTCATCTCCTTCAAAGGTGGAGAAAATCAGAATTCTTTTGCAAAATGTTGATCTGATGGATATAAAGGTTGGATCCGTGGAGGAGTTTCAAGGGCAAGAGTATCTGGTTATCATCATCTCAACTGTAGGTACCCCCGTCCCAGGGGCCTGCGCCAGGCTGGCTGCTGTGCGGGGCCTCCCGGGGGCAGGAGGGGCCTTGGACCATCACCTTGAGCAGTTAACTGTAGGGCGTTCTTTTTAAAAAAGAACGAAGGACAGAAACCCAGGAAGAAGTAGTTAAATGTTGGAGAAGGAGGGCTGGGATGTTGAAGGGGCGGGATTGGCAAGGAGCCTGCGGGCCGGGAAGGTTGGCTCGGCTCTCAGAAGTCTGTTCTTCTCTTTAAAATTCCCTTTATGGACAGTGCGTGTTAACTGCTGGCAGGTTGGGGAGTTCAGGTAGGAGGAAAAGCAGCGTTGCCTCAAGCCCCGCACCGGAGGTCACCCCTTGGCGTGTGGAGTGCCCCCTTGGCTGTAGGCGGAACGCCGGGAGGCCTGCTCCTCACCCATTGCCTTTCTCTTCTGTGACCACAGATGGAGTCATACTGACGTTGAACGTTTTTAAATGCTTTTTATATATTGAGTTTCTTTCCACACCGAAAAATTTTAAACACTATTTTTATCCATCTCTGGGTTTCTTAGGTGCGGTCAAATGAAGACATATTTGAAGATGATAGATATTTTTTGGGATTCTTGGCCGACTCAAAAAGATTTAATGTTGCAATCACCAGACCCAAAGCCTTGCTGATTGTTGTGGGAAATCCTCATGTTCTTGTCAGGGTGAGCTGGGGCCCAGGGCTCAGGGAGAGGGGCCCAGGGGGGCAGCGGGATGGCTGTCAGGTGCGAGCCCCGCCCCTTTGTGTGTCGTCAGGATCCGTGTTTCGGGGCTTTGCTGGAGTACAGCATCACGAATGGGGTGTACACGGGATGCAACCTGCCGCCCGAGCTGCAGCCCCTGCAGGAGTGAGCACTGCCGTCTCCTGCCCCTGCGGGCCCTGCCCCTGGGCTGCAGCCACCCTCCACCCGGCCCTGGGATGACATTAGGGGTCAGCGCCTCCTTCCTTTCACAGCTTAATGAGCAAACTTCAGTGCCCCTCGTAAGACCACCCTGGGAAGAGGGGGCTGCCGCCCCCCCCCCCCACGGTGGTCCCTGAGCGTGAGCCTGAGCTGTCATGGGGACCCCGCTCACTGGACCCCGCATTTCCAAGTCTGCTGCCATGGCCGGGTGTGCGGCCACCCGTCTCTGCCCAGCAGAGCCCCTGCTGAGAAGCAGTGGCCGGAGGCCACGTTCCACACCCCGAGGGACGCCATCTGGGCTGCGGCCTGCCTAGTTTCCAGCCGTGGCCACAGGCCTGAGACCCCTGGTCTGACGTCTGCTCTCGCTGCTGTCAGCTCCGCACGCAGCCTGTGCCCACCCCTGGGCAGTCTCTGCAGCTGTCACCGAAATAAATGCTTGAGTGGGACACTTGCGTGGCCTCCGCATCCAATATTGGGGTTGGCGGTCAGGCTTTCACATGGCCTCCAGGCCCTTGAGCCACGTTCAGTTCACACGCCAGCTGTGTGAAGCCTGGGGGCTCCAGGGCTCTTTGCCCAGAGCTGGGCCGGCAGGGCAGGGGTGGGGGTCAGCATCCTCCCCGCCCTGCATCCTGGTGCAGCTGGGCGGGGCCTGTATCCGAGCCTTTGGAGGCCACAGGCAGGGCCACAGAGACCTTCCCGTGGGTGCTGCAGAAGTGGAGGGCGTGGCGGGAGGGACAGGGCAGACAGTGTCCGCACCAGGGTTCCCAAGGCCACCCCAGGACCCTAGCAACCCCCGTGACAGGCTGCCCCCGCCCCTGCTCCTCAGGGCCTTGTCCCTTTGTCGGCAGCTGTGAGCACTGGAAATGCCGTCTCCTGGCTCACAGGTGGGGAAGTTGAGGCCCCGGTGGTTCAGCCCGGAGCCCACGGTGGCCCCCGGGCCTGGGGTTGGGCTCTCCTAACTGCGGACACATCACAAATGGCTGCCGTGGGTCAGTTGGTGGGGGAATGGCTGGGTTCAGAAACAGAGCCAGTAGCTTGTCAGGACATGAGAAGGTTCTGGCCTTGACCGCCTGCATGGGCTGCCAGGACAGTTGCCAGGTCACTCTGAGCAGCCTCGAGCCCCACCTGGCAGAGTCTGAGTGGAAGTCGGTCCCCCTGAACCCCCTCGGTCTGCACCTCCTGCCCACTTGCCACCTGGCTCTGCCCCCCTTGGTCTTCTCCGTGGCCGAGTCCCAGTCCAGCACACCCTGCTTTGCCGTGCCACCCTCTCCAGAGCAGGGTCTTGGGGGCCGGGCCTCTGACACCAACGGGTGACAGTGGAGACCTAGAAATTCCGGGGGTGGGGGGAGAACCAGTGTTGGCTGAGCACACGCGGCTGGGTCCCACCCTCCATCCTCCGTGGCGAGTAGCGGGATTTGGTCACCACCACGTGCCAGGGCAGGAGCGGCAGGGGCTGCAGGCAGTAAGGGGCTGGGTGGGCCAGGGACACCTCAGCAGGGTCCCAGAGGTGTCTCTGGGGCGGCAGTACTCGGGGCACACCTGTGTGCCAAGGGCAGGAGGGCACTGCACAGCCTGGCTGGGCCAGAACAGGCAGGAGCCCCCATGTGACCTTTGGATGGGGATGGGGGCCGGTGCCCAAGCAGGGACGTCTGCTGCCTGTGGGCAGAAGCGCACGGTGCCTGCCCTCCAAGGGTCAGTCTGTGGGAGGCCGAGCCACCTAGACCAGCATGGAGACCTCGTGAAGCAGAGGTAAGAGGCGCCACAGGGGACTTGCCTGGTGGCACAGTGGTTAAGAATCTGCCTGCCAATGCAGGGGACATGGGTTTGAGCCCTGGTCCAGGAAGATCCCACGTGCCGTGGAGCAACTAGCACGTGTACCACAATTACTGAGCCTGTGCTCTAGAGCCCGTGAGCCACAACTACTGAGCCCACGTGCCACGACTCCTGAAGCCTGCGTGCCTAGAGCCTGTGCTCCACAACAAGAGAAGCCACCACAATGAGAAGCCCACGCACTGCAACAAAGAGTAGCCCCTGCTCGTCGCAACTAGAGAAAGCCTGCGTGCAGCAACGAAGACCCCACACAGCGAAAAAAAAAAAAAAGCACCGTGGGCAGGTGTGGCTGCACAGAGATCCCCTAAGTGAAACTTGGAAATTGTGTGTCCTGCCCCTCGTTTGTAAGTTATCCAAGCTTTTTCTTCATTTTTAAAGGTGCTCATGCCCGGCATGTTGTAACTGTTGCCATTTTAAAGCAGAACAGCCCCAGCGGCCTTTTCAGCAGCTCCGGCAGCTCCAAATGCCGTTGCAACTTGACGCTCGCCTCGCCCACTTGAAAAGCACCCCAGCAAGCTGTCCTTTCACAGCTGCAATCGCCGTGTCATTCTTCCTTCCCACAGAACTGCACCCCAGTGCAGAATGTGCTGGGTTGGAAGTTATGGCGTCACGGAGGGTCTGTTCTCCCGGGCACACGGTGGGCTGTGGCCCGCCGCCCCACCCAGCCCCGCGGGGCCAGCTGAGAGCTCTGGCCAACGAGGGGCCAGCAGAAGTGCCGCAGACTCGAGTGGACCAGCTCCACCTCCTCCATCAGGTGTCTGGGCGCCCCAGGGCGGCGGCTCCAGTCTCCAGAGTGAGGGGGCCGGTGGGGCAGAGCTCCCAGCCCACCTGCTGTCCAAGCGTGGGGTGAGATGACCCTCCGCCGTGTTGTGCCATGGCCTGTCCTATCCAGCACCCTCGGCTGCTCCCAGACAAAATACCTGCAGTAGTACATCGAGGGGGTCGTTTGTCCTAATCTGTGAGACCATGAGGCCAGACCTGGGAACAAGAACTTCCTCTGTGTGCTCAGAATCGTTAGGTACGTACTCAATCAACACGATGCACAGACATTGCAAATTTTCGTAACAACGTGGAAGTAGAATTGGAAATGCGTCAGTTGAGCCGCCCGTCTTCAAGGGCGAACATTACTTGGGGTTCGCCCAAGTGATAAGACGTGGTTCGAGCGTTAGGCTTTCTTCCTATTTTTCGTCTTCATTGATATGCGAGCTGATAAAACGTCACCTAAATAGAGATGAGAATGAAGGTTTTACTGTAGTAATGTCCCTCAACCTTCCAAAGCCCTTCCATGTGTCAAAAGCCACATGTCAATGGATCAGCACGAGAAAGGGCAGGCTGCTCCCCTAATGCCATCCTGCCCCAGAGACAGGATTTGGGGAGAGTAGCCTCCCAGTCTGGGCTGGCCGGGGGTGAGGACCGGAGCAGCCCCTGCTGTCCACCCATGCCCAGGCGGCAGGGAGGGTGGAGCTTGGAGACTCTGCAGGGTCAGAACCCCTGTCCAGGTGTCACCTCCCCACCCAGGCCCCTCTCTGAGATGAGGACAGCGTCAGAGGGGCTGCCGTAATGGGGTAGGGGTGCAGGGCCGCCAGCTCCAGCTGCGCCCTCTGTCCTGTGGGTCCTGTGCGCTCGTGCTGCCAGCATCCGCCGCGCACCCGCTGTGCTCCAGTGGCACCTCTGCCACCTGCCATAGCCACTTGCCAATTCTGAGAGCACGTGGAGACCAGCGGTTTTTCTCCTAACCAGACTAACCAACTGAAATACACCTCAGAAAGCGGCGGCTGTTTGCAGCGGAACTACTACAGGGTGTCTTGGAAGTAACCTGAAGAACCAACGAGACGCTACAGAGAAATAATGGTTCTATTACACGAGGCACAGAAGACGTAAGTAAATGGACGGACGTGCCCTGTCCACGCATGGAACAGCCTGAGGCAGCGCAGACTTCCACCTTCCCGTCCTCCAAATGCATACGGAAAAGGAAAGGCCATGAATACCTGAGGGAAAAGGAGAATGTGGGGGGCCTCCAACAGCATGTGGGATCACGGAAACGTGCTGCTGCAGGGGAGAGGCCAGCCCTGACTGGAGGTGTCTGGGTTGTTGGGGATGGAAGCAGCCCGACTCCCTCAGTGAGCAGTACACAGGTAGAACGGGTGGGCGTCGCTCAGAAACACTGGTGAGTCTTCAAAGGCACAGCGACCCCCGGACTTCCCTGGCGGTCCAGTGGCTAAGAGTCCGCGCCCCCAATGCGGGAAGCCCGGGCTCCATTCCTGGTGAGGGAACTGGATTCCGCGTGCATGCTGCAACTAAGACCCGGCGCAGCCTAAATAGATCGTCCCGGACCGGGGCACGAACCCGTGTCCCCTGCATCGGCAGGCGGACTCAACACCTGCGCCACCAGGGAAGCCCCGGATGAATTACTGAGTGAAGTTGAAACTCCAGCTATGCTAAATATTTGACAAAGAGCACGTGTATATCCTATTACAGTGGGATGGGGACCTTTCATGAAAGAATAAGAGGTGATACAGCGAGTCTTGCAGGCAGTCTGCATGAAGGTGGCAGCTGGGCTCTGCGCCAGAGACCGAACCTAGGAGGGTGCGAGAGGGGTGGTGCCTGAAGGTGGGCACGGGGGTGTCGGAGCGGAGGGTGTAAAGGTCAGGAAGATACGGGCACAGGCCGACCGGGAGAATGCCACTGACCAAGGCAAACGGATGGGGTGATGGGGAGGAGGTGCAGGGCTAGAGAGGCCGCGGGACCGCGTGGAGGTGACGCGGGGTGGGGTGGGGAGGGCACCGGGGAGACGGTTGCAGTGCACAGGCCGTGAGGAGACGCCCCGCAGCGTCCGCCGGCCGGCTGCCCTGCGTGGGGGGCGGCAGTCCCCCGTCTGCGTCCGCAGCAGCCCGGGTGGGTGGGAGCCTCAGCGCCCACGGTGGCGGCCAGGCTTCGGTAGAGAGCAGAGAGCGGGTGCGGGAGGCGGACGAGGAACCCCCCTCTCCGTGGGGCGGCTCCCGGACGCGGGGCTGGAAGACGGGGGCCCAGGACGCGGCCGGCCCCACCGCAGCTCCGCCGCGTGCAGCCACCGCCGACCCTCGGGCGAGGGGAGCCCCCCACTCGGCCTCCCCCTCCTCCCTGCCCTGAGGAAGAGGAAGAACCAGTCATTGTTCATTCATTTTATTTAAATATTTTTTGCCAAGTCATCACCGGCGCCGCATCTGCGTGCGGGGGTGGGGGGGGGGCGGGGGGGCGGAGCCACGCCGCGCGTCGCCGCAGGTAAACAGCCCCCTCCCCGCGGCGGGACTGCAGCCGCCGCCCGCCGCTCGGGGCGGGGGTCCCGCCGCCGCCCCCGCCGGAAAGAAGCGCCGGGGCCGCGCCGTGGCTGCAGCCGAGGCGGGGGCGGCGGCCCCTGCGCCCCCCGCAGCCCGCGCCGGCCCGGGCGGCCCGACCCCTGCCCCGGGGGGCGGCGGCGGAGCGCCCCCCGCCCCCACCGCGGGCCCCGCGCCCCGGGTCCCCCGCGCCCCCCATGCACCACCTCCTGGAGCCGTCCGCGGACATGGCGACGGCGCTGCTGGCCGGCGAGAAGCTGCGCGAGCTGATCCTGCCCGGCGCGCAGGACGACAAGGCGGGCGCCCTGGCCGCGCTGCTGCTGCAGCTCAAGCTGGAGCTGCCGTTCGATCGCGTGGTCACCATCGGCACCGTGCTGGTCCCCATCCTGCTGGTCACCCTGGTCTTCACCAAGAACTTCGCAGGTGAGGCCGGAGGCGCGCGGCGGGAGGGGCGCGTGCCCTCCCGGGCCACCCTCGCTGCGCCAGCCGCCGCCGCGGGCCTCCCCACTGGGGCCGGCCGTGTGGGCGGTGCCCCGGGGTCTCCCCGCAGACCCTCAACACTCCCCCACCCTTGCATGTGTCGCCGGTCGCTGGGGCTGCCTTCCTGACCCCTCTCTTCCGATGTATTGAATTTACCTTCCGTGGGCTCACACCTGGCGGACCCGGCGGTCCCAGGCATCAAGGAGATGTGGGGTCTGGTGTGGAAGAGGGGCGACCAGAAGGGGGAGTGGGCAGGGTCTGAGGGAAGGAGGAGTGGCCAGGTGGGGACCAAGAAAGGAAGTTACAGGTGATGGGGACAGTGGACACCAAAGCACGGCCTCTGGGCAGGGTTCTGGGGCGGGTGGTGGGATGAAGCCCCTGAGAAGTGGGCAGATTCTGGTCGGTTGCTGTGGGGGGGCACTGGGAGCCTGGGCAGGTCTTGGGCAGGGGCCCCCCAGGGCAGGCAGGGCCTGGAGGAGCAGCAGGCACTGGTGGGCAGTGGACCCTCCTGGCCTCAGCAGCAGGCCCAGCGCCTGTGAGGCTGATGCAGGTAGAAGAAGAAATCGGACAAGGGCAGTGACCACGGCAGCGTGGACGGGATGAGAGGTTGAAGGTGCCGTCAACAGACGTGGTCCTGATTAGATTCAGTGCATTTGGGGAGCACCTGAGGGCCTCCTAAGGAGAGGTGACCCCAGGTGAGGCAGGAAGGAGGAGTGGGCTCCCGGGGCCCAAGGGTCCACACGCGGCAGGTGGGTGGGCGGCTGGAGACGGGAAACGGCCCCCCACGCAGGGTCTGGCTGGCAAGCGGTCTCAGGGCCCAGATGTCCAGGGAGGCCCCTTCGCAGCCCATCAGCCCGTGGCACGGAGGGCGACTCTCCCCTGAGGGACGTGGACAGGCTTCCTTGCACAAAGGACTCACCCGTTAGGGGTCCCTGTGACATGAGGGTGGACGTTGTCCAGGCTGCCTCATCCCACCCCCGGGGGGGGGCACCCCCGGCCTCAGCACGCTCCCCAGGAGCCTGGGGGGGAAGTCAGGCTGTGCACAGGTGTCTCCTGGGGCAGCCTTGACAGATTAGCACAAACTTGTGGCTCCAAATGCTAGAGCCTTATCGTCTCACAGTGCAGAGGCCCGAAGTCCAAAATCCAGGTGTGGGCGGGCCATGCTCCCGAAGCCCCAGGCAGAGTCCCTCCTTGCCTCTCCAGTGCTGGAGGCGCCGCAGTCCTGCGCCCTCCTTGGCTTCATTGTGGCCGCATCACCTGATCTCTGCCTGCATTTTCACACCTCCTCCTGGGTGTCTGTCCAAATTTCCCTCCTCTTATGAGGACACCAGTCATTGGATTGGGGCCCCCTTGATCCAGCGTGACTCATCTCAACTTGATCACATCTGCAAAGACTCTTTCCAAACAAGGTCACATTCACAGGGACCAGGGCTTGGGGCTAGAACATCTTTTGGGGGAACAATCCTACCCACTCCAGATGCACACGGTGGGGTAGGCTGAGGACTCAGTCGCCGTCAGGCGACCTCCTGTGACAGGGCCCCCACCTTGATATCCTGCTGTGAACCAGCTTCCCCCATGTGGGGGGGCCTCAGCACCTCTGCATCCAGCCAGGCTGGGCTGCTGGGTCTCCCCGAGTGTGTCCTTCATCTCTGCTCCTGGCGGTGCCCTTGGTCTCCCTGTGCCGCCTGCCCTTTCACACCCACCTGCGTGTGTCTGGGGACACTCCTGGGCCCGATGCTGGTCGGGAGGGGCCCGGTGCCTCCCTAGCGAGGGCGAGGCAGGCCTTCTGAGCCAGGGCAGGCGGGTGCCGGTCCTGCGGCCCAGCACCCCACGACCCAAAATCCACTCGGTGGAGCATGTCTGGCGCGTGGGGCCCAGGTCTGCCCCATGGTAATCCTGTTCCAGGTCACAGAGCAAATGGGGAGTGGCGGTGGCTTCACGAGCTCTCCCACTGCTGAGTGACTGAGGCCGCGCAGTCCCCTTGCTCCCACCGCGGTTCGGGGCAGTGGCGGCTGCCTCTCCTGCTCTCCTGGATCAGGGTCCGTCTACCTGGTGCTCCTCACAGAGCTCAGAATCGTCCCCGGGTCCCTTCTCCAGATGTGAGGACAGTAGGGGACCACTGCAGTGGACCAAAGAGGGGCAAGAGGAAGCAAGGTCAGAAGCTCTGACCCTCAAGGGGCCCTGGAGGCCCCTCCAGCTGCATCCCCCACCCCCAGACAGGAGCACACCCGACCCGTCCCCTCAGCACTGGGTCGCCATCCATCTTCAGGTTCCGAGCCCAGAGTATGTCCTGCCACTGCTGGAAGGATCCACGTCCCATCCACCGGAGCCCGGCTCAGCTCGAGGGGACCCGGCGCTCACCCCCACCAGCCCACCCAGCGCCCAGATCCTCACCTGGTGCCTGGCGCAGGGGGCAGGGGTCCGACGTGTCTGCCTGTTGGTGACACGTGGGCAAGCACGTGCTGGCCGTTGGGCTCATGGTGAGGAGCCGGCCCGGCGGGGACCTCCCTGGACACCGGGGCTTGTGCGCATCCCCAGGCTGGAGGGTGGCAGGTGGCGGGAAGGCCCCGGTGGCTCCACAGACACCCGCGCTGCGCAGACCCGTTCGGTGGTGGATGGAGGGTCAGCCAGGCGCGCGGCCAGCAGAGAGGATGGCGGGGGAGCGGGGCATTGAAGGGCTACCGGCTTCTCCAGATGTTATGTGGGCCCTGGGAAGGGGGGACCAACAGCTGCTTTTTCCTAAACTGGCCAAACGCAGGCAGACCTCGTTTTATTGTGCTTCGCAGATATTGCGTTTCTCACGATTTGAAGGTTTGTGACCACCCTGCGACGAGCAGGTCTCCTGGTGCCATTTCCCAACAGCATTTGCTCAGTTCGTGTCTCTGCGCCATATTTTGGTAATTCTCACAATATTTCAAGCTTTTTCCTTATTAATACATTTGTTACGGTGACCTGTGAGCAGTGATCTTTGATATTACTATTGCGAAAAGATTACGACTCGCTGAAGGCTCGGACGGTGGATAGCATTTTTTAGCAATAAAGTATTTTTAATTAAGGTACGTACGTTGGTTTTTAGACATACGTGCAGCGTGTAGACATAGACCACAGTGGAGTATAACCAGTGCTTTCATACGCGCTGGGGGAGAAAAGAATTTGTGTGACTTGCTTCGTTGTGATCTTTGCTTTAGCGCTGGCGTCTGGAACCAAACCCTCGACATCTCCGAGATGCCTGTAACGGGTGTGCCTCTTCTACCCTCAGTCAGGCAGGGTCTCCAAAGGAACTGGGGCGCTCGCGCTGGGAGGGGACGCCGTTGAGGGCTGGGCTTGGCCTGGGGACCGGGAGCAGCCCCGGGATTGCAAGCGAATTCGGAATCGCACACGCGGCTCCTTCCCCGAAGCAGCCTCGCAAGCCCTGGCAGCTGCTCTGGCTCGATGTTCTCCACGGCACCGCAGTCGGCCCCGCGCGCTCCACCACGGGGTCTCTGGGAGCACCCGGGGCTGCGAGGGCCCTGGCCCCGGTGTCCTCTCGGGGCATAGCCAGGGGCGCTCGGGTCCGGAGTCCACACAGTGCCATCCTCAGGAAAGGTGCCCTGGGTGAGCTGGCTGGGTCTGCGGGTCCCCGTCGGACACCCGTGCTGGCACCGCAGTGTTTGAGCGCCCGGTGCCCAGGCCCCTTGGCTCAGCGGTCGCCCTCACCCCCAACCAGAGTCCGGCCCAGCACCCAGGCCCCTGCAGCTCAAGTCAGGACATGCGGCCACAGCTCTTCCAGGCCAGGGTCACTGCACACGTGTGTCCTGAGGCACCGGCATGACACATCCGGTCTCTGCTAGGCTGTTGGACCTGCTTTGCAGGTCAGGGAAAGACAGAGACACCGGTGTAGAACCCGAGAGGCCCTGGAGCTGGGCCTCTCCTGAGCCAGGGCTCATCCCTCCTCCCCTCCCAGCAGCCAGGGGGCGGTGGCAGACGTGAGAGGATGTGGGGACCCATGGGGGCCCTGCTTCCATCCACGGGTGACCCAGCTCCCCTGTGCCTGCAGCACTCACGGCCAGAGGACAGGCCCCCTCCGTGCCCCAGAGCCGCGGCACCCTCCCAGTTCCCCTGGGGCCTGGACCAGGGCCCTGGGGGTCCCAGGGACCTCTCCCCGCCATCCTTTTCCCCCAGAGAAGAGCGTCTGCCCTTCCTTGGCCTGGAGTTGGCTGTGAGGACAAAAAGCAAGTGAATAAAATGCTGTCTTCTCAACCACGAGGGGGGATCCTGTGCCTTTTCCACGTTCTCTGAGCCCAACTCACCGCTAGGCCCCAAACCTGTGTCCTCGTCAGGGGCCTTGGGCTGTGGGTACCAGCGTTTCCTGACCCAGCGCCATCCTTGGCCAAGCCCATCCCTCGTGCGCCCACGGCACAGCCTCCTCACGGAGCCCCTGGCCTCGCCACCACAGCCGAGCAGAGCTCACCGCCCGTCACTCCTGCCCCCAGCCCTCCGTGACTCCCCAGTGCCTGCCACGTGGAGCCCCAGGTCCTGCTGCCGTGGCCGTTGGACCACACCACCTGGAACGAGCTGTGGGCCCCACTCCGGTGACCCTGAGGCCCACCTCAAGCCCCCCTCAACCCTCAGGATGGTGCGGGGCTGCCACGCTGGTGGCAATGGCTGGGGCTCTGCGTATGTAAGAGGCCAGGCGACCTCCGTGCACTGGGACCGAAGACACTTGCGGGGTCTCCGTGCCCAGACGTGTAGCTGGCCCCCTCGGCCCCTGCGAGGCACCAGCAGTGACCTCAAAGGCCGGGCTTAACGTGGGGCAGGCCTTGGGAGGGGCCTGCACAGACAGACAGACAGACAGGTGCGTTGGTCCCCGCTGCTTCCTGGTCTCAAGCCTCGTGGGGTGAGGGCCGTAAGCTGGAGCGGTGGGAGACTCGGCGGACCCGCCCTGGGGGCCGTTCTTCGGGGCGCGAGGGAGGGTCCAGGCTAGGGCGGGCTGGCATGTATGCTAGCTGTGGTCGGGCTGGGGGCAGTGACCTCCTGTCAGGGGGACGCTGCGCTCTGGGCGGGCGCCCGGGCTCTGCCACTTGCAAGAGGGCACATGTGCCCAGCCTGTGGTGACAAGGACTGGAGCCTGGCCTGACAGCCGAGTGGCCCCGCCTTCAGGGGCCGTGAACGGTGACGCCTGCCCTGAGCACGGCTCTGAGCCGGCCAAGCTCTTCCCTCTGAGAAGCATTCAACGGGAGGCCCACCTGGAGGGCGGGGGGTGGGGGACAGCGTCCCACGTTCTCCGCTGTTGGTTGGCACCTGTCCTTACCTGGGGGGAGACAGCTCAGTGACGACCGTTTTTCCTGCGTGACGTTGTGGGCTGGGTGGTGAATCCTTCCTGTCGGATCCCCGGGGTGGCTGCCCCTGCCCACCCAGTGTCCGGGGACCCCAGGCCTGCCCTTCCCCAGGACAGTGGGTCTTGGGGGGACACTCCTCAACTCTCAAGAGCAGGCAGGGCCACTTTTGCTGTTCCTTAGATGTGCCACCGTAACCGGCTCTGGGTAGGTAGGACCCGGCCAAGACACCTGCCCTTCTCAAGATGGAGCCCGTGGCAGTGCCAGGCTGGGGGCTGGTCCAGCTGTGCCACTGGAAGAGAAGCCCCAGCTGAGTGGTGTGGCCTGTGCCGCCCTCTCTAGGACTCGTCCCTGTGTGCACATGGGGACGTTATGGCACTCGAAGGGGCGCCTGAGGTTCCAAGTGCAGGTCGGCCCCCCAGGGCGGGGTGGGCACGGCCGTACCCTCCACCTCCAACCCACCTCTGTCTGTGCCACAGCTGACTGCAGTACGTGGGGGGCAGGGTACCCGGGGGGAGACCCACGCCACCACGCTGAGATGTGCGGAAGGGGGCTCAGCGCGGGGCAGGCGGGAGGGGTCCGATGCCCGGCTCGCCCCCAGCCCCCTCTCCTCTCTGCCCCCAGAGGAGCCCATTTACTGCTACACGCCGCACAACTTCACCCGCGACCAGGCGCTGTACGCCCGCGGCTACTGCTGGACGGAGCTGCGGGACGCGCTGCCCGGCGTGGACGCCAGCCTGTGGCCGTCGCTGTTTGAGCACAAGCTGCTGCCCTACTCGCTGCTGGCCTTCGCGGCCATCATGTACGTGCCCGCGCTGGGCTGGGAGTTCCTGGCGTCCACGCGCCTCACCTCCGAGCTCAACTTCCTGCTGCAGGAGATCGACAACTGCTACCACAGGGCTGCCGAGGGCCGCGCGCCCAAGATCGAGAAGCAGATCCAATCCAAGGGGCCCGGCATCACGGAGCGCGAGCGGCGTGAGATCATCGAGAACGCGGAGAAGGAGAAGAGCCCAGAGCAGAACCTGTTCGAGAAGTACCTGGAGCGCCGCGGCCGCAGCAACTTCCTGGCCAAACTCTACCTGGCGCGGCACCTGCTCATCCTGCTGCTCAGCGTGGCGCCCATCTCCTACCTGTGCACCTACTACGCCACCCAGAAGCAGAATGAGTTCACCTGCGCGCTGGGCGCGGCCCCGGGTGGCGGCCCGGCCGTGCGTGTCACCTGCAAGCTGCCATCTGTGCAGCTGCAGCGCATCGTGGCGGGCGTGGACATCGTGCTGCTCTGCTCCATGAACCTCATCATCCTCGTCAACCTCATCCACCTCTTCATCTTCCGCAAGAGCAACTTCATCTTCGACAAGCTGCACAAGGTGGGCATCAAGACCCGCCGGCAGTGGCGCCGCTCGCAGTTCTGCGACATCAACATCCTGGCCATGTTCTGCAACGAGAACCGCGACCACATCAAGTCGCTCAACCGGCTGGACTTCATTACCAACGAGAGCGACCTCATGTACGACAACGTGGTGCGGCAGCTGCTGGCCGCGCTTGCGCAGTCCAACCACGACGCCACGCCCACCGTGCGCGACGAGGGCGTGCAGACCGTGGACCCCAGCGCCAACCCCGCCGAGCCCGAGGGCGCCGCTGAGCCGCCCGTGGTCAAGCGGCCCCGCAAGAAGATGAAGTGGATCCCCACCAGCAACCCGCTGCCCCAGCCCTTCAAGGAGCCTCTGGCCATCATGCGCGTGGAGAACAGCAAGGCCGAGAAGCCCAAGCCCGTGCGCCGCAAGACGGCCACCGACACACTGATTGCGCCGCTGCTGGACGCGGGCGCACGCGCCGCGCACCATTATAAGGGTGGCGGGGGCGACACGGGCCCGCCCCCCGACAAGAAGCATGCCCGCCACTTCTCCCTGGACGTGCATCCCTACATCCTGGGCACCAAGAAGTCCAAGGCCGAGGCCATGCCTGCCGCCCTGCCAGCCTCCCGGAGCCAGGAAGGGGGCTTCCTGTCCCAGGCAGAGGAGTGTGGGCTGGGCCTGACCGCGGCACCCACCACAGGTAGGGATGGGCAGGGCTGGAGGGGTGTGAAAGGGGTTAAGGACTGAACCAGCTGGGTGGAAGCAGGGAGTGGGCAGGGGAGCCAGCTGCCGGGGTGACGACAGGCGGGACCCTCACTCGAGGGCCCTGTGAAGCACACGGGATGAAGGGCTGGCGGGGACACACGGTAAGGTTGCTCGGCACCTGAAGAAGGTTCTGGAAACGGGCGCTGTGTTCCTGGGGCGGCCAGAGCCCCTCCAGGCCGGCCGCTGTGTGCGGGAGCTTCAGAGCCTGAGCGGGCCAGGCGGGAGGAGGGGGGAGGCAGCGGGTGGGGAGAGGGGCCTGCAGAGGCTCTGTGCTCTGGGCTGTTTGCAGATGCACCGCTCCCCGCAGAGCCAGCCCGGGCCGCGCTGCCCTCAGGGGGCCCGTTTCACATCTGCTCGCCCTCCGCCGCCCCCGCCACGGCCCCTCTGTCGCCAGCCAGCCTGGGCAAGCCTGACCCCCTCGCCGTCCTGAGCCGCAACGCCACCCGCCCGCTGCTGCATATCAGCACCCTGTATGAGGCACGGGAGGAGGAGGACGTGGCCCCCCGAGCGCCCCCGGATGTGGGCAGCCTCCTCACCATCCCTCCCCCACAGCAGATCCTCATTGCCACCTTTGAGGAGACAAGGACAGCAGTGAGTGCTGTGGAGTTCTGAGGGGACAGGGCTGCCCAGGCCGTCGCAGGCCCCCCTGCATGACCGCAGTGCGCCACTGCCCCCAGCGCCCCCGTGGACGCGGCCTCTGCTTTGCCCGGCACCGCCCACACCCTGGCCTCCTGTGCGCATGCCACGGGGCTCAGCACCTCGCCTCCCCGGCCCCTCAGATTGCACCGTCGGGGCGCTGGCTGGGCCGGGGGCTGGCCGCGACCCCCGTCGAGCCCTTGGCCAGAAAGGCCCAGAGCCACCCCCCGCCCCCTGCATCAGGCGCTCGGTTGTGAAATGAAGAATTTATTTTTTTAGTTGATTTTGTCTTAGGCCTGGGACGCTGGCCCATGAGGGGCCGGCCAGTGGCAGGACAACTCAGGAGGGAGCTGGGGGTGGTGGCACGTCAGGGCTGCCCCCTGCAGGGACCGGGAGCCCTCGGTGGGAGGGGCCCCCCTCCAGTCAAAGGTCAACGTGCACTTTCTCCTCGTATCCCGACAAACCTGTACTTTATTTTACTATGATTACTGTAACTAGCGAGTATATTTATTACCAGGAGGCTTCAGACGCATTCAAAACAAAGGATGTCGTGTGTGTGAGTGTGGGAGCGTGTGGGAGAGAGAGCGAGGGCGCCAGCGTGCCAGTGGGTGTGTGTGCGTTAGCGGTAAGCGTGCGAGTGTGTGCGTGAGTGCGCACGGGTGAAGCTGGGCGAGGGCGCCAGCATGCCAGCGAGGGCAGGAATCCAACGCAATAACCACGTCCCTCCAAGGCCATCAGCACCCCCCGCCCGAGGGTCCACGACGCTTCCGTGGGAGCCCAGGGCCGGCGCTGGGCGGGGCCATCCCTATTACCTCAGCCACGGCGACAACGTGACAGTATTAACAAGGCAGCACCGAGCATATCAATAAAGATTATTCTGATACCCCTGAGTCCTGAGTGGTCCATCCTGCCGGAGGCCTGTGGTCCAACTGAGGCCTCCTGTGTCCAGGGCCTCCACCCAACCTGCACGGGGTGGAGGTGCTGGGGGCGGGGGGGGGGGCAGCAGGGCCGTGGGAGGCGCCCCGATGCCCTCCAGGTCGCGTGGGGGCCCTGCTGCATCCACAGCTGAACGAGAACACACAGTCCTCGTGCGGCTGACACACCGTGGTCTCCAGCTAACGTGCGTGCATGCTGGGCCACTGGGTGATTCACACAGACTCAGTGGAGATGGAGTGCGCCCTCCCAGGAAGCCGGCCCCCCCATCAGACGCTTGAGGGCAGGGGCTGCCAGGTGCACTTGGGGGGAATAGCAAGAACTGGCAGGACTCAGGAAGGCTTCCTGGAAGGGGTGCCCCTGATGTGCTCTGGAGGTGTTCATGTCATGGGGATCGCAGGCGCGGGGGTGCTTTCCTCACCAGGCCCAGATGCAGGTGGGGCTGAGGCTGGCCCCGGGCGTGCACCAGGGAGTCACACACCCCATAGGCCACAGCAGGAGACCCCGAGGGTCTGAAGAGAGGCTCCTTGGAGGCAGGTAGCTGGGGCAGCTGGGCCAGAAACCCCTGGGGGCTAGACCAGGTGGGCTGCGGGCCTCAATCACCAGGGGGCTCAGGCGAGACCGGGGTGGGACCACCTGCTGCACCGTGTGGAGGCCTGACTGGTCTGGCCTCCTCGAAGCCCCTCCGCAGGCCCCTCCCTGGAGCAGCCCTGAGCTGGGCAGGCTGGGCTTCCCGGGAGTGCAGCCGATCCGTCATCCAGGGCTGCGTCCCAACTTGGGTGTTTCTGTTTTTGTTTTTCATAAATTTATTTCTTTTCGGCTGCGTGTGGGCTTCCTCTGGTTGCGGTGCGCGGGCTTCTCGTTGCAGTGGCTTCTCTTGTTGCGGAGCACGGGCTCTGGGCGCGCGGGCTCAGTAGTTGTGGCTTGCAGGCTCTATAGAGCACGGGCTTAGTAGTTGTGGTGCACAGGCTTAGCTGCTCCGCGGCATGTGGGATCTTCCTGGACCAGGGCTTGAACCCGTGTCCCCTGCACTGGCAGGCAGATTCTGAACCACTGCGCCACCAGGGAAGTCCCCCAACTTGGGTTTTAGATGTAGGTTTTTATCATCACTCAGGCATGGTGAAGCCAAGAGATCAGGAGACGACTGCCACTGCAAAGACAGTTTATCACAGGTCCCAAGAGGAGGGGGCCCCAGGGCCGGTCAGGAGGCAGGGAGAGGGGACACGTGGGCAGGAGCCTTCACTGGGTTTCCGCAGGGAGAGATGTGAGGCAGGGTGAGCAGGCTCAGGACCGGCCAGCGTGAATAATCTCGGTGCGCTCAGGGCGGAGGGGCTGCCCCTAGTTGTCGGTGCCTGGCCCAGATGATTGGGGCAGGCAGAGGGTGGCCCCGAGGACATAGTGCACCTCATGGAGGAGGGATGATCTGGGGCTGTGGATGGCTGGTTTGCTTGTGAAACTGTTTGCTGTCTCTAGGAATTGGCTGACTCTGGGAGTGGCAGTCTCTCCAGGGTCAGCGCGGCCCCAGATGGCAAAACGGTACAATTCATACCCCCTGTTCCCAGAAAGCACTCACCCTCAGCCAGGTCAGGACACTCTCCCCAGCCCAGCATCCCAGGTCATATGGCCAGCTGCCTCTTGGGCTGGCCCTCACCATTTCCACTCATCTGGGGAAGGGACCCCACAGGACCCAGGCAGGCTGACCAGGTCCTGCAGGGTGGGATGAGCCCCTGGCCCCTCGGTCCCACATGGGCAGCCAGCTCCGTGGTGGTGGTGAGCCAGGCACTGGGGCCAAGGTGACCCTGCAGGGGTAGGGGCTGCTGTGCCCACCCAGGAGTCCAGTTCCCACTCACCTCAGGCAGCAGTGTTTGCCACGGGCCCCCCGGCAATCCCTGAGCAGGGCTGGAGCCCAGACCGGCTCTCCACCCCTGCCCATGCACACTCAGGGGCTCTGCTCAGAGTGGAGACATTCCCAGAGACCTGCGGGGCGCGCTGCCTGGCCGTGCGCTGAGTCCACAGTAGTTCCTCATGCACACGTGTCCAGGTGGGGCTAAGGCACACCAGCCACTGAGCCCCACCCCGCCCCCGGTCTCTGTCTTCAGCGGGACTGCTGTGCCCAGCCCTGCCCCCCGAGCCAAGGCCCAGCAGGACATTTCAGGTCAGTCTCCTCCAGAGGTCTGTTCCTTGGTGTGTGAACTGACCCACTGCCCTGGGGAACAGAAGGGAGGCAGCGTCCCACAGAAGCAGACCTCTTCCTGCAGATGCCAGGGATGCCACCTTGCCCGGAGGGGGCAGAGGGCGCACCGTGGGCATCAGCATTCCTTTGACACACCCTCCACCTGCCTCCTTGCTCCTTCCCTCCAGCCCCGGGCAGGGCAGGTGGAGGTCCCTTCCCTCTCCCAAGAGGAGGGGCTGTGGGAGAAGCTCAGACCCCACCCCAGACAGCCAGGCCTGGAACCCAGGCCTCTCTCCATCACACAGCCCAGCATGGACATCTCAGCCAGACTGGCTCTAGGTCCTGGGGCAAGTGCCTCGAGGGGACAACATTGCGCTCACTCCAGCTCTCTTGTGTGGGTGGCCAAGGTGGGGGGCGGGCAGAAGCGATCTGTGCCAGCACAAAGGAGATGAACAATAGGAACCAGACAGAGAGGGCAGGACAGGGGTCCTGGACCACGAGACGGGCAGATAAACGTCAACCCAGAGCCTCTCGCGTAACAGAGCCCCGCCTGCCGACAGGAGCCTGCCCTGCATGAGACTGGACGGGGCATCACCTCCCACGTCAGCCAGCCTGCAGGAGGGCCACCCCCAGACTCAGAATGTGGGAACCCGGACCCTGTGCGGGACAGAAGGGCTGGGCCAGCACCCCCTTCCTGGAACCTGAGGGGAAGCCCGGCGCCCAGCTCGGACCGCTGGTGGGCCGGCCCGGCAGGCCCAGACCAGGCCCGGGCCAGACGGGGCTATCCCTCACCCCGGGGCCCCGCCCTCACCCTGTGCCCCCCCCTCCCCTCCAGCCGTCCCACCGCCCCCGCCCGCGCCTCCCCGGACCCCAGCCGCCAGGCCGAGGGGTGGCCCAGGTGCTCACATGGGTGCAATCCACGACCCGAACTCTCTGCTCCTCGCGTTGCACTATCGCTGACCCCTTCGGGCGGGATTGACGGTTCTGTATCATAGCAGGCCATATGAACGTCAACCCCCTTTTACTGAGCGGGAGATGCGGCCAGAGAACTTTGGAGCGCTTCGCAACGCCGCCCCAGTCGGGTGGCAAGCCTGGGACTCGAACCCGGGTTCTTAGACGCCGCTTGAGTCCTCGAATCCCGACGCTGGAGGCGGGGAGGGGAGGGGCGGGGCTTTCTCGCGCGCGGCCTTCTGGGAAGTGAAGTCCGCGGCTGCTCGCGCGCGGCCCCCTGGGAACTGTAGTCCACGGGCTCCGGACAGGCTCGCTGCAAGGGCGGGCCGAAGGCGGGCGGAACTACACTTCCCGGCATGCCGCGCTCCGCCCGGCCCTCCGGCCCCGGCCCGTCCGGCCGGCCCGCCCCGCGGCCGCGGTCCGCCCCGTCTGGTGGAGCGACGAGCCGCATGGAGGCCGGCTGAGGAGCGCCGCCCCGCCTTGGTACGCCGCGCGGCACGGGCCTGGGGCGGGGGGCGGCGCGCGGGGGCCCCGGCGGGTCGAGGTCAGCCCGCGGACCAGGTCGGATGCTGCCCCGCATCGGACCGGGCCCAGCCAGCTCCCAAGCGTGAGGTCTTGGGCCGGAAGGATCAGCCCCGACCTCCGAGGAGTGCGCGCGGGGCCGGAGTCGACCGCGAGGGTCGCGAGGGTTCGAGGGCTCGGATGGTGCAGGCCGGAGGCGGGGCCGGGGGGCGGGGCCCGGAGTCGGGGGTCGGGGCCGGGGGCGGGGTCGGCCGGAGTCGGGGGCGGGGGCCCGGCGTGAGGGGCAGGGTCCCCTCCTCCCCAGACGGCGGCGGCAGGGTCTCAGTGGAGACCCTGGGTCCTTCTGCGTGCCGGAGGCCTCTGCCCTTCAAGCCGAGCAAGCAGAGCTGCCATATGGGCAAAGGAGACCAAACTTCCGAGGCCTTGTAGGTCTTTACTTACCTTGTTTCTGTGAAGAGCTATATTGCTACATAACTTACATGCCACAAAGCCCCAGAGTTCACGTATGCGTCTTTGTGAAAACTGTCCCGAGAAAGGAAAGCAAAGCGCACCCTTCAGCGAGGAGCTCGCTCAGAAGTCCTCGGCTGACTTTAGGCGTCAGGGCAGCCTCATCAGGAGATTGATGGTTTCCAGGCTGAATACTCCTGGCTTTCGGGGTCCCCTGGAGAGGAAGATGTCCGGGCCACCAGCTCGGCGCGCTCCTGTGCAGGCTCCACTCTCCCTGGGCCTCTCCCTTTTGCCGCTGTTGCCCCCCTTGCGTGGCTGGGAGGGAGCCCTGACCTTGGGGCCACTGGTCAGCCTTACAGGATGGCGGTGATGTTGCAGCCAGGAGAGGGCCTGGCACGGTGGGCGGGCAGGCCCCTACACAGCACCCTGCAGTGGAGGTCAGTGTGGGGACCCAGCACTGGGTAGAGTCCGGGTTCCAAGAGGGTTGCCGGGTGTGGTAGGCCTCCGGCTCAGGTGTGAGTTGGCATGTGCCCTCTGCCCCCATCCTGCCCTCAGCCACACCTCCATAAAGCAGAGCCTGCCAGACCCAGGAGGGTCTCCGGTGGCCAAGGTGCCCAGACTTCAGAAGTGGGGATGGATGTAGGGGGTCAGGGCTTTGGGCCACACCCTGCTGCCTCCCAGGTCTCCAGCCCGCTAGTCTGTCCAGTTTGGAACCCTTGGCTTTGTGAGCAGGCCTAGTGGGTTGGTTGGGAGATGTTTTTTCTGGGAACTCCATCTGGTGCTGGTCAGCTCTTGGTCTGGGAGGCAGTTTCTGGCTTCCTAATTTTTAGAGGGGTGAACGAGAGAGCATGGCTGTCTCAGTCTGCTCTGCAATCATGACAACATACCACTGAAGGGGGCTTAACGGTTTTCTCACAGTTCTGGAGACGGAAAAGTCAAGATCAAGGTGCTGGCTGATTTGGTAGCTGGTGAGGGGTCTTTCTTCCTGGTCTCCAGACAGCTGCCTTCTCACTGTATCCTCACCGGGCAGCTCTCCCGGGTCTCTTCCCAGGAAGGCTCTGATCCCATCCTGGGGCACAGCCTCATGACCTCACCCAACCCTCACCATCTCTCAAAGTCCCCGCCTCCCAATTTCACCCCCACTGGGGTTAGGGCTTCAAACTATGAGGGGACACAATTCAGTCCATAGCCGTCCCTGGAAGGGGACAGCTGCCTGGACCGGGCAGGCGGGAGCCCGTGGCCTGCCACGCAGCCTGCACTGTCCGGTGTCCTCAAGTCTGTCCTGCCAGGGGCACCCAGCAAACCGTTTCCTACGCTAACACCCCATCCAACAAGAGCACCTTGACACGTTCCCTGGGGGTCCCTAATGCAAGTGGGGCTCTCCCTGCCCTGTGAGCAGGTGCATTCTCTGGTGAACCCGACAAGATAGGTCCTCACGGGGGTCAGGGATTCCCTCGGATTTGGAGTTCGTTTTCCTAGAAGCGCGTGGGTGGCGCTGTCATCTGCGTGGAGCCAGATAAGGGTGGGGTCCCTCTCTGTGGACGAGTCTCCTGAAACCAAGTGGCTGGTTCTCTTCATGCCCCAGCAGAGGGAAGCTGAGGTGACATCTCAGTGTGGCACGCTTCGTGCTGCTCGTGGGTGGCTGGGTGGCTGTTCTAACCACCTCGGCCCTAAAGGCAGGAGCTAAGAGCCTGGCGGGTTGGAACGACTTGCCCAAGGCCGTGCCGCGCCAAGCAGCAGCCTGAGATCTGGCCAACCCTGTGGCCGTCCCCCGCGGGACAGGTGCTGGCAGCCGCCTAGAGGGTTGGCCTCTGGTGGCCAGGCTCAGGAGGCCTTTCCCGCCACTGAGCCTGATGCCTCCCCAGGCGGTGCTCCGTGGACAGTCCGGCTCAGCAGTGACGCCTCTTGGGGGGGGTGAGCACCGGAATCGGGCAGAAGGGTCTCCTTTGTGCCAGGCTCCCCAGGGTCTCAGCGTTGGTGGCCGCGGCGTGGCCAGGTTGCTGGGCGGAAGCCTGGTTCCGGGCTCCCTGGGGCTGTGCTGGCTGGTGGGAGCTGGGCGCTGGAGACTGGCTTTAGGAGCGGGCACGTCGATCTCCCCGCGAGGTGTTAGCCTGGGGTCACTGGTCGCTGCAGCCTGTGGTGGTGTGATGAGCAGCCAGGACCCGTCGTCCAGAGATTTTGTGGCCAGAAACACAGCCTGCGGGTGTGGGAGATGGAGGCCGGGCCCGGGGTTCTATGGCGTTGGGCCCTTTGCTCCCCTCCCGTAAATATTTAGAGAGGCTCGGATCCCAGCCGTAAATATTTGAAAATGCATCATGGTGAGCGGGGCTGCCTAGGGGTGGAGGGATTGATGACCCACTGAACTTACTGATACATCCTACAAGGGTAGCAGCAGGGGCCCTGGCGGAGGTTGCAGGAAACCAGGATATTGGGAAGTGTGTGCATGTGATAACATCAGAGACGCTTCTCAGAATCACAGGCTCTTGGCCCTGAAGGGGCCTCGGTGGCCTTCCTGCCTGACCCCTCCCAGGCCAGGCACCCATCCCAGCGAGCTCGAGGGGACCTGGGTCCTGGTGCTGCGGTTGGTGGCCCAGCCATCTCGGGGCTCGAGGCTCGTCTGCCCCCTGGGGACAGAGTGAGTCTGGCCTGGCCTGGCCAGGCCAAGTGCAGGGAGGGCAAGGGCAGGGCCGACCCAGACCTGTGACCCCCACCCCTGTGGGAGGGAGGCTGAGGCCTCGGTGGCCCTCCTCTTACCGCCTGTCACGCAGGCTTCCCAGGGCAGCACTGGACGCTCCCTTGAGAAGTTTCTCTAGTACTTTGGCAGCCCTGTGTGAAGCGGACCGGGGGGATGCTCTCCTGGGCTCGGGAACCTGAGAGGCAGGCGGGCCCCAGCCCGGCAGCACACACAGCTTCCTGTTTCTATTTCGGTCGGTGCCTTGCATCAGTGGAGCGCCTTCGTCTGTGAAGTGGGAAGGAGGCGGCCCTGGGAGTGGTGAGGCCGGGTGAGCCGCCGCCCCTGGGGACCGGGCGCCCCCGTGCTGCGGCTCCTTCCCCGATGGCGGGGCGCCCGGGGGCCCAGGCCGGGCTCAGACCCCAGAGCCGGCTCCCCTGCCCCGTGCGGAGGCCCACGGCTCTGCCTGCCGCCCTTCTCCGCTGGCAGGCCTGCCCCCTTCTGATCCTGAGCCAGTTTCTCTTCCAGACCCTTCCCCCAACCTCATTTCTTCCAGAAAGCACAGCCGTCCTCGTCCTCAGGATGGGCTGCCCCTGCGCTGAGCCACCTGCCCGAGCCTGTCCTGCCGGCCGCAGGCGAGGAAGCGGAGCTCCAAGCAGGCTGGGAACAGAGCCCGGGTTAGGGCTGGGCTCAGGGTCACGGGTACGAGGGGGAAGGAACTTGACCTAGCGTCGTGTTTATTTATTATTTGTTTTTTCTCTTTGTTGTGAAAGTGCAACAGTGAAACTGACAGGCGCCCCGGGGGTGTCCCACTGCCCGCATGGGGCCTCCCGGCATGTCCCGTCGGTTCACGTGTGACAGACACGGACTCTAAAAACCCACGATACGGCGCCCACGACTGAAACCAAATTAGACTCGTTCCTCACGGGACGGCCTCCAGTCATCTGTCAGGTTCTCCCGCGGGTGCCAAGCCCCCTGTCCTTTGGCGGCCAGACCCCGGCTCTAAACTCAGAGCTGGAACCGGAGGCTCTGTCAGACTCTGGTTTGAGTTTCCGGCAGGACCTTGGGAGGTTCGGGTGAAGTCCGTGTGGCGGATGTCCAGGACACCGTGTCCCGGGCCCAGCGGGGATCTTCCCTCTGCTGAGAACAGCCTTGCTGGGCTCCTGCACCCCGTCTCCCCTCCGGAAGGGACAGCACAAGCGGCTCCCACGTGACCTCGGGGGCTCGGCTCCTAGCTCAGCTTCTTCGAGTTTGTGCCTCTTTTCTCCAACCAGAAGAAGTCTCGGTTCTCAGTGACGACGGCACACCTGTGCTGTTCGCCATCCCTCCCCCTGCCCCTCCTGAGTCTGTGCCGACGCCTGTGTGATGCTGCTGGTAACACGTATTATCGCCACATGTGGCTCCTGAAAGCGGGGCTGCAGCCGCACCGCCTTCCGCGCCACCCAGCACACAGGTTCACTTCTGCCGCCTGGTTTTGTGTTTTTAGGGAATTTTATAAATTGTGTTGTATTCCAAAGTCAAACAGGAGGCCCCCAGGTCTGGCCGGCTGCCCCCGGGGGTAACCCCCTGCTGGGCGAGCGGGGGGCCGGGCGGCACGTCCTGCTCTCGGGCGACTCAGGCTCGCCGCCCGGGTGTCCCCAGCCTGCTCTCAGCCCCGCACCGCAGATCCCGAGATCACCTGTGCCCAGGGCCGAGGTCCTGCCCACGGATCATTCCCGATGGACGCAGCACCACGGGGCACTGACCCCCGTGCCCGGCCCCGGGGCTCCAGGTGAGGACGCAGCTCCTGTGTTTCCTCAGGCTTCACTCGTCGGTGCCGGGAGCCACCGCCCGCCATGGAGGGGCAGGACGAACAGCCCCTTCGCGAGGTCAGAGCCCTGGGCTGGGGGGCCGGGGAGCGAGGGCGGGGGCGGGGGCCGGGGCGGCCCCGCGGAGAGTGGGGCTCCCCCCGTGAGGCTCCCTGGGGTCCCTCTGGCCTCTGTGCAGAGAAGCCCCTCACTGGTCTTCCTGGGATGTTGCTAGTCAGCTGAGGGCCCGGGGCAGGGCGCCCTGAGGGCGGGCCGCATGTGAGGGGATCGTCTGGGGGGACACAGCCACAGGGCGCCCTGAGGGCGGGCCGCCTGTGAGGGGATCGTCTGGGGGACACAGCCGGCAGGCTCTGGGGCTTGGTGGGGCAGCCGCACGAGTCCCGGCAGGCCCCGGAGAGGCGAGCACCGCCGCTCGAACGCTCCCCTTCCCTCCGCAGGCCAGCACAGAGCCCATCGTGACTTCAGGGGGTTCGGAGGTGGTGCCCAGGGTGCTCCCCGGAGAGCCCCAGAACCTGTGTGCGTGCTCCCTGGGTCACCGTGCCGGGCGGGAGGGGCTTGGGCTGGGTGATCTCCAGAGCCTGTGGTGGTGGACCACAGGGCCCCGGCCCACCCTTGGGGGGTGGCGGGGGGGGGTTCTTGAGTGCGAGCAGGGCTGTGGCAGGAGCCCCCTCCTCAGGTGTGGAGGCCGGGTGCCCTGCACAGCCCCACCCCGTCCTGGGCCCCTCGGCGGCCTGGGGGCTCCCCTTGGCGTGGGGCCTGGCCGCACGTCCTGGTGAGCAAGTACCAGTGGCTCGAGGCCCGGAGAGGCCCCCACGTGCGTCCGCGTTCCGCGGGGCAGCACGCACCCCCGTCCCTGCGCCCCGGAGGCCCAGGCTGCCCGTGTGGGAGGATGGCCCCAAGCCGGGCCTTGCTGTCCCTGCAGCCGACGTGGACGCTTTCCACCTGCTCCTGGAGATGAAGCTGAAGAGGCGGCAAGAGCGGCCCAACCTGCCGCGCACGGTGACTGAGCTGGTGGCCGAGGATGGGAGCCGCGTGTACGTGGTGGGCACGGCCCACTTCAGCGACGACAGCAAGAAGGACGTGGCGAAGGTGAGGCCCGTGAGCCGCCACTGCTGCTGCGGCAGGACACGCAGACCCGGGCCGTCCCTCCCGCCGTAGTTACTTCCGGCACCGAGCTATCTCCACGGCGGCTGAGCGGCGGTGGGGTCGACCTGGGGGTGGGCCTCCGGGTCCGGCGTGGCTCTGCCCATGGGGCCCGCGGTGAGCTGGCATGTCCGTCGCAGACCATCCGGGAGGTGCAGCCCGACGTGGTGGTGGTCGAGCTGTGCCAGTACCGCGTGTCCATGCTGAAGATGGACGAGCGCACACTGCTGCGTGAGGCCAAGGAGATCAGCCTGGAGAAGCTGCAGCAGGCCGTCAGGCAGGTGCGCGTGCCCGCCCCGTGGGGACCCTGGCCCGAGGGACAGTGAGGAGAGGCGGCTGAGGCCCCAACCCCAAGGCAGGAGCTGGTCAGGGACCCTGAGGGCCCCGGAGTGTGCTGGCAGGTCACCAGGGGCGGGGGTGGGGCCTCAGCTTGTCATGTGGCCCAGAGCTGCGACCCCACTGTGCCTCACGCAGGGGCTCTGGACCCAGAACCCAAGTCCACTCACACTGACAGGTGCCCCAAGGGGGATGTGGGCAGAGGAGCTGGGGGTCTGGCCTGGAGGGGTGAGGGGGGAAAGGGGGCACCCGTGGGGCAGAGGCCAGGCAGCCGGTCTGAGACTGCATGGCCTGCGGTGGGCCTGCTCTGGGAAGGTCGTCTGAAGGGCCGGGAGGGGCCTCTGAGCGTGCACCGTGGGTGAGGCGCCCACCATGAGGCCCTGCTGGACGTCAGCGTGGCCCTCGCTCCTCCCCAGAGCACAGGGCAGGCCTCCCGCAGGGCCGCAGGCACATCACGCTCTGCCGCACGCCGGCTGACCGGGCCTCTCCCTGCAGAACGGGGTCATGTCGGGACTCATGCAGATGCTGCTGCTGAAGGTGTCCGCCCACATCACTGAGCAGCTGGGCATGGCCCCTGGCGGCGAGTTCAGGGAGGCTTTCAAGGAGGTGGGCCCGGGCCCGGCCGGGGGGCAGAGGGGGCTCGGCGCTTGGGAGCTGCCCGGGGCCTGAGGCTCCCCCGCCAACACCCAGCCTCTGCCCAGGCCAGCAAGGTGCCTTTCTGCAAGTTCCACCTGGGCGACCGGCCTATCCCCGTCACCTTCAAGAGGGCCATCGCCGCCCTCTCTTTCTGGCAGAAGATCAAGCTGGCCTGGGGCCTGTGTTTCCTGTCGGACCCTATCAGGTAGGGCCCCTCGGCCTCCCGGCCCGGGAATGGTGACCAGTGGCCTGAGATACCCACAGAGCACTTGGTCCACCCTGGCCTGGCCCAGACCGCCACACGGCAAACGCCTCTCATTCTCGGGTGGAGCCTCCTCTCAAAGGGCCTCCCCAGCCCTTCCTCCTGCCAGGATCCCAGACAGAAGGTGCGAGGTCCCCGCCCTGGGTCAGCCGTCCCTCGGGCTGGCAGCACGCCCTTCTCCCCCAGCAAGGATGACGTGGAGCGGTGCAAGCAGAAGGACCTGCTGGAGCAGATGATGGCCGAGATGATCGGCGAGTTCCCCGACCTGCACCGCACCATCGTGTCTGAGCGGGACATCTATCTGACCTACATGCTGAGGCAGGCGGCCCGGCGCCTGGAGCTGCCCCGTGCCTCTGACGGTGAGGACGGGCTGCGGGGTAGTCGCTGGGGACCCGCCAGGGCCAGTCGGGTGGGCAGTGCTGATGCGTCTCTCCCCCCTGCAGCCGAGCCCAGGAAGTGCGTCCCCTCCGTGGTGGTGGGCGTCGTGGGCATGGGCCACGTCCCCGGCATCGAGAAGAACTGGACCACCGACCTCAACATCCAGGAGATAATGACGTGAGTGCCGCCCACCCAGCCCTCCGTCTCCGTCCCGCCCCACCCCACCCACGTGGAGCCGGGCTGGGGGCTGGGGGATTGTGCGTCCCCAGCCAGGCCCAGCCCGCCCTCCCTTCCCCAGCGTCCCCCCGCCGTCCGTCTGTGGCAGAGTGTCCTGGCTGGCCGCGAAGGCCGCCTTCCTGGGCCTCCTGGGCTACGGCCTGTACTGGATGGGGCGCCGTGCCAGCAGCCTGGTCTTGTCACTGCCTGCCGCCCAGTACTGCCTGCAGAGGGCCTCCGAGGCCTGGCCGCACAAGTAGGAAGGACAGAGGGAGCCACCACGTCCGTCCAGGGGGCTGCCCGCGGCTGCTCCTGTGACACGGCCGAGGGGCACGGGGGGCCGGCCCCCTGAGGAGCTCCTGGGTGCCACCCCCCATGGGGGTCCGGCCTAGCCTCACCTGCCCTCTCCCAACCCGCCCAAATAAAGAATTATTTCACTGTCTGAGCTCGGGCTTCCCAGCAGCCCCCCTCCACCCCCTCCCTGCGGCCGCTGGGAAGTTCACCGGCCCGGGATGAGCTGGCGGGGGAGGGGTGAGGTGCGGTGGGCCGCAGCCGGCCAGCCCCTACCTCACTGTGCCTTCTCTCCGCGTCGCAGGCGGCGCCTCGCGGGGGTGCCGGGCCAGCACGCGGGGAAGGGCAGCTTGGCCCGTGCAGCCCTTCGCGTGGCTCCTTGGCGGCCCCGGGTGAGCGCCAGCAACGGCTGTGCCTACAGAGGTTGTGCGTTTCTGGCTTTTAAAAGTGTCTGAAACTTTTCTACTCAGGTATTTTTAACTTAAACCGAAGCAAATGTCAGGAAATACTAGCCTTAAATCTGGTTGGGACAAAGAGAACACCTTTCTCTTGGGGTCTCGGTCCCAGGAAGACAGGGGTGTGGCAAGGGTCAGTTTCGGCCATGGGCAGCCAGGCTGGCCTCCAACCGCTGCCCGTCCAGCTGCCCCCGTGGTCTACCTCCAGCCGTGGGGGCTGCAGGGCCGCCGCCCTCTCGGGGTGGAGCCTGCCTGGCCCACAGGCGGTTGAACCTGCTTCCTGTGCAGCTAGTGGTGGGACCTGGGGGTCACCCCGACCCTCAGTGGATGGCTGGCAGCGACCCACCAGGGCCGCCAGTTTGCACAGGAACCGCGTTGGGTGCAGCTGGGCCCAAGGTCGAGCTGGCCCCATACAGCACTTGACCCCGGTCATTACCTGTTTGCGTCGTGTCCTGGTCACCTGTTTTCGACGTAGCATCTGTGCATCCCGTCAGGGGCCCAGGGCCACGTTTGGTTGTGTCTGTGTTGACTCAGTGTCTAAATCAGGTGAAAGCCATGGCCACAATTTGGCCCAAGGAGCCTTGGGCTGGGCCATGTCCTTGTCATTCACACGCTCGTGTACACGTCCCTTAGAGACTGAAATAAAATCTAATTTTGGAAGCCTGCTTTGTGAAATGTGCGGGAATGGGACTCAAGTGACAGGGAGGGTGGGGAAGGGCATCAGGATGTTGGTGGTACCCACCCATCCCTTGTGGACCCCTGCCCTCCCTTCTAGTCCGCACCCTGGGGCTCCCCTCCCTGCCCAGCCCCACACCCTGGCATGCCGGAGGGGAGGAGGTGGGAGCGAGCCCAGCACCTTGAACAAAACTCAGTGGGGACCGGCGGCTCACATCGCCCAGAAAGGCGACGACAGTGGGCATGGAGAGGCGTGTGGGCCGCCCCGGGGGCGCGGCAGGAGGCGGCGGGGTGGCGCTTCTCCACGTGTTTGCCCCCCAGGAAGCATGGCCGCCTGCCCTGCGCTGGGTCTCGGGGCTCTTCTGTGCCTCTCTGCCCTGGGCCAGCTCTGAGGCACATCGTCAAAGGCTGGTAGGAGTGGGTGGTGGGCCCATGGTGGGCCAGGGGCTCCAGGGGCTACTGAGCTTCCCTCTGCCCGGGGTCTTCTCTCCACAGGTCCAGGCGGTCCTGCTGGGACCCCAGGGTCTGGCCGGGTGTGGGGGAGTGGAAGGGGCCCAGTGCGTAATGGCTGGGTGGCCTCGGAGCTGTCACCCACAGGTCTGCACCCTGCAGGCTTCTCACTCCCCTGAGGACCCACCTGGGTGCCTGCCCTAAACAGCCTGGGGGAGGGGCAGGCAAGGACCAGGCCCCCTCCAGGCTGGTGTTAGGGGGGCCAGCTGGGCCGAGCGAGGGAGGCGGGGAAGCCAAGGCAGACCCTCCTAGGGCAGCAGGTGAAGGCCATGTTGGACCCACAGGGAGAGGTGGGTCCAGGGGCGACAGGAGGAATCGAGGGTCTGACGGAGGGCTGGGGGCCGGCAAGTGCTAGGAGCCTGAAGGCCAGCGGCTTCCAGAAGGGAAGAGGCCTGAGGCAGGTGTGGCCCAAGGCGAGAGGACAGTGGCTGCGCGTCTGCCAGGACCAAGGTTGTAAGTCACCTGCTGGACTGTCCACGGGCCCTTCTCGGGCTCTGGGTCTGGTCACCCAGACAACTCTGACCCCTCCTGGCCCAAGTCTTCCCCAGGGAGAGGCTGCTCTCAGATCTGGGTGGAGAACCAGAGGGCCCCAGAGGTGTGTATGCCAGCCAGCCAGAGGAGCCAGTGCCCCGTCCAGGAGAGCAGCCTGCAGTTCGTGTATCACTTTGGCAAAAACAGATGTTACCGTGGGCTGTTGGGAGGGAAGGGCGGGGCCAGGCCAGAGGCCATCCTCAGACACCTGCACCTGGAACAGAGATGCTCTCTGGGCGCTGGCTACAGTCAGGAAAGGAGAAGAGAAGTCTACTTCCAAGGGAACAAAGATGGCCAGGATACAAGTTAAGTATAAAATAACATCCATTAAATTGAAGCCGTCAGCCTGAGGCCTGGGGAGTTACTGTGAGTCTTCACCCTATTTCTGAGAATGTTAGTGATTCCAATGCAAGTTTGTATTACACTGACAAACAGAAAAACAACAAGGTTTCATTTCTCAAACATATAAAGAGTGCTTAGGGGAGAGCGGACATCCCTCCCGCCTGGACCGTGGAGGGGCAGGCCCCTCCGACCCACCCAGGCCCAGCCAGCACGGGAGGCGCTGACGTCCTCGCCCCACCCCAGGTTCTGTGACAAGCGTGCAGACAGTGGTTGGACGGTGATTCAGAGTTGAGACGGGCGGGGAGAGGCTGCTGGAATTTGAGAGGTGCCGGCAGGAGTACAAAGAGGGCTTTGGAGACTGGGGAGGTAGGAAGGCCGTGCAGCCAGGGCCCCGGGGCCTTGTTGAGAACACAGGGCAGGCCTGAGCCTGGGTGACCACTGGCCGGGGCTGGAACACATCTTGGGCCTGACCTCCCAGCCCGGCCTGCACAGCGAGCTGACGGTGGATCTGCGGGACGTGGGCAACCACTCGCTGCGGGCCCGCTATGACAGCTTCCGCGTGGACCAGGGAGACCGGTTTTATTGGCTCTACCTCTCGGCCTGTACTCAGGGCCGCAGGTGAGTGCCTGGGAGGGCTGGGGGCTTTCGTACCACCCCCCTGCCCACAAGCATCGTGGTGTGCTGACATGCTTCCCGGGCTAGGGGCTGGGAAGAAGGTTGGGACCCCAGAGTCCCCAACTTCTCAGCCTACTTCTGCCAGCCTCAGCTCTCTGGGAAAGGATGTTCCTCCCGGACCACCTGCCGGGGGGCCCAGATGGCCAGGATCCAGGACGGGGGTGCAGCTGAAGGGCTGCAGTGCCACGGCCCACACCGTACAGGGTACACGTTCCAGGGCTCCGGCGGTGTCCACAACCAGGAGGGCTGTGGCTTCAGCACGCTGCACCACACGCCCCATGGCTGAACGCCCTGCGCCGATGGCCCACATCTCTGCCAGCTGCAGCCGCGAGCCCTCACGCGCCAGCTGGTGGTACAGCGATGGTGACCAGGCCAACCTCAACACACCGAGGCCGGAGCGCACCGGGGCCGACTCAGGCATGCGCTGGACGACCGTGGACCGGCCCTGCGCTCTAGCGGGCTGCGCACTCGCACTGCCACCCCCAGGGCCTAGGCCTGCCCTGCAAGGATGGCGCAGCCTGGCTGTCAGCTGAGTCTTCTTTGCAGGGAGGGGCCAGGAAGGGGCCAAGCTCAGCTCCCACGCATCAGGGCCACGTGGACCCTGTGCTCCAGCGGCACCTGCAGGTACCGGATGGGCCTAGGGAGGTCCACGAGGCCATGCAGCCCAAGAGTGAGGCAGAGGCAAGGTTGCCAGGGCTGGGAGGGCCACTGACCCTCCCACACTGACCTGCAGAACCACTGGAACCCACCAGATGTTCCCTCTGCTGTGAGCTCAGGCAGGGCAGGCAGTAGGGCACAGAGCCCGGCACTCACAGGCCCTCAAACACCCAGTCCCACCAGATTCCAGAGTAGGGGTAGGACAGTGGGGTGAGGCGGCCAGGAGATGGGGCAGGAGGGCCTGGGCCTGGGGAAGAGGGGAGTCTCAGGTCAGGTCTCCCAGGTAGCTAGGAAGAAGGCTGGGAACAGGGGACTCTGCCAGCAGGCCACGTGGGGAAGAGCCCAGGTGGGTCCAGGTGGAAGGGAAGCCGTCAGGCTGCAGGAGGGGGATCCAGGGTGCCAAGCACCTACCACGTTGTCCCCGTTGTCTGTGGGACCCCCCACCCCACACAGAAGGCAGTGTCATTGCTCACGTCGGGGAAGAGGACCCCGAGCTGGAGGGGGGTGAGGGCTTCCCCGAGGTCACAGAGCCGGCAGGGGCGGAGCTGGTTCACACAAGGTCTGGGGCGCCATGCTGGGGCCCCAGGGGGAGGTTCCGAGGCGTCTCCCTTAAGTTGGTGTGGAATCGGGGCAGCGGGAACAGAACAGCCCTAGCCACAGGCGGTCTCGGGTGTGACTCTGGGTCCAGGTGGGCAGGGGCTTGGGAACCCCTGCAAGGACCACCCGTGCCACGCAGGCATCAGTGGGGTCGCCTGGGGGGCCCTCCACAAGCCTCTTCTGAACGGAACCCCTGAGTCATTCTGCAACACTGACCGCAGCTCCTCACCTGGGGGCGGGCCCTTCAAGGCCAGGCTTGCCCTCCCCACCCTGCGCCCACCCTAGGCCTCCTGGGCATCTATGGGGGGTTTCTCTGGGCCAGGCTCTGTTCTGGGGGAACTGGTGCCCAGATCACCAAGGCTCCCACCCTTCCAGAGCGTGGGTGAGAAGAAAGACACACAGGAAACAGGAAAATAAGGGAATGAGCTAATTTCAGAGAGAAGTGCAAGGAAAAACACAGGAGGCAGGCAGGAGAGGTGGGCCTGGGATCCAGCCCGCGTGTGAGGAACCCTGCTTGGAGCAGGGAAAGAGCAGGAGCAAAGGCCCTGCACGAGGGAGTCGCCTGGCCCCAGGCTGGCAGGCTCTCAGCTTTGGCTTCGCCCTGGGGCTCTTCCTGGCCCAAAAATGTCCCCCAACTTTCGGACAGATCTGGACAAAGGTCCTCTTTCCCTCCTTCCCTGTGCGCAGTGGGCAAAGGACAATCCAGGGCCAAACCTCAGCAAAGCGTGGGGCCGGGTCTGACCTTGGCTTCACCGCGGAGTTGGGAGGCACCCCGGAGGTCCCATGGGGACGTCACTCGTCACGGCCACCGGCCCGGAGCGCTCAGCCCGGACTGGCCGGTGCCTCCGGGACGGACCGCCAGGGACCTGCCGTTGTGGCGCAGGGCAGTCATTCCGGACGGCCCAGTCTCCGCCGCACGCTCCAGCCATCAGCCGCAGCCCCGCGGACCGGGACCCGGACGGGCCGGGACCTCGCAGTCCCCGAGGCGAGACCTGGAGCAGAAGCAGATAGATGGCGTGACCAATCAGAGCCAGGCTTTCGCGGGCGCCGCCCCCGGCAATTGGGCGGTGGGGCGCGGGGCGGGGCTTCCGGTCGGGGCACAGGGGCTTCCGCCGCCGCGGCGCCTCGGATGGCCGCGCTCCGGCTAACGCTCGCGGCCTCGCTCGCGGCCTCCCGCGCCCGGCCGCCCCTCGCCCGCCGCCCGCCGCCAGCGCCCTGCTCCGCGTCGACCGGCGCCATGGAGCCTGAGCCCCGCTGGCTGGCGGGGCTGCGCTTCGACAACCGCGCCCTGCGCGCGCTGCCGGTGGAGACGCCGCCGTCTGGCCCCGAGGGCGCCCCGTCCGCGCCGCGGCCCGTGCCCGGCGCCTGCTTCAGTCGCGTGCGGCCCGCGCCCCTGCGGCAGCCGCGCGTCGTGGCGCTGTCGGAGCCCGCGCTGGCGCTGCTGGGCCTGGGCGCGCCGCCCGCCGACGCCGCCGCCCGCGAGGCTCGTGAGGCCGAGGCCGCGCTCTTTTTCAGCGGCAACGCGCTGCTGCCGGGCGCCGAGCCCGCCGCGCACTGCTATTGCGGCCACCAGTTCGGCCAGTTCGCCGGGCAGCTGGGCGACGGCGCCGCCATGTACCTGGGCGAGGTGTGCACGGCGGCCGGAGAGCGCTGGGAGCTGCAGCTCAAGGGCGCCGGGCCCACGCCCTTCTCCAGGTGTGTTTGCGCCCGTACCCGCGGAGCTGTCCTCCCCGGTGGGGCGGTTGGGGGGGAGATTAACTACGGAAAAGTGTGACGTGGGGACGTAGAACGTGGTGGGTAGCAGAGCCCGAGCCACAGGCCCTGAGGCCAGGACAGGAGGCGAGGGAGCAGGTTCTGTGGCTCGTGGCCGCCTCGGAGCGCCCGTCTGCCTGGAAGAGGGGGGGAGGGGAGGGTCCTGCCGCCCCTCAGGTCAGGCTGAGCGTCTGATCACACAGCGCTGGCAGCTGCCCATGCTCTGTTCTCATAAACTATCCAGAGAGTTCGGAGTCAGTTCTACGTGCAGCACGTTCATGTTTACCGCGTGCCCAGCCCTGCTGCTTGCTCTGCGCACTCGGCTTCCGGCTTCCTCTGAATGCTGAGCGGGCAGTCAGCTTCGCTCCCACACCCTTTAGCACTGCAGATGCCTACTGTGCAGCCGGTGCCCTGGACCGGGACAGATCCTCGGCCCAGTGGACCTTCTCCCAGGCCCGGGCTTCCAAGCACTTGGGGACCAGCCATGTTCTGACCCCGCAGTGAGGTGGGCAGTGTCAGATGCCCATCCAGGGGCTCATGGGCCAGGGCCGGGGTCCAGATGCCCACAGCCTGAGCCAGCAGGGCACCCTTCCCGCAGCTGTCATGCCTCTCCTGTACACACAGTGTTGATAGTCTTTGCTCCTTTTCACTAAAAAAGGTCATATATTTAGCCCATATTTGTTAAATGCTTATTGAATGGCTGAAAGAATCACACCTAACTTGGCGTTTTATGTTCCAAGAAATCCCGAGGGTGTGTCTCTGGTCTGGCCCCTCCCATGAGCTCTCCCCTACCCTCCCTTCAGAGACCGAACCGGGCCCCCACCTCTAGCAGCGCCACCTCAGATCCTCAGGATAGCTGGTGCTTCCACATCCCCCAGTCTTCAAACCTTGGTGTCTCTGAAGTGTCCTGAGTGAAGCCTGGCACCCACCCCACCCTCCTGGAACAGCCTGCTCAGAGCTGTCTGCACTTGTGGCCGGCAGAAGCATTTCTGCTCCTCGGGGTCGCGGTAAATGTTTATCGCCCTGGGGCCTTCACACTGTACGAGCATCTTTCAGCTTTATGTGTTCATTTTAATCATTTGTTTTTGCCATTTATAAAAAACATTTTTGTGAGAGTATAATCTGCTGTTGCAAGTTGCTTTTAATATTTGAAGACTTGAGCTGTCAGTGTTTCCAGACCTGAGGTCCTTTAAAAGAAAGAGGCTGTTTGACCCTTACCAGATGTGCACCCACCCACCACCCCCAGCATTTCCTGGGGTCCCCAGCCTCAACAAGGCTTGAGGCTAACATCTGAAGTGGTGTGAGTGGCTTGAGGCCAGCAGCTGCTCGAGTCCCCCCGGCGTGGGTTTTGGGGGGTGCGCAGGTGGCTTCTTGCTTCTGCCTCCCATGGGAGTTGGGATTTCAGGACGGCCTCTCCTGCCAGGTGCAGAAGAGCTTGCCCTCAGCTGGGTCCACCCCAGCACTTTGGCTGGGAACAGACGTGGGCGCCCAGGAGAAGGGACCATTGTCACGTGTCCATGCGGCTCTCTGGGGGCAGGGCCACCCTGAGGCCCTGCACCCTTGCTGTGTAATCATTATTCAGTTCTGCTTTCTGCTCTGGGCACTTTGCCCCAGGCAAGGAGATAGGCAGCTTGTTTTCTGGATCATTTTTATCAGATCCACAATTAGCTTGGACTGTACTGGCTTCCTGCTAAACAGGCTGGGGGCGGGTGTGGAGTGACATTTGAGGACGGATTACAGACTAGAAGGGGGTGAGTGGAGTGCAGCTGTGGACCGAGGGTCTCGTCAGCCACGGGCAGGCACAGTCACTCTGCAGACAGCCCCGGGGTGACTGTCAGGCCGGGTTTCTAGAGGTGTCACTCACACCCAGGCTCCCAGGTGAGGGCAAGGCAGGAGGCCTGCAGAGATCTCCACTGACCCCCGGCCTAGGCCGCAGCACCCCAGACTCACGCTGGGCCCGGCTCTGGCCTCTTCCCGGCAGAGGGCGTGGGCAGGCGTGCACCCTGGGCACCTTCACTCAGCCTCAGTGTCCTTCTGCAGGTGAGACGGAAGTGAGCCCAGTGTCTTCCCACCAGTTTTTGTTCTTTCCTAGAGAATTTTCCAAACTGTTTCAGGTGCCTTCCTGCCTGGGAGAGTGCTGGCACACTGCCATGCCCTGGGCCAGGCCAGGAAGCCAGGCCCGACCCTGAAGAGCAGAGATCCAAGCTCACTTTGTTGTTGTGTCTGTTTGCTGGGTGGAGGCTCTTGGAGGTCGAAGTGTCCAGCGCCCTTCATCTTACAAGGAGGGGCTGAGGACGCGGCTCATGCAGGCCAGCTGTTCTCGTGTGCTGCTACCACTTTCCTTCTTTAATTTTAAAAAATAATAAGAGTTTCCAGTCCAGCATGTAAGAAACTTTGGAAATCATCACTCCACTCTAACAAGTAAAAAGCTGAACAAACTGAAAAATCAACAAGTCTTCTTAGATCTGCAAGAAAAGTGAGGTCAGAGGGCAAATTGCTGCCCCACCCCCCAAATTGGAGAGACTGACGGGCAAATGCAAAGAATTACGAGTTACCAGAGCGGAAGTCTGCACAGATCCTTGCCCTGTAAGTGGTGAATTGCTGGAGGCTCAGTGTGTACGAGTCAGTTGAAAATTTCGGGGCCCAGTCGTAAGCGAGCCCCACACTCTGGTGAGTTTTACCTCCTGGAGCTCTCCTGTCTTCTCACAGTGAATATTGGTGGAAAATCCCTTTGTGCTTCTGGCAGGAGGGGGGAAAAGGAGGTCTGTGGAGTACACCAGAGCACTCTGTTCTGAACAAGGCTGCCCTTGGGGGAAGCTAATTAACCAGAGCCTGACCTGCTGGGGTGTTATCAGAGCCCCTCGGACCTGGGGAAGGGAAATGCCCAGCTCCAGCGCCCTCTGGCGGAGAGGAGACTGAAAAGCACATATGGAAGCTCTCAGTCCAGAGGCACAGGGTCCCTGAGAGTCTGAGGCCTCCACCTGACACCTGTAACCCACCTCTACATCACTGAAGGCCTGCTTACAGTAGTTCCTTTTACCCCATACATCATGCCTGGCTATCAAGAAAAAATTACAAAACATACTAAAAGGCAGAAAACACAGCTGGAAGAGACAAGGCCAGCATCAGAACTAGCCTCAGACATGGCAGAGATGTTGGAATTATCAGACCAACACAGTTCCAATTGTGTTGGAATTTAACACAATTATGATTAATATACTCAGGGCTCTAATGGATAAAGCAGGCAGCATTCAAGAATAGATGGGCAGGGGGCTTCCCTGGTGGTGCAGTGGTTAAGAATCTGCCTGCCAATGCAGGGGACACGGGTTCATGCCCTGGTCGGGGAAGATCCCACACGCCGCAGAGCATCTAAGCCAGTGCGCCACAACTACTGAACCTGTGCTCTAGAGCCCACGAGCCACAACTACTGAGCCTGCATGCCAGAACTACTGAGCCCATGCGCCTAAAGCCCGTGCTCTGCAACAAGAGAAGCCACTTCAATGAGAAGCCCGCACACAGCAACGAAGACCCAGTGCAGCCAAAAATAAATAAATTTATTTATTTTAAAAATAAAAATAAATAAAATGAGACTAGAGGAATTCCCTGGTGGTCCACTGGTTAAGGCTCAGGCCTTCACTGACAAGGGTCTGGATTTGGTCCCTGGTTGGGTACTAAGGTCCCTCAAGCCGCTCAGCATGGCCAAAAATAAATAAATAAAACCTTTAAAAAAAAAAAAGAATAGATGGGCAGGCAGAGCAACTAAGCCCATGCACCACAGCTACTGAGCCCATGCTCTAGAGCCCACAAGCCACAACTACTGAGCCCACGTGCTGCAACTAATGAAGCCCTCACGCCTAGAGCCTGTGCTCAACAACAAGAGAAGCCACCGCAATGAGAAGCCCAGGCGCCTCAACAAAGCCCACGCAAAGCAGCGAAGACCCAACAGAGCCAAAAATTAAATAAATAAATAAATGAAAACAGAAAAAGAATAGATGGGCAGTGTAAACAGAGAGATGGAAATTCTGAAAAAGATGAAAAGGAAATGCTAGAGATTTCTAGCAAAAACACTGTAACCAAAATGAAGAATGCCTCTGATGGACATGTTGCTAGACTGGACACAGATGAGGAAAGAATCTCTGAGCTTGAAGATATCTCATGAGAAACCTCCAAAGATAAAAAGCAAAAAAAGTTAAAAAAAATAAAGACTGAAAAAATCCAAACACCCACCAAGAATTGTCGGACAAATGCAAAAGAAGTAACACATGTGTAATAGGAATACCAGGAGAGAAAGAGAGAAGGAAACAGAAGAAATATTTGAAGAAATGACTGAGAATTTCCCCAAATTAATGTTAGACCCCAAACAGATCCAAGAAGCTCAGAGCACACGGAGCGGGATGAATGCCTCCCCCACCCCCACCAAAAGACAAAAACAAAAAAACTATACCTAGGCTCATAATTTTCAAAGTACAGAGAGGCAGAAATAAAGAAAAAAAGTGAAAGAAGCTAGAGGAAGGAAACACTTCACCTACAGAGGAGCAAAGATAAGAATTACATCTGACTTCTCAGAAGCCAGGGAAGCAAGAGGAAAGTGGACTGAAGTATCTAAAGTGATGAGGAAAAGAAAACACCCACCTGGAATCCCGTACCCTGTGAGATTATCCTGCAAAAGTGAAGGAGAAATAAAGACTTCCTCAGACAAACAGAAATTGAGGGGAATTGTTAGCAGCTGAGCTGTCTTGCCAGAAATGTTAAAGGATGTTCTTTATAGGGAATGAAAATGATGTAGGTCAGAAACCTGAATCCTCATAAACAGAGCATAAGAGAAAGAAGTGAAAGTACAATAAAAACCTTTACTTTCTCTCATCTTAATGGATACAACCGGCAATAGCTTGTGTAAAATAATAGTAACGATGCATTTATGTATAAATGAAACTAATGACACCAGTCAAATAAGGGATGGGAGGGAGGCATTAGGATTATTTTGTTATTATAAGGCACTCATACCACCCATGGAGCAGGATGGCGTTACCTGAAGGTAGACTTGGATTAGTTGTAAATGGTATATTACAAACTCTAGGGCAGCCTTTTTAAAAAATTATTATTATTTAATTATTTAATTTTTGGATGCATTGGGTCTTCGTTGCTGCGTGCGGGCTTTCTCTAGTTGTGGCGAGCAGGGTCTACTCTTCGTTGTGGTGCACGGGCTTCTCATTGCAGTGGTTTCTCTTGTTGCGGAGCATGGGCTCTAGGCGCGCGGGCTTCAGTAGATGTGGCTCACAGGCTCAACAGTTGTGGCTCGCAGGCTCTAGAGCACAGGCTCAGTAGTTGTGGCGCACGGACTTAGTTCCTCTGCAGCATGTGGGATCTTCCCAGACCAGGGCTCAAACCCATGTCCCCTGCATTGGCAGGTGGATTCTTTACCACTGTGCCACCAGGGAAGTCCTAGGGCAACCATTTTTTAAAGAGTAAAACAAAACAAAAAAGTATAACTGATACGCTAGGCGAGAACTGATGAAAAAAGAAAAAGTGGAATCACAAAATGCTCAGTTAAAACCACAAAAGGCAGAGAAAGAGTGAAAGAGAAAACAAAGAGCAAGGCCAATAAATTAAAAAACAAGACCAAACTCTATATTGTCCATAAGAAATCCACTTTAAATATGAAGACACATGTAGATTAAAAGTAAGTGGATGGGGGAGTTCCCTGGTGGCCTAGTGGTTAGGATTCGGCGCTTTCACTGTGGAGGCCCAGGTTCAGTCCCTGGTTGGGGAACCATCCCGCGTGCTGCCAAAATACAAAAAAAAAAAAAAAGGAAATGGATGTAGGAAAGCATACCATGCTAACACTAGTTAGCAGGAGTAGCCATATTAATTCAGAAAGAGTGGACTTCAGAGTAAGGAAAGTCATTAGGGATAAAGAGGCATGTGACAAACTGATGAAGGGGTCAGGGAGGCAGAACAGTCCTTACTTGTATATGTGCCAGAGTACCATGAGGCAGAAACTGACAGAACTGCAAAGGGGCACAGATGAATCCACTGTCATTGTTGGAGACTCAACACCCCGCTATCAGAAATGGACAGAGCAGGGCCTTCCCTGGTGGCGCAGTGGTTGAGAGTCCGCCTGCCGATGCAGGGGACACGGGTTCGTGCCCTGGTCTGGGAAGATCCCACATGCCGCGGGGCGGCTGGGCCCGTGAGCCATGGCCACTGAGCCTGCGCGTCCGGAGCCTGTGCTCCGCGGTGGGAGGGGCCACAACAGTGAGAGGCCCGCCTACCGCAAAAAAAAAAAAAAAAAAAGAAATGGACAGAGCCAGCAGGCAGAAAATTGGTAAGGCCATCTTTGAACTCAGTTAACACCATCAATCAACTGGATACAAAGAACATCTATAGCCTATTTCATCTAACAAACAACAATGGGATACATATTCTTCTCAGGCCCACATGGAACATTTATCCAGAGAGTCCACATTCTAGGCCATAAAACACACCTTAACAAATTTTTTAGAATAAAAATCATACAGCGTCTGTTCTCAGGCCACAATGGAATCAAACTAGAAATCAATAACATAACTGAAAATCCCAAAATACTTGGAGATTATGCAACATACTTCTAAATAACACATGGTCAAAGACAAAATCTCGAGAAATTTTTAAGTATTTTGAACTAAATGAAAATGAAAACACCAAATGTATGGGGTACGGTGAAAGCAGTGCTTTGAGGGAAGTTTATAGCAGTGAGTGCATATGTTAGTAAAGAAGAGAGATCTAAAACCAATCCTTTAAGCTTCCACATTAGGGAACTACAGAAAGAAGAGCAAATCAAATCCAGAGTAAGCAAAAGAAAAGAAATAATAAGAATTAGAGCAGGAGTCAGTGAAAGTGAAATAGGAAATCAGTGAAACCAAAAGCTTGTTCTTTGAAAAGATCAATAAAATCAGTAAACCTCTAGCCAGGCTAACTAAGAAAGAAAGTGAGGACACAAGTACTAATACCAGAAACTAAAGAGGGGACATCATGCAGATCATAGGGACATTAAAAGGCTAATAAAATTACTCTGAACAATTGTGCTCACAAATTTGATAACCTAGGTGAAATGGACCAATTCCTTGAAAGACACAATTTGCCAAAACTCACAAGAAAAAAATAAGGCAATCTGAATAGGCCTATATATATTAAAGAAATTGAGTCAACAATTAATAATCTTCCAAAACAGAAAGCACCAGGCCCAGATGGACTCACCAGTGAATTCTACCAAACATTTAAGGATGAAATTATTCCACTCTTTTTCGCAGAATGGAAGCAGAGGAAATACTTCCTAACTCATTCTATGAGGCCAGCATTACCCTAATACCAGATCCAGACAAAGATAATACAAGAAAACTACACACCAAAACCCCTCATGAATGTAGATAAAGAAATCTTCAACAAAATATTAGCAAATCAAATCCAACAATGTTTGAAAAGAATTATACATCACCACCAAATGGGATTTATTCCAGGTATGCAAGTCTGGTTCAGTATTCAAAAATTAATTAATGTGGTCCGTCAGATCAACAGGCTAAAGAAGACTCGCATCATCACATCAGTTGAAGCAGAAAAGGCATTTGACAAAACCCAAGACCTATTCGTGGTAAAAACTCAGTAAATTAGCAACAGAGAGGAACTTCCTCAACTTGACAGAGGATCTGCAGAAAACCTATAGCTAAATCTACTTAATCATGAGAACCTCAAAGCTTTCCCACTAAGATTAGAAACAAGACAAAGATGTTCCCTCTTTCCGTTGCTTTTCAACATCCCTGGAGGTCCTATAGCTAATGTAACAAGACAAGAAAAGCAAAGGCATACAGATTGAGATGGAAGAAATAAAAATTGTTTTTGTTTGCAGCTGAACATCTATGTAGAAAATCTCAAAGAACTGACCAAGAAATGAGCTCATAAGCAGTTATAGCAAGGTTGCAGGATACAGTTACTACATAGGTCAATCACTTTAGTATATCCCAGCAGTGAACAAGTGGAATTTGAAATTAAAAACAATACTGTTTACATTAGCAACCCTAAAAATTAGATTCACACCTAAGTGTGAGTTCACACTTAGGTGTGAATCTAACAAAATATAAGACGTCTACTAGGAAAACTACAAAACTGATAAAAGATCTCAAAGAAGAACTAAATCAATGTAAAGATATTCCACGTTCATGGATAGGAAGACTCAGTATTGTCAAGATATTGGTTCTTCCCAACTCAATCTATAGATTCAACGCAATCCCAATCAAAGTCGCGGCAAGTTATTTTGTAGATATTGACAAACTGATTCTAAAATTTATATCGAGAGGCAAAAGACCCCACATAGCCCTCAGAATACTGGGGGAGAAGAACAAAGTCAGAGGACTGACACTACCGCACTTCAAGACTTACCATAAAGCTTCGGCAATCCAGAGAGTGTGGTTTTGCAACTACCGAAGCCCGTGCACCTAGAGCCCGTGCTCTGCAACGAGAAGCCACCACAATGAGAAGCCCGCGCACGACATCCAGGAGTAGCCCCCGCTCGCTACAACTAGAGAGAAAGCCCACGCGAAACAACGAAGACCCAATGCAGCCAAAAATAAATAAATAAAATAAATAATTTTTTTTTAAAAAGAGAGTGGTTTTGGCCAAAGCATAGATAGGTCAATGGGACAGAACAGAGAGCCCAGAAATAGACCTACATAGATGTGGATCTTTGACAAAGGAGCAAAGGCAATCCAATGGAGCAATGATAGTATTTTCAGCAGATTGTACCGGAACAACTGGATATCAACATACAAAAAAAAAAAAAATCTAGACACAGACCTGACACCCTTCATGAAAATTAACTCAAAATGGATCACAGACCTAAACAAAATGCAAAAATGTAAAACTCCTAGAAGATAAAATAGAAAATCTGGATGACCTTGGGTATAGAAATGACTTTTTAGGTACCATACCAAAGACAGGATCCATGAAGAAATAATTGATAGGCTGGACTTTATTAAAGTTAAAACTTCGGTGAGGGACAATGTCAGGAGAAATGAGAAGACAAGCCACAGACTGGGGGAAAATCTCTGCAAAAGACACATCTGATAAAGGACTGTTATCCAAAATATACAAAGAACTCTTAAAACTCAACAATAAGAAAACAAACTGATTTTAAAATGGAGCAAAGACCTTGCTAGACACCTTCCCAAAGAAGATACAGAGATGACATATAAGCACTTTAAAAGATGTTTCACATCATGTGTCCTCAGGAAAATGCAAATTAACAAGGAGACGCCGTCACACAGCTAGGAGGATGGCCAAATTCCCGAACACGGACGACACAACATGCTGGCGAGGATGTAGAGCAGCAGGAGCTCCCGTTCACGGCTGCTGGGCCTGCAGGACGGTGCAGCCGCTTGGGAAGACGGTGTGGTGGTTTCTTACCAAACTAAATACACTCTCACCACGTGGTCCAAGGGTCACGCTCCTCAGCGTTTACCCAAAGCAGCTGAAGACACGGCCACACGAAAATCCTGTATATGGATGTTCACAGCAACTTTATTCCTAATCGCCAAAACCTGGAAGCTGCCAAGATGTCCTTCAAGGTGAATAAACAAACCGTGGCCCATCCAGACAATGGGATATTAGTCAGCAAAAGAATAGAAAGAAAAAAAAAAAGAAAAGAAATGAGGCATCAAGCCATGAAGAGACGTGGAAGAAACTTAGATGCACATAGGAAGTGAATCTGAAAGGCCACACAGGGATTCCAACTCTGTGACATTCTGGAAAAGGCAAAACTATGGAGACAATAGAAGACCAGGGGTTGGGAGGGGAGAGATGACCAGGTAGAGCACAGAGGGTTTTTCGGGCCGTGAAAGTGTTCTGTATGACACTGTAATGGTGGATCTCTGTCAGACCCACAGAGTGGACGACACTGCAAGTGAACCCTGGTGTAAGCAGTGGACGCTGGGTGACGATGATGTGTCGGCATAGCTTCATCAGGTGTGACAGATGTCTCCCCTTGGTGGGGATGTTGATACTGGGGGAGGCTGTGTGTGTGGTGGCGGGGTATATGAGAAGTCTCTTTGGCTTCTGACCAGCTTTGCTGTGAACCTAAAACTGCCTAGGAAAAGAAAGTCTATTTAAAATAACAGTAATAATGAAGGTTTAGCATAAGAAAACACCCACGTGATTCAGAGCTGCCTGAGGGAGACTGGGGTCCTCCCCGCCACTGCAGATGATGCTCTGTGTCTGCGCTGTTGTAAAAGGATGTCCACAACGTAAATTCGTAAACACAGAATTGTGGATTTGCGAGCGTGTGTGTGACCCTGGGAGTAGCCTTCCCTGACTTCTGTGTGGACTTGGCCTCCTGCTGCGGGCCAGGCACCCTGTGCTGCGGTTCCAGGCCTGGAGGAGGTTAGGGGCTTAGCTCCTGGGATCGTCCAAAGCAGACTCTTTACAGTGATGTCAGAGCTGCTCGTGGGTTGTTTTTATTTTACTTTATTTATGTATTTTTTTGTGCGGTACGCAGGCCTCTCACTGTTGTGGCCTCTCCCGTTGCGGAGCACAGGCTCTGGACGCGCAGGCTCAGCGGCCATGGCTCCCGGGCCCAGCTGCTCTGCACGTGGGATCTTCCCGGACCGGGGCACGAGCCCGTGTCCCCTGCATCGGCAGGCGGACTCCCAACCACCGCGCCACCAGGGAAGCCCATGGGTTGTTTTTAAGAAGCCATTAGGAGGCGTTCTTCCAGCCCCTTCCCTCTGTGACCATGTCTTGGTGTTGAGTGGAGCCCAGCAGTGACCTCTGTGCTTGACCTCAGACAGGCCGACGGTCGCAAGGTGCTGCGCTCGAGCGTCCGCGAGTTCCTGTGCAGCGAGGCCATGTTCCACCTGGGCATCCCCACCACGCGGGCCGGCGCCTGCGTCACGTCTCAGTCCACCGTCGAGCGGGACGTGTTCTACGACGGCAACCCCAGGCCCGAGCAGTGCGCGGTCGTGCTGCGCGTGGCCCCCACGTTCCTCAGGTAACGCCCGTCCTCGTGCTCCTGTGTCGCCCCGGTGGCCGGAGTGCACCTGCCCGGCCAGGGTGCAGGGCCTGGGGCGACCAGAGGAGATCGCCCAGTGCAGGCTCTGGGGCGGTGTGTCCAGAGCTGTGGACCTGGAGTTTATGACCAGGAGCTACATAAGATGCACCCAGAAAACGGCCTCGCTGTGCTGCTGGACGAGCGGCCGTGACGCCTGGTGTGCCCGCTTCCTCTGGCCCCTTTCACTGACTGGAGGCCTCCTGGCTGCTGTCTCCAGCGGGGCCTGTCAGTCCTCGACGTCACCACGCTGTCTGGCGTCGGGTGCTCAGTACTGACCACCTGAACCCAGAGTCGCCAGGAGGTGGCTGTGGCCGTCTGGTGGGGTCAGGTGACCCAGGCCGACCCTGTGCGTCAGCTGTCACCAGCTTTCCGTTTGTCCTCCGGGGGTGGAGGTGTCGGGGCAGGCGTTGGCCTCGTCCTGGGAGACCCGGGGCCTCCGGGCACAGCTGCACTAGGGGCCTTTGGACCAGGTCGTCTTTGCTGTGAGCTGATCTGTGTCTCGTAGGGTGTTCAGGCAGCGTTCCTGGCTTTCACCCACGAGCTGCTGGTAGTAACCCCCATCGTGACAACCAAAAATGCCTCCGGACGTTAGCCCGCCCCCTGGGGGCTATAACTGCCCCACCGCTGAGCCTGCGGGTCACCCCACTACAGGACGCCGGTGACGGGCGCATCCCTCGGTGTGGGAGGCCGGACACAGAACCCCTCTCGTCCCTGCAGGGCGGCCGTGGCATTCCCGGCCCCATGCACCCCGGGAAGTGCCCTGTGTCTGCCTGAGTCACTGAACGGCCAGCTACATTTGGTGGTTTGTCCCCCCTGCCCCGCCACGAGGGCTAGCAGCACCCTCCCTCCTTCCTTACTCGTGAGGGGGAGGCATCACATTTAACCTGTTGTCAACGCGGGTCTTCCCTCCAGGTTCGGATCCTTTGAGATCTTCAAGTCCTCGGACGAGCACACGGGGCGCGCAGGCCCCAGCGTGGGGAGGAACGACATCCGAGTGCAGATGCTTGACTATGTCATCAGCACTTTCTACCCCGAGATCCAGGCCACCCACGCCAGCGACAGCGTGCAGAGACACGCCGCCTTCTTCCGGGAGGTCGGTGGGAGCTGCCCCCCCCGGGGGCAGACGCTGGGTGCCCGGCCCCAGGGGCAACTTCTCAGATATGGCTGAGGGTCGGGGTCCTGGGACAGACCCCAGGTCACTGTTGGAGCAGCATCGAGGGGCCACGTGGGGAGCTTGGGAGGGAGTCAGGGCTGGTGGGTGCTGGGCCTCCCGCGTGGGGCCTGTGTTCACGGTGGCCCCAGACACACACCCTTGGCCTCTCCATTTCCCCCAGAACTCTTAGGCGTCGCCTCACACGACAGTCACAGTTGTGGGAGGTGGCGCAGCCTCAGCCAGTGAAACAGGCAGCAGGGCGAGGGGTCGGCCTGAGGGCCGGAGGCCACTGTCCTGCACCTGTCACTCCTCGGACCCCACTGCAGCCGCACTGTTGCCTCTCGTCTGTCACGTGGGTGATAGGGGGCGGCAGCGGGGCTGTTTGAGCCCCTCTCCCTGCAGCCCAGGGCGAGGCGGGGCCCTGGGCACAGCATCTGGACCTGGGCAGTTCTCGCCTGAGAATGTGTAACTTCTTCCCTTGTTTCCACGTGGTCATCCTACGGGGCCTGAGTCATGGGAATGTCCAGGTTCCCTGACTTTTCTGGTTTGGATTAAAGCCAAAAAACAGTGAGTACGTAAGAGAGAGAGAGGGTGTATGTGAGGAACAGAGCCACTGATGTCAACTCATCCAAAATACTTTTCCCTTCTTAACCGTCCTTGGTTGTTCTGCCCACAGCTGAGCGTCAGCTCACAGGACAGGACACGGTCGCTGGCGCGGGGGGCGGGGGGCAGAGGGGAGCACCCAGCGGCTGTCCTGTGCCGCTGTTGCAGGTGACGCGGCGCACGGCCCAGCTGGTGGCTGAGTGGCAGTGCGTGGGCTTCTGCCACGGCGTGCTCAACACGGACAACATGAGTATCGTGGGGCTCACCATCGACTACGGGCCCTTCGGCTTCCTGGACAGGTGGGCATCCCGCCGCCTGCCAGGGGGCCCTGGCGGGGAGGCACGTGACAGCGCGGGCATCTCAAGGCGACGGGAAGGACCTGCAGGGCTGTTAACGTTTTGTTCGGTGTTTAATTCTCAGCAAGGCCTGGTCAGCCAGCCATCCCCAGAGCAGGAGTCCCTGGAGGGTTCTGAGCACAGGAGCACTTTAAACAGCACCCTCTCGGCTCCCGGGTGGAGAGTGGGCTGAAGGGGCGGCCGCGGGGGCCGCGCTGGATGGAGTGCGGCTCCCCTGCTCTAGAGGCTGCGGGGCCCCGTGGGGCAGGCAGTGGAGCGGCAGCCACCCAGGGCCTGCACTGTCCTCGGCAGGTCCTCTCAGGCAGCTCCCGGCTCTCCCCACGTGGCAGGTATGACCCCGACCACGTGTGCAACGCCTCCGACACCGCCGGGCGCTACTCGTACAGCAGGCAGCCCGAGGTGTGCAAGTGGAACCTGCAGAAGCTGGCGGAGGCCCTGGACCCCGCGCTGCCCCTCGAGCTGGCCGAGGCCATCCTGGCAGAGGAGTTCGATGCCGAGTTCCACAGGCACTATTTGCAGAAAATGCGCTGGAAGCTGGGCCTTGTGCGGGCTGAGCGGGAGGAGGACAGCGCCCTGGTGGCCAGGCTCCTGGAGACCATGCACCTGACAGGTGAGTGTGGGTAGGGCGCGTGCACCACCTTGTGGTGAAACAACATGAAACCGACCTTTAACGTCTCGGTGGCTTTAAGCACATTCACCTTGTCTTGCAACCATCACTGCGTCCACAGAACTTTCTCGTCTTCCCAGACGGACATCTGCACCTGTGAAGCGCCAGCTCCCCGGCCCCTCCCCCCACCCCTGGTAACCTCACGCCTGCTTTCTAAGAACTCGCCTCCTGCAGGGACCTCAGGCAAGGGGATCATGAGGCTCTTCTCCCCGTGTGTCCAGCTCACCCCACGCAGCACGACGTCCTCCATGGTGGTCATCCCTGCTGTACGGACAGTCTGTGCGGGTGGCCTGCCTTTTGCTCGTCCCTGGTCTGTGGGACACTTGGGCTGTTCCACCCTCTGGCCGCCATGCATAATACCGCTGCTGTGAACACAGACGTGCCATGTCTTTGCGTTCCTGTTTCCCATCCTCTCCAGGGTGCCGCTCCGGCTAGGACGCCTGGTTCTGCGTGGCAGAAGTGGCCGAGCCAGCGTCACTTACTGTTCCTGCTCTTGGGGGAACAAGCTCTGTCACACACGAGTGTGATGCGAGCCGTTGGCCTGTGTACACGTGGCTTTTCTCAAGTAGAGGATGTTTCCTTCTGCCCCTCACTGGGTGTTTCCACACTAGGCCTCAGTTGAGGTGATCACCAGGTTTTACTTCCTCATTCACGTCCTGTCTTAGTTCAAACTGCCTCTCACGGTCTGGAAGCTGGGGGTCGAGGATCAGGGTGCCGCCTTCTGGCTGTCCTCACACGGCAGGGTAGGGAGCAGGGGCATGACCCTCGTGACCTACCTCCCAGAGGCCCCCGCTCCAAACACCATCACCCTGCAGAGCTGGGTTTCCATATATGAATCGGGCAGGGGACACACACACGCCTTGCGTTCTGGGGATAAACCCTGCTTGCTCCTTCTGCTGTTCTGGTGAGGTTCCTTTTACATCTGTATTTACAAGGGACACTGGTCTGTGGTTTTCTTTTTTTCTTGTGCTGTCTTTGTTTGGCTTTGGTATCGAGGCAGTGCTGACCTCATGAATGAGTTAGGAAGCGTTCCCTCCTATTTGTCAGAAGAATCTGAGAAGGACTGGTGTTAATTCTTCCTTAAATGTTTGGTAGAATTCACCAGTGAAGCTGTCTGGTCCTAACATTCCCTGTGTTAGGAAGTTTCCAGTCTCCTTACTTGCTATGGGACTATTTAGATTTTCTGTTTCTTCTTGAGTCAGGTTTGGTAATTTATGTTTCTGGGAGTTTGTGTCATCTCTGTTATCTAAATTATTATAGTGTTTTCTTAGTCTTCTATTTCTGTACAGTCTGCAGTGATGTCCCCACTTTTATTTCCTTTATTACCTGTGTCTTTTTTTCTTTCTTAGCGTAGCTAAAACTTTGTCAGTTTTACTGATCTTTTCAAAGAACCAACTTTGGTTTCAGTGATTTTCTCTTGTTTTTCTCTATTTCATTTATCTCTGTTCTAATCTCATTTCCTTCCTTTATGCTACTAACTTTGGTCTTACTTAGTTCTTTTTCTACTTCTTTAGATGTAAGATTAGATTATTGATTTGAAATCTTTTTACCGAGAAGTAACTGGCGTGCGGCATTACATAAGTCTCAGTTGTGCTACATGATTTGCTGTATGTGTATAACGTGAAATGATCACCACACAGTTACAAGTTGATTTTTTTCTGGTGATGAGAGAAAAGCTGCTCTTTTAGCGCATTTACAGCCATAAACCTCCCTCTGAGCACTGCTGCTTTTGGATCATACCTCTGAGTATTTTCTAATTTCCCTCGTGATTTCTTTGTAGACCCAGTAGTTGATTCATTTTCACATCACTTGTGAATTTTCCAGTCGTCCTTCCATTTGTGACTTCATGCCATCGTGGTTGCAGAAGACACGGGTCTTTTCAGTGTATTAAGACTGGTTTTATGGCCCAACACGTGGTCTGCTGTGGAGAACGTGCATCTGAGAGCTTGGGTGGAGTGTTGTGTCTGTTGTTCACGTTGTTTCCTCGTTGACCTTCCGTCCACGTGTTGGGTGGTGACGTCCCAACTCTTACAGAACTGCTCGAGTCCACCCTTCAGGTTGGTTTGTTTGTTTTTAAATTGGAGTGTAGTTGATTTGAAACGTTTTGTTCCCCTTCAGTTTTGCGAGTCTTTGCTTTGTGTATTGGGGGCTCGTTTGGTGCATGTTTGTAACTGTTACGTCTTCTTGCTGAACTGACTCATCAATACATAATGCTCCTCTCTTCGTCAAGTTCTTACGTAAAGTCTATTTTTCTGACGTCAGCGTAGCCACCCCAGCCCTCTTTAGGTTACTATCAGTATGCAAATCATGGGATATTTTTTCCATCCTTTTGCTTTTGACTTATGAGTCTACAGCGAGTTATCTTACTGTAGTTGGATCATGCTTTTTTTTTTTTTTAATCCGTTCTGCCAGTCTCTGCTCTTTGAATGGAGACTTTAATCCATTTACTTTTTTTTTTCTGGTTTGCAGCATCTTTGTTCCCCAGCCAGGGACTGCACCCGTGCCCTCAGCAGTGAAGGCACAGAGTCCTAACCACTGGATCAGGGAATTCCCTAATTCATTTACTTTTAAAGTAATTACTGATAAGGGAGGACTTATGCTGTTTCGCTCTTTGTTTTCTGTCTTACACCATTTTTGTCCTTTATTTTCTCCGTTACTGCTCTCGTGCTTAGGTGATCTTTTGCAGTATACCGTTCTGGTTTCCTTCTCATTTTCCCTTGTGTCTGTTTGTTTTTTGGATGTTTCCTTGGGGGTTTTGGTGACAGTGTTTTAGCAAGTTGCTGAGGCCCTCACAGCGTCTGTCTGTGTCACGTCCTGTGCCGTCTCGACCCTGCAGCTCCTGAAGCAGGCGGTGCTAACTGCCGCGACAGTGACGAGGGCCAAGGCCCGGCCTCGGTGCCTTCACTGTATTTACCCATCTTACAGATGAAGAAACCAGGCTTGGAGGCCTTGAGAGACTGAGTGACTCGTCAGGTTCAGAGTGGGGGCTGAGCTGGGAGGACTGAGGGGACGGCTCAGGAGTCCCCAGCCTGACGCTGAGCAGGGCACCACACACGTGTTGGATGAACACGTATGGTCCTCTGGTGATGGGACGGTGCCCTGAGCAGCTGCGTGTTCCAGGTGCTGACTTCACAAACTCCTTCTACCTGCTGAGCTCCTTCCCAGCCGGGCCGGAGTCTCCGGACCTGGACGAGTTCCTGGCCGCGCTGACTGCACAGTGTGCCTCTCTGGAGGAGCTGAGGCTCGCTTTCCGACCCCAGATGGATCCCCGGTGGGTACTGGGGTCTTGCTTCCCTAGCATTTGTTTCTGGAAAGGGAGGAACATTTAGAACGAAGCCTTTGGGAGGACGCTGGAGATGGAGTGCCCAGGCGGCCGCTCCACTCCCAGGAGTGGGATGGTCAGACCCTGCCTTTGTGGCACTGAGGCCCTCTGGTCAGAGGAAAGGATGGAGATGCTGACACAGGAATGGGGAGGCCAGGCAGCACAGGCTGGGGCATGGTGGTCTCTGCTCTGGGGAGGCTCCCCAGGAAGAGCCTCGGTGTGGGCCTGCAGACTCCAGCCAGACCAGGCTTTCTGCGCCATCGTGTCACGTCCTGAGGGTGCAGCTCAAAACCCATCACCAACGTGTCCCGTCCCATGGCAAACAGGCATCTAGTGCAGCAGTGCGGGGAGGGGCTGAAGCTGGCAGGACCTGCTGAGCGTGGAGCCAGGGGAACTGGGGGAGGGGGTGTCAGGGGCTGCCCTGCCCCCAGAGGTGGAGAAGCGTCCAGCCCTGTGATCACCGTGGGAGGAGCTGGCAGCAGTGAACCTCTCCCAGAGGGACTGGGTCCTGGGTTGGATGTCAGTCGGTGGGTAGCTGCCGGCAGGGAGCCGGGGCCGGCCCGGGTCAGCCTGCGGCGTCCGTGTGCCCCGTCACATGCGGGGCCTGCGGTAGAACAAGGGCGGACGGCTGGTAGCGGTCCCGTGTCTGCTGCATCCGTCGGACCCAGGCTCACCCCTGGTGGGGCTGGGGCCAGGGCAGCGGCGGGGACGACGTGGCCTGGGGCCCCTCACGCGCCCGCTCCACGCAGGCAGCTGTCCATGATGCTCATGCTGGCGCAGTCGAACCCGCAGCTTCTGGCGCTCATCGGCACGCGGGCGAGCCTGGCGCGGGAGCTGGAGCGCGTGGAGCGGCAGTCGCGGCTGGAGCAGCTGAGCCCGGCCGAGCTGCACAGCAAGAACAGGAGCCACTGGGCCGAGTGGCTCCTGGAGTACAGGTGGGCCCCCGCCCCCCACACCCCGCCCCCAGTGGGGACCCCAGGGCCGCGGGGCGGGGCTGCTCTGCTGACGCTCGGCTCGGGTGTGACTCCAGAGCCCGGCTGGAGAAGGATCAGGAGGCCGCCGGCGACACCGCGGCCTGGCAGGCCGAGCGCGTGCGCGTCATGCACGCCAACAACCCCAAGTACGTCCTGAGGAACTACATCGCACAGGGCGCCATCCAGGCCGCCGAGAGCGGAGACTTCTCAGAGGCAAGCGGCCCGCCCGGCCCTCCCCTCCTGGTCCCCTCCCGGTGCCGGGGAGGCGGGGCCCCAACAAACACTGCACCCCCTGCTCTCCTCCAGGTGCGGCGGGTGCTGAAGCTGCTGGAGACCCCTTACCGTGGGGAGGGGGAGGCCGCCGAGGCCTGCGAGGTCGCCGAGCCCGAGGAGGCCAGCGGGGAGGCCGGCGGGGCAGCCAGCCGGCGGCACTCGTACAGCTGCAAGCCCCCGCTCTGGGCCGCGGAGCTGTGTGTGACGTGATCGTCGTAACCGCCTTGGAGGCCTCCACACAGGAGCCCCGAGGCCCGAGCCCTCGAGTCCACGAGGCGAGGCGGCGCCCGCCCCACCTGTCTCTCCATGACGGCAGAGATGCCCAGTCAGGACCTGACCCGTCTCTGTCCGATGCTGACTCGGCAGCACCGCCCAGCCCCCAGGCTCTGCTCCCGGCGACAGGCTGCTTTGCGCCAGGACTGCTCAGCTCAGCAGAGGGGACCGGCGGACGCACAGCCCCCGCCCACCTCGCCAGCCTGGCGGGGGACGCAGCCCCTAAATAAACTGGCAGCTCCCTCGGTCGCCTCCGCCTCCGTGCGTTCGCTCTGCCCCCGCCCCGGCCCAGGACCCGCCCGGTAGAGAGAGGCGGGAGTGGGGCGGCCAGCACCTTTATTGCAGCGCAGGCACCCCCGCCGGGGCCGCACAGGCCTCAGGCGTCCTGGTAGTAGCTGTTGAAGTTGATGCGCAGCAGGAAGTCCTCCAGGTGGGGCTGGTAGCCGCGGTTCACCAGCTTGCTCACCACTGGGGGGAGGGCGTCAGTGAGCAGCTCAGCCCCGCCCCCACCCCGCCTGGCCCTGCCCGGCCCCAGGGGAGGGTCACCTTTGAAGAGGAAGTGGGAGTAGTACTTGAAGGTGCTGTAGGACTGCTGCAGGAGGGCGAAGTTGGGGTGCTCGGGGCCGCGCCAGGGCTGGGCGATGAGCTGGCTGCGGAACTTGAGCACCAGGCTGAAGGTGCTGTGAATGATGTTCATGACCGGCGCCGCCTTCTCCGTCAGCAGGCCCCTGGGGGGGCAGGCGGGGGCTGCGGTGAGCGCGCCCGACGCGGGGGACACGGGGGACGCGGCCCCGGCCCCGCGCCTCACCTGAACACAGCCTTGTGCAGGTACTCGGCATGGGCGCGCTGGATCTCCTCTAGGTCGCCCACCGAGGCCAGCCTGGCCTGGAACTCACACCAGGTGACATGCAGGATCTGGTTGGCGATGTAGCCCTGGATGACCTTCACGAAGTGCTGCATCTCGTGCTTGAACAGCTGTAGCTGGCGGAACTGCACCGAGCCGGCTGCGTGGCTCACCCGTGCTGCGGGGGGGGGGGGGGGGGGGTGTTGAGCTACAGCCACGGGCTGAGGGGGGGACACCGGGGCCCCGCCAGGCTCACCTGTGCGCTTGAGGTGGAAGCAGACATCCTTGAGCGTCCACATCATGAGCTTCAGCTGCAACAGGAAGGAGAAAATGCCGCTGTACCTGCTCAAGCAGCCCTCGGTGACCACGATGTTGAGGGGCCAGTCAACCTGCCAGGGAAACCAACTCAGCACGCCTGCGTCCCGGGACCGTCCCCCGCCCATCTGCACAAGGGCGCCCTGCTCACCTTGTACCTGAGCTCCAGGCAGCTCAGCACGTCCGGGGCATTGGGGGCAAACGTCTCGGGCAGGAACTTGAGGGCGAAGGAGAGGTTGGCGGCGTGCGGCGTGTCGCCGTGCAGGCTGTACTGCAGGGCCTTGCTCAGCACGGAGTTGAGCACCAGCGGGCTGAGGAGCTCCCCAGGCGTCTGTCCCGCCCCGAGCTGCAGCAGCAGGGCACGGCTGTCCCGAGGCGTCCCGAGGCCTCCAGGCCCCCTCCCGCAGCCCCACCTGTGCCCGCCCCACCCGGGCCTCACCTTCTCGAAGAGCAGGTCGCTGAGGGACTGCGCAAACTCCCCGTCCTCCATCAGCAGGAAGTGCCGCAGCGCCTCGAAGTGTGCCCCGAGGTGCAGCTCCACGAAGAAGTAGTCGACTGCGGCCTTGTTCACCAGGGAGACGCTGGCAGGAGGGGCCAGGCGTCACTGGCCGGCAAGGCGCGGAGGGCCGGGTGGGGAGGGCCGGGCGGGCCGGGCGGGCACTCACTGGGCAGCCAGCGGGGCCGTGATGGAGTGCTTCATGAGCACGGGCAGCGGCAGCAGCTCGCTCAGCTGCACTGCGCTCGCGTCTGCGTCTGACTGGGCCCCGGGGTCCTCGGGGAGGGCAAAAGCTCGGGGCAGCCCGTGGTGCAGGAGGCGGGCAACGGGAGGCTCTGCTGCAGGGGTGACACGGACCACGGTCCCGCACCAGGGACGCGCCGGCCAGGCTCCCTCCCGCCACGGCCAGCCCACTCACACATGGCCTCGTAGGTGTCCGGGTACCGCTCCAGGCAGTACTGCCCCGCCAGGCCCGCCAGGTAGGCCTGCTCCCTGTCCCAGCGTTGGGCCGCCTCCTCGCCAGGGCCTGGGCTGCTCCGGGTGTCTACGCCCTCCTGAGACAACCCAGCCTCAAGGAGCCCGCCTGTTCCCCTCGAACGGGAGAGGACGGACTGGGCGGGGGGCACCCCCCGCGTGCTGCCCAGTCCCAGGGCGGAGCCCTCACTGCCCACGACAGGCCAGGCAGGGGCAGGGGGCCCAGCAGCAGCACACGCTGCCCCGACTCCTGGTCCCCAGCCCCTGACCCCGTCTGCCCTGACCTGTGAGCTCGGAGGGCCGCTTGGAGAGAGGTCCTGCGAGTCCCCACTCGCCCCCGGGCCTGAGCGGAACGAACGGGGTGGGAGGGGGCGTCAGGGCCCAGCACCCGCCGCTGGACAGCGCCCCACCAAGTCCCCGGGGCAGCCAGCTTCTCACCCGCCCCCCGGGCTCACCGACGCCCCCTGTCACAGGACAGCCCTGGGGGCCCCACTGACCTGGCTCCTCAGGGATACTGTCTTCCAGAGCAGTGGGTGCAGCCTCCGCAGACAGCAAGTCCTGCAGGCCAGTCTCCTCCCCACGGCCAGAGCCGCCTGAGGCCGTCTCTGCAGGCAGCCGTGGCTCGTCTTCCCGGGCAGGGCTCTGGGCTCCCAAGCTGAGGCCTGACCGGGACCCATGGTCAGGGGGCGCCCAGGGGGGCCCGGGCACGTTGGGCTCAGCTTCCCCTGAGAGCAACCCCAGCATCACACTGGACTGAGACACGTGTCCGTGGACGTTCCACCGTGGCCGGGAGGGGGCCACATCCCACACGTTCTCCCCCACCCTGATGCTGGCATCAGACACGTGTCCGTGGACGTTCCACCGTGGCCGGGAGGGGGCCACATCCCACACGTTCTCCCCCACCCTGATGTTGGCATCAGACACGTGTCCGTGGATGTTCCACCGTGGCCGGGCGGGAGCCATTCCAGAAGCATAACCCTCTGTGGGAACACCAGGCTCTGCCACTTGCCCACAGAGCTGCCCCGGGTCCTGGCTGCTCTCCTCCTGGCAGGAGGGGTGCTGGGGGGGGTGCGCGTAAGGCAGAGCCACCCGCCCATCTGGGACACACGTGTCCAGCTGCACGTGAGTGTCCTCCCGCAGCCGCTGCCCCTCACTGCCCAAGCTGCCTCCTGCAGTCTGCAGGGCCCCTGGGGAAGCTGGGGCGGCCACAGACGGCCTCAGGATGGTTCTGAAATCGTACTCCTGTGGCCCGGAGGGCCCTGTGTCCGCTGCTGCAGACGGAGCCAGGGGAGGCAGGTCCGAGCCAATGGTCTGCAGCGCCTCGTCCAGGACGGGGGCCGCGCTGGTGAGCACAGGCTGCTCAGCCCCCTGGGCCGTGGGCAGGAAGTCTCGGATGCTGAGGCCCACAGAGAACGGCCCCGGCCCCTCCGCCTGCTCTGACAGCGGGCCTGCTCCTGGCCCTGAGCCGCAGGCCCCAGCTGCTGGAGGCTCGAGGGGCTGCGGCGTCAGCACGCTCTGCCTGTCGGGGCTGTCCCGGGCAGCCTCGTGCCGCCCCTCATACCCAGGATCACAGCTGCCGCCTCCGTCGGGGTGCTCAGGGCCCAGAAAGGAAGCCTGAAACACAAGTGCGCGTTGGTCCCTCCCATTATCCGGCTCTGTCCCCCAAGTTCGGCTCTGCACCCAGCACCAAAACCCATGACAGGGGGGCAGTGGGGACACAGGCCAGGCACGGGGCAGCCAGCTCGGAGCCCCACGCTATGTGCCCTGGGTCCTGCCCCGGCCCCTCGCCCGGGAGCGGGCACTCACCTGGAAGCGGGCACCCGGGAGGATGGCCAGCGGCTCCAGGGGCTTCCCCTCCGCCATGTCTTCCAGCAGCTCCTGAAATTCAACCAGCAGGATGTGCGGCGGCAGCCGTGGGGGTGGAAGTCACAGCCCCACCGCCCGCAACTGTCGGGCACCGCGATGCGGCGGGGCTCACGCGGCACTTGGCTCGCAGCCCGGCTGGCGCCCAGCACCACCTGTGTCGTCTGAGGGCAGCACGGCCTCTCCGGGTCACGACCCCTCTGAACACGCGATGAGAGCCTTACTCATGCTCCTCCAGCGGGCACACAGGAAGGTCTGCGTGCGACCTCAGGGCTTCTGAGTCCCCGGGGGGCCGGGGAAGAGCTCCCCTGTGAACAGCAGCGCTACCTGAACGCGTTTCTGATCTTCTAAGAGAAAACGAAGCCGAGCGCCGGCCAATCTGTGCCTCTGGACCTTCCACAGCGCCTTCTGCTCCCGACGAGCTGCCTCTGCAGACAACTTGCTGTAATGATCCACCAGGGCCTGCCTGTAGCCACCAAGAGAGGACTGGTCACCATGGTCACCCCACTGTCCAGCCAGTGCCCCGTGGGCTGGAGGCTCTCCGTGGCAGAGACCCCTGATGGGCAGTCCACATGCCCAGCACCTTCCCCGGGCAGGTAGCTGCTCCCGCAACACCTGCAGGGGCCTCGCTGGGCAGGTCTTTCTGGCCCCCAGACTAGGAGCCCCCAGCGGGCAGGCCCAGTGAATTCACTCCGCAGAGTGAACACCAGATGAGCCCCTACACAGCCTGAAGCAGAGGGACTGGCGAGGGGCCGGGGGCTGCCCAGGGCCTCTAGGAGGTGAGGCCTCACTTCGTCAGCTGCGTAAAAGGCAACTTCCCGTTCTGCTGGCGCAAACCCCAGAGAACTGATTATCAATGCAAAAGGGTACACAGGGTGCAGTGTAAACATTTTATTTGCTTCATTCAAAGCTGGCCTGGCATGTTAACACCCAACGATTTTGATCCTCTCGCCATCAGGAACTGGTTTCAAACCTGGACCGGCCATTTTTAATTCGGTTGTCACAGGCCAGAGACACAGCCTCTACACCTAGTTTCCTCCTCGTGTGAACAGGTGAATAATGTCTACTCACACACACACACACACACACACGTGTGTACACACAAGACAGCACGGATGCACGGGCACAGGCATACACGCACTCATCACTTGCTGGCTCAGTCACAGCTCCATAAACCGCCCCCAAGGTCAGGACAACTGAGACCCCGAGACGGTGAGCAGGAAGGGACAGCCCCTCCCACAAAGGGCCCCCCTTCGAGATGCCAGCTCTGCTGCCAGCTTATGGGAAATGCAGGGGAGGGCGGGACAAGCTGATGGCACAGCAAGAGACAGACTCGCAGATACTGTGCTGGAGAAATTCCTGTTTCTCTGTCAAACTGCTAACAGGTTTAAGAAAAAATTAGAAAAACAGGAGCTGTTTAACTTAAAAGAAACAAAGAGACAGAGAGGCGACAGGAACACAGTGTGTGCCCCAACCCTGAACCCGAGTCCACACAAACCGACCGCAAGGAGACCTTCTGAGCTCAGACCACTACTCTTCCGGCCTGAACGTACACCTGCAAGGTGTCAAAATAAAAGGTAAAGGCCCATCAAAGATCAAACGAGCCACGGTGTCCCCACGGTGCCCTCGTCCCAGGGAGGCCGACCCGGAGTGGCCACTACGCCCGCGGCCACCTACCTGGCCTTCCTCTCCAGCTGCTCCTCCAGGGCCTTCAGCCTCCTCTGCCGGTCCCGGAGCTCACGGGCGTAGCTGAAGTCATCATCCAGCTCCTCCTGCCTGGCCGCCCGGCGGCGCTGCACAACACCCCCGGCGGCCCCGCTGGTGAAGCCGCCTCCCCGAGCCTGTGCCACCCCCGGGCCAACCCCACCCACCTCCTGGTCCTTCACAAACTGCTCCTTCAGCCTCTGAAACTGCTCTCGCTTCTGGGCATCCAAGGCCATCCGCTCAGACAGCTGCCGATCTGCGACAAGACAGTAAGGGGCATGTTATGAGGAGCCCCAGCAGGCAGCCCCCCGACGCAGAGGGGGACCCGAGCCACACGCACCGCTGAGCGCGCTCAGGACCCTGGACGCCGCTTCCCGGGCCTGGACGATTAATTCTTGTTTTGCAATTTCCATTCGTAATTCCTGAAAAAGACCACCATTGATTGACGCATCTAATCCTCCCTCCCATGCCCCTGGGATGGCCTGGGAGAGGGGTCCGCTCAGACCCTGGGTGGGCTCTGGGGGCACGGTGCCCACCCCACACAGTGGTGAGGCTGGTTCCCAGGCAATCGATACGCTCTCCCAGAGCAATCTGGAGCCAAGACCCCAGGCCTGTATGCCCACCCTGAAGGGGACGGGCTTCCCTGCGGGGACGGAGGGCCAGGCCAGGCCGCCCCAGCAGGGTGTACAGCCTCCTCTGCACCTCCAACGCTCACCCCCGCCACTTGCTCTCTGGGGTCTGCCCAGCCCACATCTCCCTGCTGCCCACCAGGTGCCGGGCCAGGAAGGACTTTCCATCAAACCCCTCCCCAGGCCACAGGAGGCGCAAAGCTTGGGCCCCAGTACACCTGCCCCTCCTGAGCAGGAGGGGAGCCCACTGTCCAGCCCAAGCTGGGAGGAGGGGGAGAGGCGCAAGGAACCCTGGGAGGAGAGGGAGGCGCAAGGAACCCTGGGAGGAGAGGGAGGTGCAAGAAAAGGCCCGTGGCCCAAGGCGCCCCTCCCTCACCTTCTCCTCCTTGCTGATGGAGCTGTGGCGCGCCACCCTCTCCATCCGGCCCACGTAGATGGCACAGTCCTTCTCGATGTCCTTCAGCTCCTCGAGGGAGAATATCACCGAGACACGAGGGACCGGGACATCGGAGCAGCAGAGGTAATGCTGCCGAGGAGGGAGGACCTGCCGTGAGCCCGGAGGCACGCAGACCCACACCCCTCTCGGCCTCCCTGTTTCTGGCGACCCACGCGGACAGCCTGCTTCCTCGGACACCCTGCACTCCTCGCTGGCATCCTCCACGGCTCCAGGACATCACAGGCTGGGCGGGTTTCCGCCCAGGCCAAGGCTGCCCTGTGGCAGAAGCCAGGTCTGCCTCCCACAAATAACACTTCAGAAGAAGCTGCCCAGAGCCGGACACGCCCACACGCACTTCCTAAGGTCAGCTCAGACAGGACTGCCCCAGCCGCCACGCCCTCCCCCCAGGGCCGAGCCCACCATGTCGTCCAACCTCTGGGCTGCTCCTGGGGCCTCACCAGTATGAGTCTCCTCCCCTGCATGGGACGCTCCCACCCAGCCCTGAGCCTGTCCTGGCCGCTCCAGTCTGATCTCAGCCCTGCACTCGGCCGGCTGCTGCCCCCTGATCCAGCCTGCACTCGGCGGTTCCACTGCCAGGAACCCCCAGGTCCACACGCCTGGCCAGCCTGCTCGGACATCAGACAGCACCTCCAGGCAGAGGCTGCCGGTCCACACCCCACCACTGCCACCCGGCCATCTTCCGCAGAGCCTCAGCCGCACGGAGCGCGGCCAAGCCCTGTGAGCGCTGCACAAGACCCCCTGGGTCCACCTGCCTGGCGACGCAGCCCATCCCTGCCCTGCCGGGGCGGTTTCCAATGCAGAGGAGGGCAGGGAGGAGCCCGCTGCCCCCCGGCCTCTGAAACGCCCTCGGCTCTCCTCCCGTCTGAACGAGCGCCCAGAAACTCAACCGAAGTTGAGCTCGTGAAGCTCTCAAGGGAAACTGAGGGAGAGGTCACCACGACCCCTGCTCCAACACAGCTGACCCAGAGCTAAGGACAGATCACCAGGCCGCAGGGGGCCGGGGGCTGGCACACGGCGAGCAGGCAGCACCCTGCGGGGGGCGCGTGCCAGCCGCCCTCACCCGGGGGCAGCAGAGCTTCAGCAGGTTGATGGTCTTCCCGCAGACATACACGTCGTGGGCGACGTGCCTCAGGAACACGGGGACGCAGTCCTCCACCTCTTTGGAAATAAGTACGTAGCCGTGGGTCCAGTAAAACTTATCTACGTGCGGGACGAGACAGCCGGGTCTGAGTCCAACCACGGCCCCGACCCGCCGAGGGTGTGGGGTCCCGGCCGCAGCCGGCCGCCACCTACCTCTGAAGCCCAAGTACTCGTGGTTCACCTGGATCATGAACTCGCCGTAAACGTCTCTGAAGACCCCACTGTACACCCAGTCGTGGATGAACCTGCCAGGGTGGGTGGGCCAGTGGTGAGGTGGGTGGCACCCACGGGGGTAGACAGCTGCGCCCCGGTGCCCACAGTCCGAACCCCCCATCGTGCCCTCCCCGTGCCACCCCAATCTCTGATCCCTGCGCTGAGCAGGCGCCCCGACGCGAGGACGAGCTCGAACGTGTTAGGGCTGAGCGGGGCCCCGACCCCATGCCGGCCCCCACCGCGTGTAGGGCTCGCAGCTGGTCTTCAGCAGAGACAGCAGGACCGGGTAGTGCTCGTTGCTGCAGTTATCCAGGGCCTCCTGGTAGAGGTAGGAGAGCAGCTTCACCCCCTGGAGGCGGCAAGAGGAGGGCTCAGCGCACACGGCACAGGCAGCAGGCGGGGAGCCCTGCCCGTCCCGTGGGGCTGGCCAGGCCCACACCCGGCAGGAACCCAGACTCACAGTGGGGAACGCAGCCCCGGGCGCTCCGCCCCCAGCACCCAGGAGTCCAGTGCCGACACCGCAGAGCTCAGCCAGGTACCTGGACACACAGGCCGGTGAGACCAGGTGAGCAGAACACGTCCCAGGCCCTACTCTGCCTGTCCAGATGGTCTGGCTTTAAAACCACCTGCACCTCAAGGACCTCAGGTGTGAGCCTCCTACCGGGCCCCTCCCAGGGCACCCCACGCAACGCCACCTCCTCCCCAGGTCTGGCCAAGACTGAATCCCCCTGAGTCCACAACCCTTCCCCAAACCTGCCACTATCCGGCCTCCCCCAGGCTGCCACCTCCTCTGCCCTGGATGGCTGCCAAGTCCCCCCTGGGCCCCTCGCCCCCAACACCCCGCTTCAGGCCGTGCTCCACACGTCAGCACAGCCCGACAGCACCCTCCAGATGCCCCCAGGCTCCCATCTCCAGCCCCAGGACCTCCACACTCCTGCCCCTCTGCCTGCAAGAACTCCTCTCCCACTGAGCCCCTCAGCCCGCCCCAGCCCCCCACTTTGCCTTCTCCAGGTGGCACCTGCCAGCAGCCCTTGGCCTGGCATTTACTAACTGGCTCCTGGGTGCCAGGGGCCGGGTCTGTCTGTAGGCACCCTGTGTGCCTGTCAGGCAGGAGCCCCCGATCCTGGGCAGGGCCTGCATTGTGGGCTGCCAACAGACAGCGCCCAGCACCTCGTGAACTCAGCTGGGTCAAGGGGCTGTCCAGACGCCTACCAGGAGGGCTGTTTTCATGGCCGCCCACCACCCAGCAAGCCCCACACCTGCCCCTGTCCAGCTACCAGGCTGCCGTGCTGAGGCTCACCTGAGCTGCCGGCCCAGTTTCTTGAAGAGAAAGGCAATGGTGAGGAGGCTCAGGGTGGGCGGGGTGGAGAGCACACAGGCCCGGTAGTACTGCAGGTACCTCCTCAGGCCGCTGGTGAAGGCCTGCGGGGCAGGGGGCAGGGGGCTGGGAGGAGGACGGCTAGGCACTTGGGGAACTGCCACCAAGCTCAGAACCAGAGGACAAGCCGGTGCAGGCAAAAGGCAGGGCTTCCACCCCCAACCCTGGGGCTCCGTGTTCCAAGGAACGGGCATCTGTGGGTCACGTGCGGACACCGAGCCTGGCCGGAGCCCGAGGCCACTGCAAATCCTGTCCCCGCAGCCAGGGCCAGCTGCACCGGGAAACCGGACCCTGCGGATCCCAAGCAGCTGGGCTCTGTGCACAGACGCCAGCCCTCAGAGGGTCTCTGGCTGCTCAGATCACTGGGGTCTCGAGGACACACGTGTCCTGGGCAGCCACAGCAGTATGGCCCCAGCTCAGCTCATGCCGTTCCAGGAGGTCTGCGTGGAACACTCCAGAACAAACGTCAGGCACCCCCCAGCAAGGAGACAGCTGTCCCGCCCTCACACCCCAGAGAGCCGACACATCAGTCCTGTCTTGGTTTCCTTCTGCCCTCCTAGCCCCACTGTGACCCATCCTAGAACCTGAGCCTCGTCACGTCACCCCAGCAGCCCCGCTGCGTTGCCCGCACCCTTCTCTCAGTCTGGATGCCCCTCCCACGCAGCTGCCCCCGCTGCCCTGGGGGCTGTTGCCAGCGAATGGGCCAAAGACAAGGCTTTCAAGAGGACCTGGTTCAGCCCCACGCCAGGGACCCAGTGGGGAACAGGCAGCATGGGCCCAACCCACACCGCCTGGCCTGCCCCCGGGGCCCCCAGCACTGGCCACACCTGCCTCGCACTCTCTCGTGGCCCCAACATGTCTGCCCCAGGTTTCCAGTGAAGTGACGGGCCAGGTAAGACGTAATCGCCGGCCACCCCATTCCTGAAGGGCAACTGACGGATTTGGGACATCACCGAGGAGAACACCGTTTGTACTCAGAGGCCCTGGTGCAGGACCTGTGGACAGCTCTCAGGCACACCTGCAGCAGCATGAGGCGGGGCCGTACCTGGAACACGAGGCCCTCGCTGCACGAGGAGTCCAGCACAGGCTGCAGAGAGAAGTGGCTCAGGCGCGCATAGTGGGTCCCGCACTCAGCCACCTCCGAGAGGAGGCTGCTAATGCTCTCGGGGGATGCTCCTGAGACGTGGACACCCTGCTTCACCGTGAAGGCCTGCGCTGGCTGGACAGGACGAAGGCGGGGGTCACTGGGGCCGGGCATCCAGAGCCAGTGTGGTGCTGCATCCCGTTCCACCCATGCACCCAACCACAGCACTGCCCACAGCACCCCCAAGACCAGGGGCCCCGACCCAGATACACACACAGGAAAGGGCGCAGGAGGCAGAAGGCCTTCCAGGCTACCTGAGGGGTGCACACAGACACCTGCTTGGGGCTGGGGCTGTGAGAAAGTGCTTGCCGTTAGATCAGGCACCTGTCCTGAGGAAATAATGGAAAAGGCACACAGACACCTGCCATGGCGTGTTCCCCACAATATGGTTTACAACCGCAGAGCACGGAAACAACCTAAGAGAGGGCTGACTGCAACCACACTTGTGGGATGCAGTGAAAGCTGTGTGAACAGGAAAACGTACAGCTGCAGGTACCTGCGCTGAAAAGAAGGTCTCAAATAAATACCCACACTGTACACCTTAATGAAATAGAAAAAGAGCAAATGAAACCCAAGGCTAACGGAAGAGAAACAATAAAATAGGGAATAGAGGGGCTTCCCTGGTGGCGCAGGGGTTAAGCATCAGCCTGCCAGTGCAGGGGACACGGTTTGAGCTCTGGTCCGGGAACATCCCACGTGCTGTGGAGCTACTGAGCCTGCGCACCACAAATACCGTGCTCCGCAACGAGATAGGCCACCGCTATAAGAAGCCCACGCACCACAACGAAGAGTAGCCCCCGACTGCCACAACTAGAGGAAGCCTGCGCACAGCAACGAAGACCCAACACAGCCTTAAATTAATTCATTCATTAATTAATTGGAAAAAAATAGGCTGGGACCAGCACAACACCTCCCAACAAGATAATAAATGTTAACGTCATGTGAATTTTACAATTTAAAGAAAATAAAATCAACAAAAACCCCGAAATGAAAAGTCCAACACCATATGGCTTCACTGGTAAATCCTACCAAACAATTAAAGAACTACCACCAGTTATTCTTAAACTCTTCCAAAAATTAAAGAGGAGGGAACACTTCCTAATTCTAAGAGGCCAGTATTGCCCTGATGCCAAAGCAAGATAAAGACATTACAAGGAAAAGACTACAGGCCAACATCCCTTACGAACACAGATGCAAAACTCCTTGATAATATATTAACAAACTGAATCTATCAGCATGTTAAAGGATTATACACCATGACCACGTGGGTTTTATCTCAGCAATGCAAGGGCAGTTCAACATACAAAAATCAATGTAGGGACTTCCCTGGTGGCGCAGTGGTTAAGAATCCCCCTGCCGATGCAGGGGACACGGGTTCGAGCCCTGGTCTGGGAAGATCCCACATGCCACAGAGCAACTAAGCCCGTGTGCCGTAACTACTGAGCCTGCACTCTAGAGCCCGCAAGCCACAACTACTGAGCCCGCATGCCACAACTACTGAAGCCCGCACGCCTAGAGCCCATGCTCCGCAGCAAGAGAAGCCACTGCAATGAGAAGCACGCGCACCGCAATGAAGAGTAGCCCCCGGCTTTCCACAGCTAGAGAAAGCCCACACGCAGCAATGAAGACCCGAGGTAGCCAAAAATAAATAAATGAATAAATTTATTTTTAAAAAATCAATGTAATACACATTAATAGAACGAAGGAAAAAATTAGATATGATCATCTCAGCAGATGCAAAAAAACCAACCGACAAAACTCAATACTCTTTCATGATGAAAACACTCAATAAACTAGGAAAAGAATGGAACTTTCTCAACAGGATAAAGGCCACGTGTGAAAAACCCACAGCTTACGTGACACTCAGTGGTGAGAGACTGAAAGCTTTCCCCCGAGGATAAGGAACAAGGCAAGGATGGCTGTTTTCACCACTTCTGTTCAACATAATACTGGAAGTCCCAGCCAGAGCAATTAGGCAAGAAGAAGCAATTTTAATATCCAAATTGGAAAGGAAGAAGAAAATTATCTGTCTGCAGATAACATGATCTTATATACAGAAAACACTAAAGAATCTACAAAACACCTGTTAGAGCTAATAAAGGAATTCAGCAAAGTTCCAGGATATGAAATCAACAAACAAAAATCAGTCGTATTTCTATACACTTGCAACGAACAAGCCAAATAAAGGAAACTAAGAAAACAATTCCAGTTACTAGTGTAACATAAGAATAAAATCCTTAAGAAAGAAACTTAACTGAGAAGGCAAAAGACTTGTTACAGTGAAAACTAGAAAACATCGCTGAAAGAAATTAAAGACCTAAATAAACGCGAAGACACCCAACGTTCACGGACTGGAATGTCTAGTAATGTTAGGATAATAATACACCCAGGGAATTCCCTGGCTGTCCAGTGGTTAAGACTCAGCACTTCCACTGCAGGGGGCACAGGTTCAAGCCCTGGTCAGGGAACTAAGATCCCACATGCTGTGTGGTGTGGCCAAAAATAATAATAATAATACACCCAAATCGATCTGTGGATTCAATGCAATGCCTATCAATATCCCAATGGTGTTTTTAGCAGAAATAGGAAAAACCATCCTAAAATTCATAATGGTATTGCAAGGGGCCCTGAATAACCACAGCAATCTTAAAAAAAAGTTGTAAAACTCACACCTCCCAAGGTCAAAACTTCCTACAAAGTTACAGTAATCAAAACAGTGTAGAACGTGGGGAGTTCCCTGCTGCCCTAGTGGTTAGGACTCGGCGCTCTCACTGCCGTGGGCCGGGTTCAATCCTTGGTTTGAACTGAGATCCCGCAAGCTGCGCAGCACGGTACCCCAAAAAAACAGAACACTGTAGTACTGACATTAGGACAGACATGAAGACCAGTGGAACAGAACAGAGGCCAAAAATAAACACTCACATATACGGTCAATTAATGCATAAGGATACCAAGACCATACAAATGGGGAAAGAACAGTCTTTTCAACAAATGGTGCTCGGTAAACAGACTATCCACATGCAAAAGATTTGAGTTGGACCCTCCCCCTGCACTTGAGTTAATACAAAATTAACTCAAACTTGATCAAATATCTAAACTTAAGAGCTAAAACAATAAACTCTTAGAAGGAAACATAGAGGCCTTGAATTTGGTGATTTCTCAAATATGACACCAAAGGTACAAGCAACAAAAGAAAGAAAAAGAAAACCTGAACTTCATCAGAATTAAAAACTTTTGTACTTCAAAGGATACTATCAAGAGAATGAAAAAACAACCTACAGAATGGGAGAAAATATTTGCAAATCATATATCTGATAAGGGATTACTATCCACAATATATAAAGAACTCCAACTCAACGGCCCAATTCAAAAAAGGGCAAAGGACATGTGAGGACACAGTAAGAAAGCCGCTGTCTGAAAGCCAAGGAGAAAGGCCTCAGGAGAAATTAATCCTGCAAGCACCTTAATATTGTACCTCCGGCATCCAAAACTATGGGAAAATACATTTCCGTTCTCTAAACCCAAAAACAACCAAACAAAAAAAAGGCAAAGGACCAAAATAGACATTTCTTCAAAAAAGACAAGCCCATGAAAAAATGCTCGGGACTTCCCTGGTGGCGCAGTGGTTAAGAATCCACCTGCCAACGCAGGGGACACGGGCTGGAGCCCTGGTCCAGGAAGATCCCACATGCCATGGAGCAAATAAGCCCGTGTGACACAACTACTGAGTCTGTGTGCCACAACTACTGAAGCCCGTGCGCCTAGAGCCCATGCTCCACAACAAAAGAAGCCACTGCGGGCTTCCCTGGTGGCGCAGTGGTTGAGAGTCCGCCTGCCGATGCAGGGGACGGGGAAGATCCCACATGCTGGGGAGCAGCTGGGCCCGTGAGCCATGGCCGCTGAGCCTGCACGTCCGGAGCCTGTGCTCCACAACGGGAGAGGCCACAGCAGTGAGAGGCCTGCATACCGCAAAAAAAAAAAAAAAAAGAAGCCACCGCAATGAGAAGCCTGTGCATCGCAACGAAGAGTAGCCCTGCTCGCCGCAACTTGAGAAGGCCTGCACAGAGCAATGAAGACCCAACGCAGCCAAGAATTAATTAATTAAAAACAAAAAGGGAAAAAAATCTTAAAAAAAATAAATGCTCAGTATCATTAGCCATGATGGAAATGCAGATCTAAACTACAATGAGATACCACTTCACACCTGCTGGGGTGGCTACTATTTACCAAAAAAGGGGTGGGGGGATAAGTACTGGTAAGGACGCAGAAAGACTGAAACCCCAGGCCACTGCTGGAGGGAGTGTGAAAGTTAAACGTATACCATATGACCCCTGCAATTACTGCAATTCCACTCCTAGGAATATACCCAAATGAGCTAAAAGCTGGGACTCAACAGATTCTCGTGCACCCATGTTCACACAGCACTATTCACAACAGCCAAAAGGTGAAATCCATACAAGTGTCCATCAACGTGATGAATGGATAGCAAGTGCGGTCTATATACGCATGGAGCACTTCTCAGCCTTAAAAGGAGGAAATTCTGACACTGCTTAGAGCATGAATGAACCCTGAGAACGTTATGCTGAATGAAATAAGTCAGACACAAAAGGACAAACGCTGTATGATTCCACTCATATGAGGAAAATCACAGAGACAGGAAGTAGAAAGGTGGGTACCGTGGGCTGGGGGAGGGGGAAATGGGGAGTCAGTGTTTAATGAGGACAGAGTTTCAGTTTGGGAAGATGAAAAATTTTGGAAACAGACAGTGGGATGATTACACAACATTGTGAACATAATTAATGCCACTGAATAGTACACTTGATAGTGGGTAAGATGGTAAATTTTAAGTTACGTCTGTGTTACCACAATCTTAAAAGGGTGGAGAGGGCTGCTTCCCCTCCACAGAGAAGGGCCATTCACACAACAGAACACTATGAGGCCACGAACGCGGAGTCGGAACAGCGTCCCAGAGGGCATCCCAGCACCAGGACCGCCTAGAGTCGGCTGGAGCGCGTCTGCGCCAAGCCCAGGACGTGCTTCTAGCACACGCTCCACCTGAGAACAGCCCTGGGAAGTACACTGAAGACACAGAGAGACCGGGCACAGGACAAGGGAAGCATGTGCAGAGCAACACATACAAAAGGCCCCACCCCCCCCACCCCCCACCCCCGCCCGCACTTCTCGAGGATCCACGGAAACTGGTACATTTCTCTTCTTTCACTGACGGCAAGAAATATCTTACTTTTATTCAGTTTTTAAAAGGATGTTAATGAATTAATACTTTTTAGAACTGAAACGAAAAGACAATCACCAGGCAGGCGGCCAAGTGGGCTTCCCGACCACACGCCACCCTGGACTCCGTGGCCGCTGCCCTCCCCCTCCCACCCAGCGCCCAGGTGTGTCACGTGTGAGCATGTCCTTACCTGGCAGAGGGAAAACGTGGCGGACACGACCCCAATCAGGATGTTGAGCGCATCCTTCACCAGCTCGCACTCCTTCACCAGGACGGGCTGCGGGGCTTGCAGGAGGCCCCCGCCCAGCACCTGCAGCCCTGCTTGGCAGAGCCGGCAGGACCTGTCGAAGGCGGCCCTTCCGGCCTCGGTGAGGTAGGGCTCCTCTCGGTGGCCAGGCGGGCTGTGGGGGACAGAGGGGGGCAGCGAGTGGACGTGAACAGAAGGCGGGACAAAGCGGTTCAACAGCATAAAACGTCTAAGACCAGGTGTGACTCCCCACGGCCCCCAGCCCTCCAGCAGCGCCCGGCAGGCCCTCAGACGGCGCCACGCAGACAGGGTCCGGAAGCAGCAGCACACGCCCGCCCCGCCCAGCGCCTCCGGGCACACGGCGGTCCTCCGGCTGCCCACCGGCTCGCGACGGCCTCTACATGGGAAACAACACCCAAGCCTGGAGCAGAACATTAACAACAGCGCACGTGTCCATTGCCAGAGGAGTGGAGAAGGACGCGATCCGTCCACACGAGGGAACTATTATCCAGCCTTAAAAAGAAAGGAAATTCTGACACAACGTGTCAGATGCTACAACACAGAGGAACCCTGAGGGCGTGACGCTGTGATACAAGCCAGTCACAAGACAACAAGTACTGAGTGACCCCACTCCTGTGGGGTCCCTAAAGTAATCACAACCACAGAGACAGAAAGGAGAAGGGTGGGGGCCAGAGGCTGGGGGAGGGGGAGGGGGAGTGAGTGTGTAATGGGGACCGAGCCTCAGTTTGGAGAATGAAACAGTTCTGGAGACGGATGGTGGTGATGGTCACACCACGTGAATGTCCTTAATGCCACTGAACCGTACACTTAAAAAGGGTTAAGATGGGGCTTCCCTGGTGGCGCAGTGGTTGAGAGTCCACCTGCTGATGCAGGGGACGCGGGTTCATGCCCCGGTCCGGGAAGATCCCACATGCCGCAGAGCAGCTGGGCCCGTGAGCCATGGCCGCTGAGCCTGCGCGTCCGGAGCCTGTGCTCCGCAACGGGAGAGGCCACAACGGTGAGAGGCCCGCGTACCGCAAAAAAAAAAAAAAAAAGGCTTAAGATGATAAATTTTACGTTATGTGCATTTTATCACCCTCCCCCCACAAAAGCACAAAGAATGTACAGAGGAAAAAGTCTCCTGAAATTCCAGGAGAAATCAGGCCAGCTGGGTCTCACAGAGGGTGGCTCTGGGCACACATCCACCCCTGAGGTCTTTGCCTATGGGGGTCCTGTAGGAAGTTCAGGAACTACCAGTGTCTGCCCAGCCCGGTCACACTGTTCAAAAGAGGCCAAAAAGACAGTATCACTTCTCTCTTTTTTTTTTTTTGTGGACTGGGGCACGAAGCCGTGTTCCCTGCATCGGCAGGTGGACTCTCAACCACTGCGCCACCAGGGAAGGCCAGTATCACTTATTAAACATTCCTTTGGAAACCACCAACCCTACTGAAAGTATGAAAGAACTGTTCTTTAAAATCCACTGGAAAGAGTAATTTCTCAATAAAAGGAACCCGAGAAAAATCTCAGAACTTGTCAAAACCAAAAATGCTTTTTAACGAACACTGCACCATAATGCGCTCCTTCCCTCACTCACCAAGTGTCTGAGAGCAGCGGCCAGAGCAGGACAAGCCCAGTCCTCATGGGGCAGGTGCGCGGACACAAGCTACAAGGAGGCGCGACTCACCGCCCATGACACGGGTCCCAGAGGGACCCGAGACACTGGTCAGGAAGGCCCTGGGAGCAAGGCCACACCTGGAGCAGTGTCCCTGGCGGAGGGAGCGGCCTGTGTGAAAGCCCAGAGACAGGAAGAGAAAGGGGCCAGGTGCTCGGGGCTCAGTGTGGGGAGGGCGAGGGCAGGGGCTGGCGGTCCACAGTCCAGATGGGGAGGCCATGAGGCATGGCAGGCGGAGTGGCGGTGCACCTATGATTTCCATCCCTGGAAAGTGGTACTGGCCGAGTGGAGGACAGCCTGAGTGGGCAGGAGAAGCGGGCAGGACGGTCCTGAGTGCCCCGATCAGCAGGTGGGGCCCAGCCGGGCCACGACACCAGCCCACACTCCCTTGGGGCAGGAAGAGCTCGAGGAAAGGAGGAGACTCGGACCTCCAGGGTCCTTCCGAATGGCCCTCCAGGGGGTCCCCCGGGGGATGCATGTGCTGCAAGCACCACCCCACTGCGCACGAGTGCTAGGCTCCTGCCCACCCTTCCAGGGCCAACTCCCGACCACTGTGGCCACACGACCCTTTCAGTGGCTCAGAGCTGAGGGAGGAGAGTCCATGAAGGAAAACAAACTCACACTTGGACCCACAGAGAACTTGGCCTTTAACATCAATGAAACCACTTCCTCAGAAAGGGCGACAGACACAGAGGACTCCTGGCAGCAGGGAGACCGACGCTGGCTCACAGGGTGAGGCACAGGGGCAGGGGTCCTCTGGGGGTTCTCAAGGAGAGGGCAGAGCTCACAATCCAGGGGCTGCAGGTGGACAGGGCGCCGCAACTGCCCATTCGTCAGAGCTCCCGGCAGGAAACTAGTAGGCGGCTGGGATTCAACTGCAACAAGTTCCCGAGATTCTCCAAATGAACTCGAGTGACAGGCCTCAGGGGTTGGGGCAGCAGGTTACGATGGAGCAGGCAGTGGAAGAGCTTTGGGGGAGTGAGCTCAGGCCGTGCCCAGCCACGAGCTGGCCGGGCGTCTCCTGCGGGAGCGCGGGGCACAGGCTATCGCACTGGCTGCCGTCCTCCTGGAAGGGACACCGCAAGGTACTCCTCACGCTGGAGCTGTGGGGCCAGTTCTGCTTTCGGGGGACACTGAGGGGATTAAGCGCATTCAGAAAAAGGGACGAGGATGTTGACCAGCTGAGCAACCATGTCTCCTGAACAGTGACCTGCAAAACTGAGCCTAGCAAAGTGGGAACTGGTAATTGAAATACCACTAGCGAATATTTACAAAAGAAAGGAGTAGCTGCCTGACGGCCAGTGCTTAGACTCGTGAGGGGTTAGCAAACAGCGGAGCGACTAGATTTGCTCTGTGCACACAAGACAGGGCAAAGACTTAACAGGAAGTCCCAGAGCAGAGAAGCCCCTCAAAGACAAGACAACCACCAAAACCGACGGTGCCTGGGGGAATCCATGTGGGGGAAGATGACCACGCCAGGAAAGCGACCCCAGCAGGAGCAGGGCCCACACAGCATCCCCGAGGGCGTGCTCACCCTTGGGAGGCACTCGGCTCCCTGGGAACCCCACCTCGTTCACTCAGTGCTCCCCAAACTGGCATCCCACAAAAATGCCAGCAGATGAGATGCAACAAGAGGATCCCATGACCAAACATTTGGGAAATGTGTCCTCTACCCCCACTCTGGGAGGTTGCGAGACACCAGCACACTACAGACTGAGAGATCCTGTGTGCAGAGGCCGTGGACGGGAAGAGCATCTACCAGGGAAACACTGCGAGGACCGAACTTCTCACCAGAGGACCACCCTCAGTCGTTATAGACGTGAAGAACGTTCCCTCGTCAGCACCCCAAGCCCAGCACTGACCACACACCTCCGACTGGGAGCCACCGTGGCCAGGATGTAACTCAGTTGCCAACTGACCACTCGGACTGCGAAGTGCGATCTGCAGAAGTTACTGGTTCAGTGGGAACCTGCGTAGGCCCGAGAGCCCTCTCCGCCTGCACTTCTCTCAACCCCTCGGGCGCAGACAACTTGTACACAGCTTGACTGAAACTTGCAAGTTCCTAAACCCAACCACCTGGGCTCTCTGAGTAAAGGCCAGGTTCACCGGGGGCGGGGGGGGGGGCACTGTGCATTTTAAGGCAAAGCTCACGAACCATCCAACTTGCTCCCAGCACCTCCGCTTGCTGGCCTCGTAGGTGAGCACGGCGTCCCACAGGTCAATGTCTGGAGTCATGCCCGGCTCAGACTGGGAATCAGGAGTCAGATTGGATGCTGATTGAAACCCTTCATCTTCCGACTGATCCACACTCGAAGAGACCTAGAGGCCAAGGGAAAAGGACATTTCACCTGGACATGGTGTCTAGATTTCACCTGAGTGGGATGAGAGCTCCAGGGGCACTTCCACACGCTTCCATTTACTCTATGGGAAGAACCCGGCAGAACGTTTCTTCTATTTTCCTCAAGCACATAAGCAGTACACCATGTTTTCACCCCTAAGGAATCATTTAAGGAATTAAACTCATTCATTACCAATTCCCAATTTCACACAACACAAGCTTGCTGAGGCTTACGAGCCTCAAAATAACTTACAATGACATTTTTCACAAGATGTCTCCGATCTGGAAATTCCATTTTGGGGAACCCAGCATGAAAAAGTCACATAGACACAGAAAAACTCACGTCCGCCAAGATGTTTGCCACAGCATTACGGTTGAAAACAATCTAAATGCCTCACAGTAAGGGAATAACTGAACGATGACAGAACACCCTTTCAGCAAAGCCGCAAAATGCAAAGGCAAAAGAAAATTTACTAAATAACGGAAAAATCCCACCTTACCGGGAAAACAGCATATAACACTACACGAACAGCAGGAACAAATGTTTTTTGCCACCTATGGCTACTGAACACTTGAAACGCAGGAAAGAACCGGATTTATTTCATCTTCATGAACTTGAATTTAAACATCAACTCGAAGGCAAAAGAAGTGACTGAACAGTAAATACAAGAGGAAAGCGGCACGTGGCCGGGGGCTGCGCGGGAGGGGAGGGGGGTGGGGTGGGAGTCCCCACGGCTCAGCCGCCAGTGCTCCGAACTCCAGCTGTCCTCCTTTTGCCCCGATGGAAGGAAGGTCAAACGAGGCCCTTCCCAAGCCCGGGGAGCCGGAGGCAGGAAGCAAACACTCTACCTTGATGGCCAGTCCGGAGAGGTCTGCGCTGTCCGGCACCGGGGGCAGGTCCAGGCGGACGTCCAGGTCGGCCGTGCGGCTGTGCACCAGGGCTCCAAAGAGCGAGACGCGGGTGTCCCTCTCAAACCTGTCCCCGCAGGGGTCGCCATACGAGAAGAGCCCGACGGCGGGCAGGCCGGTGCCCGGCGCCGCCTCCATCACCTGCAGCGTCTTCCGGACCAGGTCCCGACACAGATACTCCTCTCCGGAGATGAGTGACCGCACGTCCGCCTCCAACCCGCTCAGGTCGGCGCAGTCGTAGCCGCCGTAGGGAACGTCTCTCCCGACGGGCCGGCTGTGCAGGAAGAAGTCCCGCCGGCGCCGCAGCATTCGCGGGGGCCCGCTGCCCGCCAGGCGCACCAGCAGGTCCAGCACGGATCCCAGCTCCGCCAGCGGCCGGCGATGCGCGGCCTCCAGCTCCTCCACCAACTCCTCCAGGCGGTCGGCCTCGGCGCCCAGGCCGCTCACTCGCAAGTCGAAGGACAGCATGAGGATCCTGTTTTTCACCGGGAGTCTCGGGAGGCCGGGCTGCAGCTTGCGGGTCTCATCTTGAAAGAGGCTCGTGAACAGAACGTTGTAGGCCACCCTCTTGAGGCTCTGCTTGGCCTTCTTGCGGCTCCCGCGGCGCTGGCCAGAGTGAGCCTTCGCGGCCGGCAGGAGGGCCTCGCACAGGTCGTCCACCAGCTGGGGGACGCTGGCCATGCCCCCTCCTCACGCCGGGCCCTGGAGCGCGGCCTGACTCGCCTTCTCGGGGCCCCGGAGAGGGGACGGCCGGCAGAGGCACCGCCGAGGACGGAGCGTGGGCCACACCAGCGCGCCCGCTCGCCTGCCGGATCCCCTCACCCCGGAGACAGCGCGCAGCCCCAGCTCCCGCCACCGCGTCACCGCCGCGCGACCAGCCAGACAGCCGGAGCAAGCGCACCGGAACTGCGTCACCTGGGAGGCGGGCGACACGCGCGGAGGGGGCGGAACCTGGAGGCCGCCTATCAAGGGCCCTTCCGCCCTGGAGCCTCGTTCCCACCGGTGGGGAAACGGGCCGGAATCAACTGAGTTAACTAAATCGGGCTCAATAAGGGAGACGGAGTCAGACTTTCGCTTAACCGACGTTTACTGATTGGGCGGGGAGGGAGCGAGGGAGGGGCCGTCCGTGCAGAGACGGGTCGCCGGAGGGGGAGTCCGCGCTGGGGCGGGGGGATACAGAGCCCCTGAGCCAGTGTCCTGGGCAGCCCCGTAGCCTAGCCCTCAGGACAGAGGCCTGGCGCAGAGGTGTGCTAGTGAATGGTTAACAACAGGCTCTTGGGGGACTAGTTGGTAGTGTCTTTTCTGGGGTGTAAATACTCCCACACTGGCCTATTTCAAGCTACCAGGTCACAGCACGCAAGGAGGAGCTAGGAAGAGGTGCACAACTGCTTGACGCGGCTATGAGCTTGTTCAGGGCAGCACCCCACTCCCCAGGACGTGAGCCCGTCTCCCCACAGAGCTCTAAGGCAGCTGTCGCCCAAGGCCCCAAGCATTCAGCCTGAGCCTGGCCCCCCAGCCTCACTGGCCACCTGCAGCATCTTCCACCGTGGCTCCAGCTGCCCTCTCAGCTGCATCAGGGCCTGCACGTCCTCTGGGGAGGCCATGGAGAAGGGACCCAGGCTGGGGGCTGCCTCTCCATGCAACACCCTGGCCAGGACCACCGCAAGCTGGGGTGTGGATTCCTGAGTCAGCAGCAGAGGTGGAAGCAGTGAGTTGCTGGTTTCTCCTCACTCCCACCCCACAGCAGGTCCACCCCGCCCAGCTCACCTCATCTACAAGGGCCAAGACTCGGCCCCCCGCTGGGCCCCGAAGCAGCGCAGCCAGGAGTGCAGCTTGGGGGTCCCGCAGGCCATGGGCGGGCCCCAGCGCCACCAGCACCAGGTCAGGCTGGAAGCTGTAGGCCAGGGGCAGCACCAGGGCCAGGACACAGCTCAGAAACCCTCCAGTCGTCTGTGGGAGGGACAGCAGCATAGCCCAACCCCTCATCCAGGGAACACCCCTCCAGCTGGCTCAGGCCACCCCACCTCCCAATCTCAGGTGGGCGGACACACCCACAGTCCCGCCAGGAAGGGCAGGTGAAAGCCAGGGGTCTGGCCCTCATGCCGATGCCAGTGAGCTGCAGCTGCCCTGCCCTGTGACACCACCACTCACCCCTGGCAGTGGCACAGAGACGTGGAACATGGACAGGGCAGCTGCCTCCTTGCCCCCAATGTTCAGCCATAGATTCCTCCTTCCAGGGGAGAGCAAGCATATGGATACATGAGCTTGTGTGTGAGACGCCGCCCACCGTCGAGAGCCCGGACAGAAGAAGAACAGCTCAGGGGCAGGGATGCTAAGACTGCTGACCCTCTGTGCTGGAGACCCTCCTGGCATTGCTCCCAGGGGCCCTCTGCCAAACTCCAGCTGCGGAACGCCCCGCCCACCAGTCACCCCTGGGGATCCAGGGTGATGTGCTCACCCACATACTTGCAGAACTGGACATACCCGTGACCTGAGAGTCATACCCGTCATCCGTGAGATCTGGGGGCCGATCCAGCTGCCCCACAGCCAGACAAAGCAGCCTGGAGGAAGAGTTGGCTCCTGGGTAAGCTGCACTCACCCCGCCTGGAGCCCATGCCCAGAGCCACTCCCACATGGCCAGCCAGGGCAGGGGGTGCCCATGGGCCCTGCCTCGTAGCCTCAGACCAGCCATGTGAGGCTTACCTCTGGGCTCCATGGGACAGGCCACACCGAATGGCCACATCCAGGGTGGCAGCTGCAGCACAGGCTGGGGTGACTGCAATGCCACTGCTCACCTGTGAAGTGAATAACAGGTGTAGAGGGTAACTCCCAAACCAGGTAAACAAACCCATCTGCCCCTTCTTTTGGCCCGTGTCTCCGTGGCTGTCACCTGTGCACTCTGAGGTCTAACTACTCCATTTCTGAAACTAAGTTGCATAAAACTATAAATCATTCCCTTCACTTCTCTGCCAAAGGACATTTCGTTGAGGGAACTGAAGGGGGTGTTCCTGAACCCTGCCCCTGGGGGCTGTTTTGGGAAGGGTCCTGGGCACAAGGCAATGCTCATGTCCACATGGTTCTGTACCACCCAGCCCTCCCCTGGACAGGCCACCTGTCGCAGGCACGTCCTGGGCCCTGCCCCTGACTCCATGGCCACCCCCCAGCCCCTCCCCAGTGCCCTTACCTGCCCATCCAGGATCCTGTCCAAAAGGTACAGGACTTTCCCGAGTGCAGTGAGGGCCCTGTCCTGGGCCAGGGCCTCATGTGGCCTGTGGTGGACAAACCAGAAGGACACGAGGACACAGAATGACACACAGACCACAGATGAGTCACACAGACACATGTGCAGACATGGTCCCGGGCTTCTCCCCAGGCCCACCCTGCCCACCTGGCCCAGGCCTGCGTCTCCTCCTGTGGGGCTGACCCCTCCTCACAGAGGACGTCAGAGGGCAGGGCCAGGGCAGCATCTGGCGCAGCCAAGGCAACAGCCGTGCGCACAGGGGGCGTGGGATTGAGGCGCGGCTGGTCCAGGAGGGAGCTCAGGGCAGCCACGTCCTGGGTTGCCGCTGCCTTGAATTCGGGCCTCCTGGTCAGCAGCAGAGACGAGGGCCTCCCCTCTGGGGAGTAGGGGCTGGGACTCAGTACAGGGGCCACACCTAGGGGGTGGCTCAGTGTCACAGCCACTGCACGAGAGCCTGCGGCACCATCCCACCTGCCGACCCAGGCCACGCTGACCTTGCTGCTGGAGGCTCATCCAGTGAGGGGCCTGGGCTACCCGGACACTCTGGATGGACTCCAGGGCACTGCGAGGAGAAGCAGTATCGGTGAGGCCTGGTCTCCCACCCCTGGCCCTCCCCACCCTCCTCCGTCCTGCCCCCCGCACCTGCCATGCGGCACCATGGGCCCCAACAGGGGCGGGGCAGGGTCGCCCAGCAGCGCTTGCACCATCATGCACACGGACTGTGAGAGTGACTCCAGGTGGTAGCCACCCTGGGATAAGGAGGGGGCAGAGACACGAAGGGCAGGGGTGTCAGGGGCCCAGGCAGGATGCCCTGCCCCACGAGGCAGGACCCCTCCAACCACATCTCAGCCTCCGGTGCATGCACCCTCCCAGCTCGCCACAATCACCTCCAGCACAGCGCAGACCCGGCCACCAGCCAGCACCTGCAGCAGCTGCGTGAGGTGGGCAAAGCACTCTGGCGTGGCCTGCATCTGTCCCTGCAACCAGAACCAGGTGTGATGAGGCCCTGGCCCCAGGACTCCAGAAGCCCTCCCCAGCCCGGCCAGGTCCTCACCTCGGGATCCCCGATGGCTGAGTCAAATCCCGCGGAGACTAGGACCAGCTCAGGGTTGAACTGCAGGCAGGGCCCAGTGGGGAGAGGCAGAAAAGAAGCTGGAGCTGAGGCGGAGGAGAGGCCCCTCCAGAGAGACCCTCCTCACCCCAGGGGCTCTGTTCCACTTTGGGCACCGCATCGCCCCCACCCCCCTGCCACTGAGACCGCTTCCACCCCCCTCACGGTCACCTCAAAGGCCACAGGCAACAGCACGTGCAGGAAGGCGGCCACGTAGTCAGCATTTCCCATCCCGACCTGTGGCCAAGGGGCATCAGTGCTGGCCCTGCCAGGGAGTACGGCGGGGTCCTCACCCCTGGGGCCTGGGCTCTGGGGGTGATCGGGGCACGACGCCCTGGGCTTGCACTCGGGGGAGGGGGGAATGTGGGCTGGGGGAGGGGCTCTGGGTGGGGGGCCCGGGGTGAGGGGCAGGCACCTGGTTCCAGGGCAGGTTGACAGTGAAGCCAAGGCCCGGGCCCTGCCCAACAGCGTCTGCATCTGACTCTCGGAGATAGGGCCAGAAGCGCCCGTGCTCATAGCGGTGCCAGGAGAAATAAAGGACGCTGCGACAGTCAGCCGGGGCCAGAGGACAGGCCCCTCAGCCCCAGGGCTCCTTGCAGAAGCCTAACCGCACCCCACCGAGCACACAGCCACGTCTGCTCCCTCAGACTTTCCCAGGCCGGGCAGTGCTCATCCTGAAAAGTAGGGTCGCAGGGGAGGGTCTTGTCCCCACTCCCAGCTTACCTGGGGTCGTCCTCAAAGATATACTGGATGCCCTGGCCATGGTGGACATCCCAGTCAACGATGAGGATCCTGGGGACAGACAGCTCTGGGGTCACTGAGGGCAGGGCCTCCCACCTCCAGGCCAGGAGCCAGGCCCAGGATGGGAAGGAGCTGGGTGGGGTCCCTCAAAGGCCCCCTCCACCCCCTTCCCCGCTGGCCTGGGCCTCACCCTGCAGCCAGACCGGCACAAACCTGTGCAGCCCGTGCTGCCGCTGGGCATGTCTGGCCGCTATGGCCACGTTGTTGAACACGCAGAATCCATTGGCGGCAGCCCTCTGGCTATGGTGCCCAGGAGGCCTGCGGGTGGGAGTGGGGTGTGGGGCGTGTCAGGGTCATCCTGCGTCCTCACAGGGCTACCCACAGGTCGGGGCGGCCAAGGAAGGGGGCAGCTCTCACCTCACCAGGGCGAGCCCGTTGCGCACAGCTCCCGCCAGCACTGCATCCACCAGCTGCAGCGCCGCCCCCACAGCCAGCCGGGCACAGTGGAAGGTACTCTGCCAGGGCAGAGGTGCAGGTAAGCCCCCTGCCCACTACCCCTCACAGGCTCTACCAAGCCCTGTGCCAGGCTGCAGGGCACCAAGCACTGCGCAGAACTGGCCAGGCCAGTCCCGGTGCCCGCAGCAGCAGCCAGAAGGGCACTGGCACACGGGAACATTGCCCGTGTGAACAGGCACGAGTACCCGGATGTGTGACTGGGTGGGTGGGTGGGTGTGTCCCCAGGGCACGCACCGGGTGGAAGTAGACGGCATCGTACTGTCCAGACAGGGTCTGGAGCTCCCCGGTGCCCAAGGCCTGGGTCCCCCGCACCAGGGCCACATACTCCGGGCTGCAAAGGGGTTAGGCAGGCAAGGCAGGGTCACCTGGAGGAGCAGGCGGAGGAGAAACAGGGTCTGGACCCCCAGTGGGACCACCCCCCTCACTGCTCCCTCACCCACCCATCCAACGGTGAAACTGAGGCTTGGGGCGTAGGCTCTGTTTGCCAGGCTCCAGCAGGCTGGGGCAGGCCCAGGTCCTGGACCACGGCTTCAGGGGCAGGGGGCCCACCGCAACTCTGACCTGTGCACCAGGCCCAGTTCCGCCTCCGAGGCCTCCCGGGCTGCCAGCTGCAGACACCTTTGCTCCAGGCCACGCTGCTGCAGGCGTTCCAGGGCTGTGGTCAGGCGCTCCGGGCACTCGATCTCGCACTCGGGGCTGAATGGACAGAGAGCTCAGAGTCCAGAGCCTCTCCTCATCCCCCGCCTCTGCCCCTGCCAGGTCCCACTTACTCGTCCCAGAGCAGCCGGGCAGCTGTCATGTCCTCGTGGTATACAAGTGCGGTCCCCATGGCCTGACCGTGGTCACTCTGGGTGGGCAGGACCCAAACACTACCACTCACAGGCAGGTGAGTGCACTGCCCGCCCCCCTTGCCAGCCCCAGGGAGCAGCCCAACGCCTGGAGCACAGCCGGGGGCGCGGGCGCGGAGCCCGGACAGGAAGGAGGCCCCAGGTCCGGCTGGCGCCAGAGCGGGGCAGGGGTCGATAGGGTGGCTCGCGGGGCTTGGTTTCCGGCTTCCTCCAACTCGGACCTGGCATGGACCCGCCTCCGGCTGCCCCAAACCCCGCCCCGATGCAGCGGGGCGGGCCGAAGACTGGGCCCCTCAGGGCTCTGCCCACGCCGCCCTTCCCTCCAGCTGAGGCTCCACCTCCTACTCTCGCCGGAGCCGGGAGGGGGTCGCCGGCCTCGGCGCCCCTGCGTAAGTCGGAGGGGACTGGTGCGAGGACGGAGGGCCAGTGTGCCCAGGCTCCTGCGGGCCGTCACGGCGGCCCCACATGCGTGCTATGAGCCGAGCCACGCGGGTCCGTGCCCCCCCTCCCCAAGCCTCCCCCAGGCCCACCCTGACCCCGCAGGCCACGGGTCAGACGCGTCAGTAGCCCATTGCGCCCAGCGCTGACCGAGGCCCCCCAGCAAGGGCTCAGGGAGGAGCTGCGCGGGAAGGATCGCGAGGCCGAGGGTCCTTAGGGGCAACGCCACAAGGAGAGAGCCTCGACCGGGGACGGTAGTCGTGGCTTAGCCCGGCCTGGGCCGCAGCGCAGCGCTGCCCCCAAGGCTCAAGAAGGGAGTGACAGTATCCGATTTAAGCTCCAGGAAGACCCCTGACCGAAGAGCGGACGAGTCGGAGGGTCTGGGTTATGGCAGAGAAACTCCTGGACAGGAGCGGCGCAGCGTCGGGGTAGGCAGGGCGGAGGCCAACAGAGGGAGTGTCTGGGCGAGGGATGAATGAGAGAACGAATGAGGCCAGTAAAGGAGGAGGCGCGGGCCCAGCCAAGACCAAGATGGCCAAAGAGGGGAGGAAACAGGGAGCCCCCGGCCTCAAACGGAGGGGATTTCTGGGGACTGAGCCGGGGTCGGGGGGGGACCCCGCGGGTCTTTGGGGACGGAGACATGGGCGGAGTCTGGTCTTGGAGGCGGGGCCCAGGCGGACACTTTTGAGGCAGGGCTTGGATGGGGGGGCGGTTCCTGGGGGGGGTGGGGGTGTCTGGGAAGGCGGGCATCTTCGAGGCGGGGCCGCCGCGGGTTGGGTCCCGGGTCTTGGAGGCGGAGCCCTGGAGGCGGGTCTCTTGGAGGCGGGACGTGAGCAGGGGCCCTGAAGTCTAGGAAGTGGGGTCCTGGGGCGGGCGTGCCCCAGTCCCGTTCTCTGGTCGCCCCGGCTGTTCGGGGGCGATCCCTAAGGTGGGATGGATGCAGAGGGAGGCCTTGACAGGGTCCCGCTGCCCGCGGCAAGCAGCGCCACGTGGATCGCCACCTTTCTGGCCAGGCTACCTGCTGGTGCGGGTAGCCGGCGGCCTGCGGGGCTCTGGGAAGACGTGCCCGCCCCTGAGCCAATCACGGCGGCTGGAAAACAGCGTGCTGATTGGCCGTCCTGGGCACGTGGCCGCGAAGGCGGGGCCTGCGCCAGGCCGCCCCGCCTGGATCGCTGAGAGCCGGGGACCCGGGCGGGGCTCCGTCAGAGGCGCGGGAGGGCCCCTGGGCAGAGAAGGCAGTTACCTTACTCTGGCAACTCGTCTGGCCGTATTCGGCTGGACCAACTGGGTGCGTCCATCTGAGCCCCAGGCCGGGAGGAGGGTGACGGCCTAGCCCCGCTTTGGGCGCGCCTGCCGGGGGACAGGTGGGAGGAGCCAGGGCGGGCGCAGGAGCCCTACAGTGGCCCCTGACCCAGCTGCCAGTCCTCGGAGACGTCGAATGGCCGGCAGAGGGCCCCGCGGGCTCGCCAATGGCGGTGGGGCATGGCCGAGGGAGGGGCAGGAAAAAGAGCACCGAAACCACCCTTCTGCTAAGGCACAGACGTGTCAGAGACACCTGAGGTGCCTCGAGGCGTCTAGCGTGACCCCACCTCCCCAAGAACCTGGCCTTGGAGAGCGCAGGGAGCCCAAACACCTGGTACTGAGACCCGAGCTGGACCCTAACCCCCTCACCCCCATCAGGCCGTGCCCTGGGTCTGACTCCAGGGTCTTAGCTTAGAGGAAGGCCACCCCACAAGAGGGGCAGGGCCAAGTCCTAATGTGGGGGGCTCCAGACTTGGGGCTCACTGGCACAGGACGGGGGTGTAGGTGGGCACCAGCTTTGTGACCTGGGAGGGAGGAGGTGCCCAGGCCCGGTGGCTCAAGATGGGGCCGAGGCTCCCAGGCCAGCCCCCTTACTCCATACAAAAGCCTAAAGGTGGAGATGCAGCCCAGAAATCAGGAAGTGAAGCAGAGTGGGAACTACAAAAGGCTTTATTTCCTCCAGCCGTGTGGCCATACCACGTGACCAATGTACATTTAAGGGGGGTGGTGCAGAAGCGTCCACACCAGCGCCCCCAGGAGACATGTCCCTGAGTCAGTGCTCTGCACCCTCCCGTCCTTCCTTTTCAGTACAGTCCAGAGCAGGCAGGGTCAGAGGCTAGGCTTTGACCCCAAACCCCATCCCACTCCACAGGTTCTGAGGCTTCTGCTGCACCCTGGGGGAGGGGACCACTGCTCAGGGGGTCAGAGCCCAGCCCCAGGTCAGGTGGGCGTCCTGTCCAGAAAGTCCAGATGCTCCTCCAAGGTTAGGCTGAGGTGGGCTCTGAGAGCAGGGGAACAGGCTTCCAGAAGAGGCTCCATGGAACGAGGGGACTCCTGGGATGCAAGCCCCAGCCAAGGTCCCAGTAGCAAACAGGATCTCCCTTCCAGGCCCAGGGCCCAGGGGTATTCACAGGGCCGTCTCCTTGGAGACCTTGGCCCCCAGCTGTCGGGGAGGCTTGAAGCTGAGCACCTCTCTGTATGTGACACCTGGGGCAGGATGAGAGGGACAGAGTCATGGGAGAAGGGGCCCATCACCTGTTAAGACAGCTCCACAGTGCACACCAAGGATGGACGCCAGTGACCAAGACGAAGCACTGGGCCCAGCTCACTGGTGCTCGCGGGGACCAGCGTTAAGTCCCATGAGATTCCACTTGGGGTGGGGGTGGAGAGCGGAGGCCCAGAGCACAGGCTGTTAGTCACTGAACTAGGGGGCCCGCCCGTCCCCCAAATTAACAGGGTCAGAGACCACCGCTAGGGTTCAGGCACCAGGTGGGCTCCTTTGTCCCACATGTGCAAGTCCACCTGTGTCCATCCACAGGGACTGTCCACCCTGACAGGGCTCCTGTAACCCACACCCACGGCCCCTAGGGTGCCCTTGGCTCCACAGCCTGCCTCAGTGAACAGAGGACATCTGAGGAATGTAAACCAATGTGTTCACTTGAGTGGAGTTGCTCAGGGTCCCACCAGGGCACACCGCAGCTTCTGGATCCAGAACATCTATGAAACAAGTATGGGGACTTCCCTGGTAGCAGAGTGGTTGAGAATCCGCCTGCCACTGCAGGGGACATGGGTTTGACCTCTGGTCCGGGAAGATCCCACATGCTGCGGAGCAACAAAGCCCATGCGCCACAACTATTGAGCCTGCACTCTAGAGCCCGCAAGCCACAACTACTGAGCCCACGTGCCACAACTACTGAAGCCCACGCGCCTAGAGCCCAAGCTCTGCAACGAGAAGCCACCGCAATCAGAAGCCCTCGCAATGCAACGAAGAGTAGCCCCTGCTCGCCGCAACTAGAGAAAGCCCGCGCACAGCAACTAAGACCCAACAACAAAGACCCAATGCAGCCAGAAATTAATTAATAAACGAATGTGGAATTCCCACCAACTACCTGCAGCATCCAGCTTCCTCGCTGGTGCTCACGTTTCCTGAACCTGGCCCAGAGCAAGCCATCCCAAAGGAAGGCGGGCGCTGCCCCGCCTCCCCTCTGACCAGCCTGCAAGAGGACGGTTCCGCTCCACCTACCCCAGGGTGCCCACGCTCACCTGGCCACAGGAACGCGCCTTTGGGGGACCACTGGTACTCCACAAGCCCAGTTCAGGAAGGACTGTGCTTTTAGAGCAGGTGGTCTGTGTGGTTTGCCCAGCACACGGCACAGTTGTATTGCTACCCCGTGAGGTGCCTCCCAGGCCCTCATCTAACCCTGGTGCAGGGGCCCATCCACACAGGGAAGGTTTGTATAGAGAGGTCCTTGCTGTAAAGCTGGCTTTTCCCGGGGAAACAGGAGGTGATGAGTTTGCATTCCTGACCAGGGGCTCAACCACAAACAGACCACATGTCCACCACGGTCTGTAGTAAAAAGCAAAAGCTCTTACTACAGTTTGTGGCGGAGACCGCAGAGAGGATCCTGTGGCCCATGGTTTTCGGTTTTCTTGTTATCTTTCTAGCAACAGAGAACTTACAAGCACAAAACACAGCACAGATAAGGGCAGAGCCGCTGCTGGGACTCCCCGATGACCCTGAAGAATGTGGTTTGAGAAGCACAACCCGTCCAGCCCCACCTCTACCCCCCACATCCAGGACCGCGGCCCCAGGTCTGAGGCACAGCCAGGATGGGGTCTAGGACAGTGGCGACCAGTGCCACAGCTCCGTCGGCTCTGACTGCTGCCCTCAGACGTCCCTGCTCCCCCAGGCGGGTCCGGCAGCCACCGAGAGAAGATGCCTGCCATGCCAGGGTGGAGCTAGACAAGGCCCGTTCCAGCATGGGGCGTCAGGGCCCCAGCAGAGGGAGGCCCGGGGACTGGGCAGGCGTCCCTGAGCCCAGCCTCAGGCTGAGGTGTCGGGAGCCCTCAGAGAAGAAGAGAGAGGCCCTCGGTTTCCAGGCCAATGCAAAGCCTGGAGATGCAGAGCACAGGTAGAGGGAGGTCTCAAGTGCTCAGTGGGGCTAGAGGGGGCGGGCGAGGGGTAGTGAGGAAGGGGGAGGTGCTATGGACTGCCTGGAGTGGGCCTGATCCTGCTGGCAGGACGAGGGGTGTGCAGCTGTCCAGGTAGGAGGGGTCCTGAAAGGGACACAGAGGCCAGAAGATTCAAGAGGTACGAGCAGAGGCCTGGGGGAGTGGGTGCTGGGGGTCTCCGGGGTAGCCCGGTCTCCGGCCTAGACGTGGGGAGGCACGCTGGCAGGCCTGGGGGCCGGGAGAGGCCAAGTGCTCAGGTCGCCTTGGCCCGGAAGCCCAGCTGCCCCCTGACCTCCACTGTGTTCCTCACCTAACCTGCATCCCAGGGTGGGGGGACCCAGGACTCTGAGCCCTGGCCACCTGCACGGGGCTGGTGGGGTCCAGCCACAGGCCCTGCCCAGAGCCCCCCACTCACGCTTCCACTCTTCCAGCGTGCGGTCCACGTCATCAAAGGATTCATCGTACTTTTGGGCTTTGGGCTCGTCCTCCGTGTCGTGGAGCGACTCGAAGTAGGGGTGGGTCAGCGCCTTGGCCGCCGTCACCCGCCGCTCCGCATCCAGCACCAGCATCTTCTCCAGGAGGTTCACGGCTGGGGGAAGGGGGGATCAGGCCAGGCTGAGGGGCGGGTCCCAGGCCCCGGTACCCACGTCACTGCCCCGTGCCCACCGCAGCCCCACCCTACCCAGAGGGCTTGCGTTGGTCAGGATGGCGGCAAAATCCTTTTTCTTTAGCTCGGGGAGGCCGTTCATGTAGTTCTGAGCCTGTGTGGGAAGAAAGGGTGAGGCGCCGGCCGCCAGGCCCAGACCCAGGCCTCCAGCTCACGCCTGGCTCCCAAGTGACCTCGGCACTCTGCAGCCTCTGCACGAACTCGGCGGGAGGCGTCCCCGTCACCTTCATGATCTCCTTCAGCTGGTCCAGGTCTTGGCCGAGGTCAGGAGCACAGCGCGGGGCCAGAGGGCAGAGCTCACCTACACCCCCAGCCCGGGCAGTGCGCCTGGCCTGCTCCCCCCCAGCCCGGGCAGTGCGCCTGGCCTGCTCCCCCCCAGCCCGGGCAGTGCGCCCGGCCTGCTCCCCACAGGTGTAGGGCAGGCCTCCCCCGCACCCAGCTCCAGGTGTAGGATACGGTCGCTGCCTTTGAAGAGCGTCTCCCCTGTGATCATCTCAGCCATGATGCAGCCCACTGACCAGATGTCCACTGAGACAGAAGCCCCTCCATCAGGGCTCTGTGGGCTGGGGAGCGGGGCACACACAGACGCAGGAGTGGGGGCGGCGGAGGGGGGCATGGGCCCAGGAGCCATCTAGCCTACCACGCCCTGCCCAGCCCCGGCCCAGCTCAGCAGCCTCCCCGCAGAGCAGCTCGGGCAGGGGCGGGCTAGGAAGCTGGTGCCGCGTCTCCGGGCAGCTCCTCACCCGTCTGTGTGTAGTGCATCCAATTCAAGATGACCTCAGGCGCCCGGTACCACCGGGTCACCACGTACCCAGTCATCTCGCTATCTGCCTGCCGGGCCAGGCCAAAGTCCAGGATCTACAGCCAGAATCAGAAGGTGGGGCAAAGCGGTCCCTGGGGAGTGGGTGGGCCAGCCGTGGGCCAGAAGACCCCAAGGGCACTGGGCACACCGGGGCCTCCTGCCAAGCCTCTGGGGCCCGAGGTTGCAGCCAGGTACCCCTAAGCCTCCCTGCGGGTTCCTCCCCACAGCCAGTGCACCCTGCGCAACCGACGGTGCCTGCCCCCGACCCTTACAACAGGCACCCCAGGGGGGTCTCCTGCCCCTGGACCTCCGCTCCCTGTGAACCACCGGGCCCCAGCCAGCACTTTTGGGAAGGCCTGCTCAGCCCTGCCCTGGCTCGGGCACGGGGAGCTGGGGACACCGCCCGCCCTTCCCCTCAAGCAGGTATGCCCCCGTGCCACCCCACCCAGTGCCTCCCCAGGGCCCATCTGCCCATCAGCTGCTCGGCCACTGCCTGGATGGCTGTGGTCTGTCCCTCCGCCTGGGCCTGGGCCAGTCCGCCTCCAGGCCTGAGGGCAAAGGGGCCGGCGGGCAGATGGGCAGGTGCGGCGGAGGTCCCGAGCCCCCAACCCAACACACACCTTGAGCTCACAGTCCTCGTTCACGGCCAGGTTGCCGGGCTTCAGGTCCTGGGGGCAGAAGAAAGGTGGCTGTGCAGCCCCGCCCGCCAGGGCGCAAGGGCAAGGGCCAGGGCAGCAACTGAATTTGGGAGCATCGGGCTAGACCGGGCCACCCTGCAGCCCTTCCAGGAAGGGTGGAGGTGCACAGCCCCCGGGCTGTGGGCAGGCAGGGTGCCCCCTCGCAGGTGAGACAGGAAGCCCCAAAGGTGGAGCCCCTCGCGCGCCCACAGCCAGGGGAAGCGCCCACCTTGGCCAGACTCACCCTGTGGATGACGCCAGCAGCATGGATGTACTGTGGGGACACAGAGGGGTCAGCAGCAGTCAGTTCGCAGGAACGTCTAGGGGGACCCCACCCACTCTGGCGGCACCCCAAGCCCCCACCTTCAGCCCCTTGAGCATCTGGTAGACGAGGAACTGGATTCGGTCCTCGCTCAGCTTCTCGTGCTTCATGAGCTTCCCCAGGTCGGTGCCCATGAACGGCATCACCAGGTAACTGCGGGGCCAGGGAGGGGCCAGACAGCAGGGGTCACGCCCGTGGGCCTGGGCTCAGGCCCTGGAAGAGCCTGTCACCCTGCAGCACCCAGTCCCCACCCCCCACAGCACTGCACTGGGCTCTACCCTCCTACCACCCACCGGGCCCTGCGATGCCAGGCAGGTCGGGACTGCGCTTTGGGGACTCCTGGAGGGTGGCCTAGGGGCTGGGAGACCAAGGCTCATAGGCAGGGGCGGGGGCGTGAGGAAGGAGGGAAGAGCCTGTGGGCAGGGGTGTGACAGCAGGACATCTGGCTCAGAGGGGCAGGCTGGGCAGGTGGACGGAGACACAGAGAGAAGTGCTTAGCACCCTGCCAGCATGAGTCCTTGACCCCTGCCAGGTCAGGCAACGAGGAGCCTGTCCTGCCCCCCCTTCCTGGGCCAGGCCCCTGGCTCTTGGCCAACCGGAGTGTGAGGCCAGGGGTGGCCACCCAGGCAGGCACAGGGCAGCACTGGGTCCCCCCCAACCCGCCGGCAAAGGTCAGCAGCTCCAGTTACAGGCCACACTCTTAGCGCCAGGGTTCCAGAGCACAGGACCCACTCACAAACCCTCAGGTACAAGGCTCACGCCTCCGGCACTGGAGGAGGAGGCCCAGATCCACCCAGTGGTACCAGCACCGTGGGTCCCTGGGGCACGTGGCAGGGGGTGGACTGTGGTGTGGTGAGCGGGTGGGCAGTGTGCACCTGATGCCCATCCAGGCTGCAAGGCAAGGCCTGCCGCAGGCGGCCCACCTGCCGACCCCGAAGCTGAAGTGGGCACCCAAGAGCCACCCAACACCACCTGCTCTGCCCGGCCAGCCCCTGGCCGGCACTCACAAGTCCGTGAAATCATCCAGGGTCTCATTGGGTGTGAACACATCCAGCAGCCCAATTACCTGGGGAGGAGGCCAGAGCACCAGGTGGGCTGGGGACACAGATACAGCTGAGGGCACACCCTGCTCTGGGCAGGAAGGGCCCCTGCAGCTGTCCTGGTCTCCCCCCACTGCCCACAGGGCCCAGCTCTGCCCACTGGCAGCTCAACCCTGCCCTGGCACACATGCCCATAAACAAGGGCTATTTTTGGATGGTGACAGCCGGCATCCTTTGGGGGAGGGGCAGCCCCAAGTCTGGGTCAGCTCCCAGCCATCCAAGGAGCTCCAGCCCCTTGGCCCTTCCTCCCCCTCTTCCTATCCCCACTAAAGACCCAGGAACAGCATGGGGACAGCCAGTATCTAGCAGGCCTTTCCAGGGGCCGTGCCTCCGCCAGAGAGGCCCAGGCAGGCAGCCCTGTGAGCACACCGGCAGCCACAGCCGGCCCCGCAGCCCTCTGGTCGGGGCTGCTGGACAGCAGACGGGGAGTGTGACAACTGGCACCTGGGGCTTCTGGTGACAGGGCCTCCAGGGACCCCAGGAGGCCTGCACATCAGAGTGGCTGGAGGCACAGGTGGATGTGCTGACAGGGGACACCTGGCAGAGGCCACGCGAATGGTGGCCGGGCAGGACGCAGAACGCTCGGAGCGCTTGAGGAATACGGGGAGAGAGGCCAGGTGGCCGAGGACCAGGCCACCACGCAGCCAAAGAGAAGCCAAAGAAAACCCAAGCACGCCCGCAGCACCTGGTGAAGGCTTGCTTTGATCCCAGGAGCTTCGGCAGAACAGTTTAAATAGGTGTGATGCTGAATGTGTCCCCTGGCTGCTATACGGGGACAAACTGGAGTGAGGTGCAGGGACAGCCACCACGGCCAGAGACATGGGTGGCGGGAGGAGAGAACAGTGGGACATCCAGAGAGGGGCCTGGAGGCAGGTGAGGTCCGGGCATCGGGAGGTTTTAGCAAGAATCCTGGAAGTTAAATGGGGGTCCACCAGGTTGGTGGAGACTTCTGGGCCTCTGCAGCACGGGGTGGGGGAGGGGGAGGAGGCCTGAAGTGGGCACAGAAGGGGCAGGACTGGGACCTCAGCCTCTCAGAGCCTACTTCCTCCGGGAAGAGGGGTTTACGAAATGCAGCGCTGGAGGGAGGCGGCGGCACCCGGCTGCTGAGGGGCTGCTGCGGCTCAGGAGGTGGAGTGGGGTCAGGAGAGCAGCTGCAGGAGGGGGGCCGGGTGGGGCGGCAGGGGGGTGCCCGGGAGAGGCTAAGTGCCCCTTCCAGGAAAACCGCTCCTCCCACCTGAAGTTCTCTCTCACCTCGGGGCTCCTGGCTGGAGGCAGGGTTTGGAGTGAGACCTGGAGGATCCCCTCGGCCTGGGCAAGTGGCTGTCCCCTGACCAGACCCTGGGCCGAGGAGCCAGATGGGGCTCCAGCAAGAAGCCAAAGAGCTAAGTCCTTCCCGGGACTGGCCCAGGCGGAGCGGACTAGACCCCGGGGAAGCAGCTCTCTTAGGACGAAGCGGGGCTCGGCCCTCACCACTGTGACCAGCCCCCCGCCCCCGGGGACACTGCCTGACCCCTCGCCTCCGCCCGCCCCACCACCTAGGGGAGCAGCCCAGGGGCTGGGTAGGAGGGACCGGGTCTTCGGGGCACGGTTTGGGGGAGAAGGGAGATGAGCAGAGGCGAGATGATGGACGCGGTGCCCGGAGCTGGGGACTGCGCGACTCACGTTCTCATGGCGCATGTGCTTGAGCAGGCGCAGCTCGCGGTAGGCGCGCTTGGCGAACAGCTCGGACTGGAAGGGCCGGTACAGCTTCTTTATGGCCACCTTGGCGCCCGTGCGACTGTCCACCGCCGAGCTGCGGGGCGCACCGCTTAGCTGGAGGCCCGGGCCACCAAGCCCCCGGCCACCCCTCCCGGCCTGTGCTCACCACACGGCGCCATAGGCGCCCGAGCCTACGGGCTGCAGGTCCTGGTACACGGCGCGCACCTCCCAGGCCGTCTTGGTCACCTCCTGGCGGTAAAAGCCCTTGCGGGCGGGCGGCGCAGAGCTCATGGCTGGCCGGGCACCGCCCCCGCCGCGGACCCCGCGGGCGCTTCGCCTCGAGGGCCGGGGACCCGGGATCCGTGAGACGCCCTGGCGCGCACCCCGGGCCACCGCCGCGCGGGCAGAGCCGGCTCCGCGCCGTCGCCGGGGCACCCCGCTGCTGGCTTTCGCGTCCGGGCTCTCCGGAGCCGCCGACCCCGGCCCGCGCCCAGCCTCCGCCCGGGTAGCGCGAGGCCCCTCCCCTGCGGGCGGACCAACCGGCCCCCGGGCCGCGCGCACGTGACGCCCCTTCCGCCCTTCTGCTCCTCCGGAAACATGAGGCGGCCGTCGCCGCCTGGGAAGCCGGAGGCTGGGGGAAGGAGGGCGCCGCTTGGCAGCTCTGTCCCATCGTAGACCCAGACGCGGCGCCCGAGACCCCGGCCCTCCTCCGCACTCCGCACTCGGGATGAACTACGCGGACCCGAGTGGAGGCTGAGTCAGCGGGGCCTCGTGGGGCTCGCGCCTCCTCCTCACGACCGCGCCCCCAGGGCGCTAGCCCATCCTGGCAGCCTGAGCTCGTCGACTGCTACCCCCAACCGCAAATCACTGACCACCAGTCCCGCCCACTTCCAACTCCCCACCCCGCAGGACGACCTTCACCGTGGGGCTGACCCATCCACCCCCCAGTACGGGGTTCCCCGGCCCCTATCTTGCTTCCATCCCCCTTTCCCAGTGAAGAAGTTGATTCTGTCTCCCAAACTCAGGCTGCCTACCAAGCCGTAAGCAGAGAGGGTGGGTCTTGTAGGTCCCCCTGGGCCCCTGTGCTCTGAAGGCTCTTCCTCACTGCACGTCTGGGTGGAGACTGCTCCAGAGATTTGCACGTCCCTCTGCCTGTCCCACCCCTGCTCAGCTGAGGCCCTCAGGCTTGCTCTTCAAAGCCCAGCTCGAACCTCTCCAGTCTCTCCAGGGAGATGTGCCTGACCCCAGGGCTGAAGGGGGTCCCTACTGGGGCTCGCTCGGTGGGTGCCCCCTTACCCTTAGGTGGGGACATCATTTCAGGGGTCTGGCCCCATCCTGGACCAGATGCTGCTGGACGACAGAGCCCCCAGCCCTGTGACCCAGACCTGAGAGTGGGGTAATAAGATCCCCAGGGCCCCCTGCCCCGCCCTCTGTGCCTTGCGCCATGAATCAGCAGCTCAGCAGCTCCGGCCTGGCCAGAGCAGCTTTACAGCTGGGGTGCGCGGTGATCTGATCGGGGTGCTCAGGAATTGCAGGCTTGTCAGTGGGGGCAGCCTGCTGTCACTGGAGCCACAACCACCCATCCCCATGCCCTTCATGCCCTGGGCCGCCTGTGGCACTCCACCTGCCTCCTCCAGGAAGCCCCCAGCTGGCCCCCTTACTCCCTGTGATGGGGTCCAGAGGTCCAGAAAGGTCGTGCATCAGGCCAGACTCCCAGATGCGTCATGTCCCAGTTGTGCTCCCATCCGCCACCACCCCCCCACAGGACTTGGCCCAGCCAGGTCTCCAGGGGTTCTCCAAGACCTGAGGGCCAGCACCCACACTGACCAGGCCTCTGCAGGCCCAGCTCCCAGATGATCCCCACCCCCACCCCCAGGGCCTAGGGCAAAGGCATAGCAGGTCCCCATCCTGGGGACGCCCTGCTTTCCCAGCCTGAGCTGCAGTGAGCGGCAGGGGCTGCAGCTCAGTGTGTGTCCCGAGGCGAAGCAGCCCTCTTTCCCCTTAACCAGGAGGGAAAGGAAAGCTGCCTCCCTGACCCTGGGGAAGGGCAGGCCTTTGCCTCCAGAGACCTCAGCACCCCCGACCTGCGTCCTCGCTGACCACTGAGTGAAGGGGCAGGTCTGGGTCTGGGCCAGATCCCGCCCAATGAAACTCTGAGGGCAGCGGGTTGACTGCTGGTGGCCATCATGCCCTGTCCACCTCAGACCCCATTGGCCCTCAGGGAGCAGGGAGGGTGAAGGTGGCTGCTCTGACCAGGGACCAGCGGAATATGGCCGCCCTCTCCAGGCAGTGGGGGCAGCGCGGGAGCAGAACCTAGAGCTGGAGACACGAGCCGGGTGAGAGGGGAACTTTATTGCGAAACCCTGGGGCAGGCACTTAGCATTCAGACCTCCCTGGTCCTGCGAGGTGAGAGGTCACCACCTGACAGACGCCCCTTGACGGAGGACCCACACCTCCCACACGCCTGGAGCAGGGCCCTGTCCCAGAGGTCGCTAGGTCAACTCCACTCCGGAAGGCGGGAAGAGGACAAGGGCTGACCCACAGACTTGAGTGCCCCAGCGCCCGGCTGCAGGGCCAGAGGGTGGGCAGAGGTAGAGTGGGCATAGGTTTCTTCATCAGCTCTGGACCAAGGTCCAGGATCCGGGTCCACATCGGCATGTGTGTCCTCGAGGCTGGAGGCCCCCGCGCCTGCCAGCCCCCCAGCTGGCACAGTGCCCTCATGCCTCAGAACCCTGCTGCAGCCCTCACACCCAAGGAGCGGGGGCTGTTGCTCACATGGCTGCCCACGGCCGCCCGAGCCCCTTGCATGCTGCCCAGCAGGATCTCAGCAATGCCCCCTCCCCACCCACACCAGGAACTGAGGGGAGGGGAGGCAACAGTAGAGCCACCCCAACTTGGGCCTCCTGCTGGCCACGGCCACTGGCCCTCAGGTGCCCTCAGGTTCACACACGTCTGCATCTACTCAGACATGTGAATTCCAGGAGCACATATGTGCCACACAGCGTAGGTGAACACACGGCTCCAGGCAGCTGTCCCCACTCTGCCACAGCCATGGAAGATCCTTTGAGTCTCAGCACTTTCCAGGGTAGCCCCCCACTTCCAGGCTGAGCAGCTCTGACCATCGAGACCCCTTCCTTTGTCTCCAGGAGGCTCCGGCCCCAAGGCACTGCCCCCCACAGACAGCCCTCTGCGACCCAGGAGATCTGGAAACAGACACCCCCCCCAGGGGGGAGCTCTTATGGCACCCAGGTCCCCCATAGCGAGGTACCAAAGGAGACCCAGGTTGCTGGGAGGGGGTAGGAGGACCAAGGAAGTCCAGCATGCTCTATCCAGACTCCTACACCCGTGGCTCACACACGTGCAGGCTTCCCACAACGCGCGGCGTGTAGACAAGGGTCCCAAGCCAGGGGTGGGCGCTGCTGGCCGCAGTGGTGTTGGAAGGTGCCCCTCGTGGGAGTCTGGCGGGCCGAGGCGGGAGGGCAGGCGGGCTCAGGCCCCTCCTCGGGTCCGAGTGCGGCTGGCGAGCCGCATTCCCCTCACTGCTTAACGTCCAGGCTGCCAGGCGGCTGCGGTGGCTCTGGGGGCTTGAAGCTGAGGACTTCCTGGTAGGTGAGCTCTGCGAGGGGAGGAGGAAGGGTGAGCTCAGGCCTTCAGCAGCCCAGGCCCACCACCCTCCGAGAGCAGCCTCGGCCCATGGGCCCCTTCCTGGGCCTGCCCCGTGCTGCCCCCAAGCCTCTGCTGGACACACCCAACCCCAGCTCTACCTGACCCCCTAGAGTGGGGCTGGGGGGCCGTGTCGTGGCCTCGCTCAGACCACTCTCAAGAGAAACTGGAGCACTTCCTGCAGAAAACAGGCAGCGCTCAGCCTCTGGGGGACGCAGCCCTCAGGCCCACCCTTCCACTCCTCCACCGTGCGCTCCTTGGCCTCAACGCTTTCGTCGTAGGGCTCGGCCTCGGGCTCATCCTCGGGGTCGTGGTACTGGCTGAAGTAGGCATGGGCCAGGGCCTCGGCTGCACTGACCCTCTGGTCACTGTCCAGCACCAGCATCCGTCCCAGGAGGTCCACAGCTGCAGAGGGGCGGGGTGCAGGGCTGGTCATCTCCACAGCCAGGGCTAGACGTGGAGCCCAGCCCGGACCCAGGGCCCATCCTCACCCAGGGGGTTGGCTCCACGGAAGATGCTCCTGAGGTCCTTCTGGGGCATGTGGGGCAGGGACTGGATGTAGGTCCGGGCCTAGGAGCACAGGGGAAGGGCCTGAGGGGCGGCTCGACGCCTGCCTGAGCCAGGCAGGGGCCTGCCGGGAGAAGCCCCCACACTCAGTCTCTCCAGCAGGCCTGGGCGAGGGCATACGCGGACCAGAGGCCTCCCCGCTTTGGGTCTGGTGGCTACAGCACCTTGCCTGGGCCTGCGTGCCTGCAGGTCCCGGGCCTGGTGCCTCTCCACTGTCCACGGCCAGGACATTGCAGGTGCCGAGGTTTTACCCGCAGTGTCCCTCACGCCTGGAATGTCTCCCCGGTTCACCTGTTTCCCCCTGAAGGGGTCGGCGCCTGCCCTGGGGTCTATTCCACTGTGACCCATGCTCCCCCCGTGGTGCCCCATCTATCCCCACAGCGCCCCTTCCTCCAGAGTGCGGGCGGGGGAGTGGCTGGTCAGCAGAGGGGGCTGGTGGCCGATGACTCACGTGTTCCGACGATATCTTTGCCAGAACCTCAGGGCTGGGTGTGCCCACCACCTCCATGATGCGCTTCAGCTGGTCGATGTCTGCCTGGCTCAGGAAGTGCCCAACGGCCAAGCACGGACTCCCCCCGGGACCCCAAACCCCAGACCTTGGGTCACTGCCCAGAACATGCTCTCCTGCCACTGGGGACAGCAGTGAGCCCAAGGTGGCACGGTGTGGGGCAGAGGGGGCAAGACTGGCCAGAAAGGGCCAGAGCCCACCCCCCTCGACCCCCGCCCCACAGCAGGAGACCCTGGCTCACCCCTAACCTGCGCCAAGGATACAGTCATTTCCTGGGAAAAGGGCCTTTCCCTGGAGCAGCTCGGCCATGATGCAGCCCACAGACCAGATGTCCACTGTGGGAGGAGGCGTCTCCATCAGTCTGCCCACCCCAAGTCCCTCCTCAGAGAGCTGGGGGCTGGCTGCACTGCACCAGCTCAGCGGCCCCGCACTCACGCTCAGGCCCAAAGCCAGCAGCCCCTCCTCTCTAGACACAACCCTGGGCAGGGGGAAGCGTCAGCCCAGGACCCACCGTGCTCTGCCTTTCTGAAGGTCTGTTTGTGAACGCAGGTCCCCCACCTGGCCTGTCCCCCAAGGTCCTTGGCCTCTGGGTCCCAGCCCCACCCCCTCCCCAGGCCCACCGGCCCCAAGGGGCTGCCCCATACGGGCTGACGTCACCTGTCTGGTTGTAGTGCATCCAGTTCAGCATGATCTCAGGGGCCCGGTACCAGCGCGTGGCCACGTAGCCAGTCATCTCCTCGTCCGCCTGGCGCGCGAGCCCAAAGTCCAGGATCTAGAGGCACCGCCAGGCGTGTCAGCGCCTCCGGGTCTCTGCCTCCCGGCCGGTCGACCCGCCAGCCCCTCCCCCAGCGGCTCACCCGCAGCTCGCAGTCCTCGTTCACAGCCAAGTTGCTGGGCTTCAGGTCCTGCAGGGCGGGCGCGGCGTGAGCGCCGGCAAAGCCGCCGCCGCCGCCGCAGGAGCCCCACGCCCCCCGTCGCGCGCGGCACCTACCCGGTGGATGATCCCCGCCGAGTGGATGTACTGCGAGGGGGAGACGGCGGGGGCGTCAGGTTCTGCCCCCTGCGCCCCCGCCCGCCCCCCGCTTCCGCGCCCACCTTCAGCCCGCGCAGCAGCTGGTACACGAGGAACTGAACGTGCTCGTCGCTCAGCGCCTGGCACTTGACGATGTTGTTCAGGTCGGCGCCCATCAGCGTGGTCACCAGGTACCTGGGTAGCGGCGGCAGGGATGAGCACAGAGTCCCCACCCCAACCCCGCGCCCTCCCCGCCACGGCCGCTCACACTTCGCTGAAGTCCTCGAGGGAGGTGGCCGGCGTGAACACGTCCAGCAGCCCGATGACCTGGGTGCAGAGGGCAGTCAGGGCTCGGCGGCCCGCGGGCGCCCCCCTCCCCCGGCCCGGCCGCCCCCAGCTCACGTTCTCGTGCTTCAGGTGCTTGAGCAGCCGCAGCTCGCGGTACGTCCTCCGCGCATGGATGAGCGACTGGAAGGGGCGCGACAGCTTCTTCACCGCCACCCTCTGGCGCAGCCGCGTGTCGTAGGCTGAGCTGCAAGGCGGTCTGTGAGGCCCAGCCTCGGTCGCGAGGTCCCCACAGGCCAGAAGGCCTCCGGCACCAGGAGGCAGTCTGAACACTCCCTCCAAGCCTCTCCCCTCCCTCCTGGAGTCCTGCACCTTCCTCCAGAGTCAGTTCACCCTCCACCCCACCCTCTGACCCCCAGCCTTCCCAGCCCACCTGGGAGCCCAGGGCAGGACCTGGATTTCTCCTGTCTCCTGGCCCCAGTGACTCTTGCCCCCAGCTCAGGGTGGAAATAACAGGCCAGGGAAACAGCCAGTGGCAGACAGCAGGCAGCACCCCCAGCTCCCCCATAGGCCAGGGGGTCTGGGGGGCCCCCTGAGGGGGTTCCAGAGTCACCTCCAAAGCCCCCAAATATCCAAAATACGGAGAAAAACCTGACCAAAGGGGTTTATTGCATCGTTATCTTTCACAGTGAGAAACTGGACAGCAGGAAATACCTAGCAGAGGGTGGTGCCTGGACCCACAGAATATTTCCCCTCGTGCAACCCCACTCCCCTGAGGTCTAGACCCTCAAGCCCCACACCCAGCTACTCTTCACAGGAGATGCCACACTCACGGGCATCATCCTCGAACACAAGTGGCCTGGTCGTCCAGTGGCCCCACTGCCCCTCGGGAAGGGATGCCTTCGCCCAGTGTTCCCTCTGGCTGCTGCCCCCCCCTTCCCTCCCACTTCATCTCCAGGATCCAGCCTCCCTCCAGAGTGAGTGGAGCCTCAGCCCACCTCCCATGCCCACGCGGCCCAGGGAGCAGCTCCTGCAGGACCTGGGGTGCGCATGGGCCCAGGCAGTGGTGGAGGAAAGTCCCTCCCCCATCCAAGTCACTGCTGGGGTGGGAAGTAGGGGAGTGGCTCTTCACGGGGTGCGTGTGCACGCTCGTGTGTGTGTGTGTGTGTGTGTGTGTGTGTGTGCGCACGCAGCAGATCCTTTTGTGTCTGCACAGTCAACAAAGGACTGTGGGAATTGGCACCGGGTCACCAGCTTCCTCAGACATCAGAGGAGGGAGGGAGCCCATCACCGGCATGGGGGCCCTGCAGAGCTAAGTGGTGGAGAGAGACCTCCCCTGGGGAGCCTGACTGTTCCTACGAGTTCCCAGAAGGCACTTCCAGCAAGGGCCCTGTCAGATCCCCCAGGGACCACTCACACATTGGCCCACACCCTCTTCCTGCCCTTGTGGTCTTTGACATGAAGATAGAGGCCTGTGGCTGGAATGGCTGGAATGGCCTGAGGTTCCTGATGGCTGGCCAGTGGCAGAGTGAGATCTGAGGCCCAGGGGACCCCAAACGTCTGCTCCAGGCTCCAGTGCTGGGCCTCGTAAGGGGGTCTGAGAAGTCCCACTCCCAACCTTCTGCAGGATCCTGGAGCAACACCCTGCCCCCAGGGGCCCTGCCTCCCCACACCCATGACCCCCGCAGTCACCCCGCATTTCACAGGTTCTGGGTTCTGGGGGGACACCTCTCAACGTCCACACCCACAGTCAGGCTCACTGTCAACACTGCAACTGCAGCCTGGACTGTCCGCAAGCAAGCCCCTTGCCACCCAAAGCCCCCTCCGGCCTCCACCCCACCAGGTCCAGAGGCCTCCCCCGGCCCCACCCTCCCTCCTGTCTGGGCTCCAGGGCCTAACTGCAGGCTGCGTGTGAGCTCTCTTGGTTGGGGCAAAAATGGGGTGGGGTGTAGACGCCCCCTGGGGGGGATGGTAGGCGTCTCTGATCGGGCCTAAGCCCCATTCGGAGCCTGAGATCCCTTGGAAAATGGGGCAGTGGACTGGACCCACGGGGGAGCTTGAGGTCGTTCTTAGGTGAGGGGTCTTGCCCCCCAGCCCCCAATCTGGGCTCTTCCTTTTCAAACAGAGCTACCCACCCTGGGGTGGGGGTACCTGCCGGAGCCCAGGGCTGCCTGGCCCTTGACCGGGGGCACCCCCGATGCATGCTCAGACATCAAGGGCCCCGGGGGACCTGCCCGCCCTTTCGCCAGCTGTGACGCCGCAGGATTCAGGCCCGGAGGGGGACGCTCCGGGTTGGAGGGGCGGGAGGACGACCCCTCTCCCGCCGGGGAGAGGCTCGGGTAGGAAAGTTTCCCTCACGCCCCCACCCCCCATTCATTCCTCGGATCTGCGTAAGGCCCGGGGGCGGAGGCAGGGCGAGCCCCTCCCCACGCCGGGAACCCCGCACGGGCGGGGAGGGGGCGCGCGCTCAATCCCCCCGCCCTTGCCCCGTCCCGCCCCTACCAGACGGAGCCGTAGGCGCCCGAGCCCACCGGGCGCAGCCCTTGCAGCCGCTGCGGCACCTCCCACACCGTCTTGTTCAGCTCCTGCCGATAGAAGCCGGCGCGCGGGCCCGACATGTCCAGAGCGGCCGCAGCTCGGCCCGCGCCCCGCGCCCCGCCCCGCGCCCCCCGCCCCGCGGAGCCCGAGCCGGAGGCCGGAGGCGGAGCGGAGCGGGGCGGAGCCGGGGAGGGGGTTCCCGCAGACGAACGCGCGGCTTCCTGCCCCTCCGCGGCGGCGGTCGAGCGGAAACCGGCCTTCCCGGGGCGGGGTGGGGAGGTGGGGGGAAGGGGATGCCGTGGAACGACTTACCGCCCACCTCCCGGGGTCCACGCACTTCCCCAATGTCCGCCGCGTGGGTCCTCGGCGCGGCACCGCCCGGACCAGGCCGCCACCACCTCTCAGGACTCAGCTCCCCGCACCCTCCCCTGCCGGCACAAACGCCGGCACCGCCCCGCTGTCCACCTCCCGTCCCCGCATCCCGCCATCCGCCTAGTCCGGGTCCTGCGGTTAACGCGCCTTCAACCTGCTCTGGTCCGTGCATCCCTACTCTCCTCTCACCTGCACCGCACCTCTCCCCCCAGCGTGCTCCCACAGAAATGAAGGTAGAATCCTCTAAATCAAAGAAGCCAGGGACAAGCCATGGGAGGTATTTTTTAATCAGAATAGAAAATGCCCCCTAATAAAAGCTAGGCATTTGCTTGCATAGGGCCCGTCCGCCGCGGGCAGATGTAAGTGCCTTGGATCCTGGGTCAGCCTGCCTTCCCTCCCCCGTGGAGGCCATCCGGCCTTGGCGGTGTGCTTCGCTTCCCAGGAACCCTTCCACGGTCTGCTGTGGCGTCCTGCACGGGCTGGCTCCGGGGCTGGGCCCTGCTGCCCCTTGGGAGAAGCGTGACTGCCGGGCCAGGCCCGGAGACCAGCCCTCAGGACCAGGGACAGCGGCGGCACCAGGGGCCTTTGGGGTGTTGGGCCCATAAGAAGCTCTCCCCAGATGGGTCCTCTTTGGGGCCTGGTACCTTTCCTCCTTCTGAAACAGCTCCCTCAGCTGTCAACTCTTCGAGGAAGCCGACCCTGACTTTCCTAGGTCCTGCGGGGCTCCCCTAGTTGGAAACCACCGTCCCCCGAGATCGGCGAACTCTGCCCAGCACCGCACATCTCCTCTCTCCACCTGGAAGGTGTAGTTCGCACAGGCGGCAGAAACTGTGAGGGGCCTGTTCCCTAGTTCAGCATCTGTCTAGAGCTCTAGGTCAGAGTGATTATTCCTACTTCCCACTTAAAGTGACAGTGGTTCGGAGAGAACATTGCCTGGGATATAAATACCTCCTGACCCTCCACCCTGCAGAAGCAGTGGGTAGAGGTTGGGCTGCCCCCGCCCAGGAGAGGGGGAAATCAGGCTGAGGTCCCAACCTTCCACTTTTCTGAAACAAACTAAAACCTGAGTTTTTATGTGAAATCTCCTGATACTCAAATATTGATAACCAAATTAAAATAAAACATGTCAACACAGTACCAGGCAAACGGACACTTCTGCCTGGCAGATCCGGACCCTGGGGGGAGCCCAAAAGTGAGAAAGGAAGCAGGGTCCCAGTCCCAGCTGCTCCGGCCTCAGTTCCCTCTCTGGGAGCCAGCAGAGGTCGGCGGGGATGGGGTGAGGACGCCGGTGTCCCTTCCCCCAGCCGCCCCACCCGGGGCCTCCTCGGGGCCTCACGCTAGGGGCACTTTCCCGGCAGCCCGCCGGGCGAAGCAGCCGAGGTTTTGTGCGGAGTTAATGGAGCTTCAGCTAAAGCAGGGGAAGAGGAGGCGGGAGGGAGCAGCGGGCCGTGGGAACCGGCCGCGCTGCAGGGAGGGGCGGCCTTTGTCCCTCTCCCCCACGGGGGCAGGGGTGTCTGTCGACCCGGAATCCCAGCTGCGAGTGGTCAGCGCTGACCAGAGGGGAGCGGCCTCACTGCCCTGCTCAGCGGTCACACACCGCACTGAGACCCTCCCTCAGCGTTCAGCAAACCTGCCCTGGGCACAGGGGCGCCCGCAGTGTGCCCCGCTGCCCCGGCAGATCAGTCTCGGCCAAGTTGCCCTCTGGAGGGGAGGGGGCTGTGATACTGCAGGGGAATGACCAGGGAGGATTCCCCGTGGCGGTGGGGTGGCAGGGGGAGCACAGTCAGAGCCCCCAGAGGTGACAGCAGTGATGCTGGGCCAGCTTCCAGACGGTCCTGCCTCTCAGGACTTAGCCTGACTTGAAGACCAGAATGGAGAGTGGCGGCCATGGGTGCAGGGCCGTGGCAGGCTGGGCAGCGAGCACCGACAGGATTTCAGATTTTTATTCGCACTGTGCTGTGTTTTCACAGCGTTATCCCGGCCGGCAGGTCGAGGACTGAGCCTGGAGGGAGGGTGGTGTGGATGGAGGGCAGCCAGGAGTGGCAGGCCTTGCCAGTGGGTGTGCAGATGGGGCACGGATGGGGCGGCACGGAATAGCCTCCTGTGAGCCCTGGGTCCCCGGAACCCCCCCCGCCTCCTTCCACTCTCTACTGCGATTCACAGCTACCCCTAAGTACCGAGATGCCCCCACCATCCGTGTCCACTGTCCCCTCTCCACAGGTCCAGGCCATCCCCTCTTCAGCCCCACACTGGTCTCCTGGCTGCACTTCTCCCTGAGGTCAGAACGAGCTTCCTAAAATGCTATCTGGCCCTGGCACAGGGGCCCCATGATTTAGGTGAGGTCTCCTGCTCTTAACAAGCAAGCAGGGTGTGGTCCTGGGCTGTTTTCTGCAATTTGGAAGGAAAGGTCATCGAGGTCGCTGGTCACCTCCATCCCTGCATCTCCCCACTCCCACTGCATTGGGAGGAAAGTGGGAAGTGGAAAGTGAAGAAGGCTGGGTCACCCCTTGGTCTGCCAGCCTCCTGCCCACCCCCGTGCACCCAACATCCATGCCCAGTTTCTTCACTGGCCCCATGAAAGCATGGCCCCTGGATCCCTTCACACTCCTGTCCTCTGAGGGGGAAGGGAACCCCACCTGTTAGACCCGCAGCAGAAGGTGGGCTCACTGACTCTTCTCCATCTCATGCCTGGCCGAGGAGCAAGTGGCCCACAGGGGTCCAGTCTAGAAGCCAGGCCTCCAGGTTCCTGCTCCCCCTGCCCCCGCTCCCCCCAGGGTGAACACTCCCAGACCATGCCACCCCTGCTCTGGTTTAGAAGTACCTTGTTCAGATCTCCTGCCCATCTGGGTTTCTGGTCCTGACCATAGCACACTGTCATTTCAGGGTCCCTGGGGTGGGGGACGTCAGCTGTTTGCCTAGTACCCCTTCCACGTGGGAGGGGTGTTCCACGTGGCTCAAAACGGGCTGTCCCTGTACAGAAGTGGCTTATGATCGAGGCCGAGCCCATTGAGACTTCTCAGCCACAATGGTGTGCCCCAAGTGGAGGAGACACAGGCTGGGGTGCCCTGCCACCAGCGTCCCAGGTGTCTGAGAATAAAGGAGCACGTGTTGGGGAGAAGTTCAGATAGATGGAACCCAAAGACATGTGAGCACCTGGATCCAGCCATATCTGAAGCTGGACCCGTTCGCTTGCCTTTACGGAGCCACTAAATCCCTTTTCTGCTAGGGTTGGTATTCTTGGAACACAAGGGCTCCCTCAAGGAAGGCCCTCTCTGCCGCCTTTACTGCTGTGTCCCTAGTGCCCAGGACCACGCGTGTTGAGTGAACGAGTGAGGGGCCCAACGCGCTGGTGCTGCGTGTGCACGCACACGCGCACGCCCGTGTGGTCACGGTACGTGTGCCTGACTGGCCACAGAGGAGCGCATCTCACGGCTCCTGCCCTGTGTGCAACACAGGGGTTGGGAGCAGTCTGCCTCCCCACATGGCCTGCCTCTGGGAGAAGCCCCTCCTTCCTACAACAAAGGTGCCATTTGCTCTCAGGTGCCTGGGACCCCAGGAGGAGCTGACCCTAATGGCCCCACAGCCTCGAGCAGGGGGACACAGGGCCTCCCTCCAGGAACCACCGTGTCCAGTGGGGTCTGCACCCAGTAGGGCCTTACTAAACGTGTGCTGGGTGGACCACACCTGTGAGGCACCGCACCTCAGGAAGGAGAAAACAGGTCCCCGAGAGCTCGCGCCACGCCCACCCCTGCCACCAGGTGGCGCCCAAGCGGGCCCAATCCTGCACCGTGGGGGGCGGGGCCGCCGCCCTGTGCCCTTGGAACCCCCACCTGCTTCAGGATCACTTTCAGTGCTGGGGTGCACCAGGATGTGCCTCTGGGACAGGTTCGCACCCCAGCGCTCACCTCCCAGCCCTGACCACCATCCTGTCCTGCTGGGGCAGCAGGAAGGCGTGGACTCGGCCGAGCTGGTGGCCGTGGACGGGCTGCCTCAGCACACCCAGCAGGCCTGGCCCAGGGGAGCCAGGGACTGTGGGGTGGGTGTGCGAGGCCACACGGGCCCACCTTCAGGTGAGCTTCTGGGGCCAGGAGTGCACAGGAAGGGAGGCCGTGGGCAGGACAGGCCCGGTACCAAAACGGGGCAGGTGTGTAGGGACGGCGGGTCGGCAGCCCCGGGAAGAACCCAGCCAACCAGCAGAGTGAAAAAGACAGCTGTATTTGATTGACAATTAACAAGATTTACAAAAAGGGTTGCGGGTGTCCTGGCGGAGCTGCTCCCGGCCCCCCGGACCTGGGCAGGGCCTTCAGGTCAGCCTGTCTGACAGGCTGGGACCCTGATCCCCAGTCTGCTGGGTCCCTTCTGGCCGCCTGGGCCTCGACGTCTGACGTCCAGCTTGACCTTTGAGGTGGGGCCTGCAGCACGGAGTCCCCCGGGAGTGCCAGTGCCCCGCAGGGCAGGCCAGCGAGGTCAGGAAGGCATCGTACCACTTTTCTGCCCCAGTCCAGGTAGGGCAGACGGACAGAGTCTGGGCACTAGGTCCTGGGGGCCGAGGGCACTCAGACCTCACCCCAAAAGGCCCAACCCAGGTATCTGAGGCGGCTGCTGGTGCCTGGGGAGGGGGGCTGAGGCCCGACTGCCCCCAGCAACCCAGCGTGGCGCCGGGGACATAAGGCACGTTTTCGAATTACTCAGGAGGCTTGAAGGAGACACCCCCGATGCTGGTTCTGCAGGAGGGAACTGGTGCTGGTGGGCGCCCGGCACTATTGCTCAGGAGAAGGGTGCTATGAGGCTACAAATGCTGAGGTGGGGGCCCCCCTGCCACGCACACACTCGGAAGCCCGGGGGCTCTTCCTCTGCCAGAGAGAGAAGGGCTGAGTCCTGCCCGCTTGGCCGTGCTCCCCCGGGGCCGCCCAGCGCCCGGCAGTGGGTGTCACACACCTGTGTCCCGAGACCATGACGGTGGAGGTCGCAGTCAGAGGTCCGTGACCTTGTTCTCAAGCGCAGCCGCGATCTGCTGCAGGCGGAAGGCCAGCTGCATCTTCTGGGCGGCGGGATCCTCCTCCAGGGCGTTGATGATCTGAGGAGGGGTCACGTCAGAGCACAGGCCAGGGTCAGGGTCAGGGTTAGGGTGAGCACGGCCGTCCTGGAAGGACCGGACCCCTACCTCGTCGTAGTACTTCTGCGTGTACTGGTAGAGCTGGTGCAGGGCCACGAGGGTGTTCAGGGAGTCCGTGTGCGCCTGGGAGGGTGGCGGAAGGGCTGCGTGACCCAGGGACAGGAGGCTGTCTCCCAGTGGAGCAGGCAGACGCGAAGGGTCCCCCCGGCAGTCGTGACACGCACAGCCACGGCACACCGCGGACAGAGAGTCTCCCACCCATGCAGACCCACGGCAGGCGGGGCTGGCTCAGAGCTGCTTGCGAGCCCCGCCGCCCCCCAAGCCCCCTCGTCTGCGCCTCTCCTTTCCCCCCCGTGGGCACAACTTTGCCCGCCCCCCGTGCAGTCTCCTGGCCCGCGCAGCAGGGCCTTCCGGGGGGGCGGGGGTGGTGGAGGGCTAATCCTGGGGGGGGCTCAGCTTGTGGGTCCCCTGTGCCACCCTTACCCGGGAAATCTCTGCCAGGTGTGTGTTCATGTCCTGGTCGCTGACCTGCACCATCTGTCTGATCCCCTTGTAGTAGCTGTGAGGGGAGGGGGAGTTACACAGGGTGGGCCGCAGGGGGCGGGTACTGGAACGGTGGGGTGGGGGCGGTGGCTCCCGGACGCTGGACCCGAAGCTACCCACGGGCCCCACCTCCTGATCACAGGCCTGCACCGCCCGGGGGCCCCGCTGGGTGGGGGCTGAGGGTGGGCAGCCAGGCTCTGGCCTGGCTCGTTGGGGGGTGGGGGGGACTCACTCCTCCACCATCTTCTTATAGGTGGAGATCTCCTTGGCGTAGAGTAGCTTGTTGCTGGGAGAGTCCTGTGGGGGTCAGAGCCAAGTGACACCCAGGCCGAGACACCTGCACGCGCTCAGGATACCCAGAGAAAGAGGGGTGTGCGGGGGATGGGGGTCCAACGGCGGTAGCTGCCCTACCTATCCACAGACCTGACGGTGTTTTCGTCATTTTGTGATTAATAGTAAAACTCACTTTTTCTCTCTCACGGAAGGGAAGGAGCTCGGGGTCCCAGGCTGCCACAGGTCCACTGCCCAGGGGGCCTCCCTCCGCCCCAGGTACCCTGCACCTGTCTTTCTACTGAGCTCCAGCCCCCGCTGTGCAAATCCACGCCCCAAAGCGACCTCCTCACCTGCACCACAGCCCCCTCCCCTGATGCTTCGCGCTGCCAGGAAGCGGGCTGGGCCGCCCGCAGCTGCACTTACGCGGCTCAGCTTGTGCTCTGTGCGTGTGCAGGCGTCCATGAAGGTCTGTGCGATGACCGACAGGGAGGCGTCCACCACCTCGTGGACGTGCACGTCGAAGATGAAATGGGGGTTCTTGAGGATGTTCACCCAGAACCGGAGAGGTAAACTGAGGCGGAACGACAGGGTGTGAGGGGCCGCCGAGGCCTGGAGCAGGGCGGGCGGGGTGGGTGGAGGCACGGAGCCCACACCTGTTGGTCTTCCAGATGTGGATGGTGTCCTCGTCCTTGATGTCGTGCTTTTCTGCCTGCTCGTCCAGGAAGTCGAAGAAGTACTTGACTGCGGGCGGCACCGCGTGGCCAGGCGCCAGCACGCTCTGGAAGAAGTTGTCCACGAACTGCTGCAGCGTGCCCTGCGGGGCGGGAGCGGGGCTCAGCGCGTCCCACTGGCGCCGTCCCAGGTCTGCCTCCCACACGCCCTCCGCGGCCCACCTTGACCGAGAGCAGGCGGGTCAGGTAGATCTCGGTGATGGCCTTGGTGCGCTCCTTTTCCTTCATGCTGCCACGCTTGGACTTGCCTTCGTCCACCTCGTCCGTTGGCCGCACCAGGTGCCACACCCGGTTCTCCTCCTCCAGGAGGGCGTGGCCTGTGGGGGAGGGGGGTGCTGAAGGACGAGGACCGGGGCCCGGGGCCTGGGTCCCACGGCGGGCTCACAGCTCCCCCGAGACGGCGGCATGGGGCGGACGCTGGCTCACGATGACCTCCAGAGGCCAGAGGGGCCCGGACAAGGGGAAGGGACTCACGCTCCCCAGGCAGGTCCTGCTGGCTGTCCTCAGGCTGCTGGGAGACCCCCACCTTCGACAGGATAAGAGTGGCCCCATCCCGGACCTGGGGAACAGAGTCATGAGGGCGGCCCGCCTGCCCCGCTCTCAGCAGGGGCTTCAGCCCGCCCGGCCGCCACACTCACGTTGTAGTGCATCAGCGTGTTGACGCGCTTCCACCGGCCCTCCCGCTGAGAGGTCAGGTCCAGGTCTGACAGGATCTGGGCTGTGGACCCAGGACGCCACTCTGTGGGAGGACACAGCCCAGCTCCTGGAACCCGGCCACAGCCCACCCTGTCCGGGCCTCCTCTCGCTATCCCCCACCCGACCTGGCCGACTGGGCTTCCACGGGCACAGAGCCAGGCACACGAGGGTGGTGCTCACCGAGGACCACACTGTCAGCCTTGGGCCAGCGGGAGCAAGGCTGCGTGCGGTACACCTGGTCAATGATCTTCTCCTTGACCTGGGAGATGGTGTCACAGTTGAGGACCTTAACAGGGATGGCGTCGACCCCTTCGTCCTGGACGATCACGCTCACCATCTGCCAGGGGACACAGAACGAAGGGCCAGTTGGGGAGGGGCCCTCGCCCTCGCTCGCCCCAAACCGGGGGCAGTCTTGGGGCTCCCCCCGAGTGGCGACACCCTCAGGTGGAGGAGTGGTGGTGGGGATCCGGAGCCCCTTCAGCACCCAGGCCTCACCCTTTCCTGCGTGCCATGGCTCAACAGGACAGAGGGCAGAGGACTGCTCACTTCTAGGTATCACGCAACACACAGGCGTCACGGGGGCACACGCCACGTACCACCTCCACACGCGCACGAGTTTACCACCACTCACTTGGTGTGCCCAGGCCCCTCAAATGCCTGCAGCAGGCCCGGGCACCCAAGAGGCAGCTGGCTTGGGGCGTGACACTTAGAGCCTCTCTCCAGTGACCCACGAGCCTGCTGGAGGCGCATGACCCAGGCCCCTCCCTGAACACGGGTGGGCCCAGCACGGGGAACGGGCTCTAATGCAAGTCCACGAAGCAGGCGAGTGGCATCAGCCTCTGGCCCTGAGGCTGGCCTGGAAGCCGGCCCCTGAGGTCCCGCAGCAGCCCGCCCAGCCCCAGGGGCTCACCAGGGGTGCATACTCCACGTCGTCCCCCAGCAGCCCTGTGTCATTGAGGGTGTATTTGGCTTTCTTCTGCACAGCATCCACCGGCCCCTTCTCCACCTGATGCTTGATGGCCTTGAAGAGCTTGTACAGCGGCTCCCCTGCGCTGTCCTGCAGCAACACGGGCGGCTGAGCCACGGTGGGACTGATCGTGCCAGGGTGGGAAGCAAACCCGTCCAGGTGGAGCTGGGCCGCAGGGAGGTGGACATTTGGGGGGTACAGCACCACCTCGTCCCTCCCCACCCCCTGGCAGGGCTGTGTGGAGCCCACCTTGAGATACTGGTACAGGCAGATGGACATCCAATTAGACAGCATCCTCTCCACCACTGTCTCAGACCTGGAGATGCAGAAAGGCCTTGTGTTGAGGGGCCCTTTAGTGCCCCTAGGATCAGCTGGCTCTTCCAAGTACCCAGACCACCCTCAGAGCAGCCCAGCCTCCATCCAGGCCAGAGCCTCCGTCAGTCTATACATTTACTGCCTGCAGTGACCAATCTCCCAGCCCCCTCAGGGTGGGCCTTTCATCTTCCACCCCATCCTACAAAGGGCTGATGAGAAGGGGGAGCAGATAAGTGGCCAGCACAGACCACCTGCCAGCAGCGATGCCCCCCCGCCATCCCTCTGCCCTACTCACTGGCACTGGCTGTACTTGCTGGCAAACCAGGTGCCTGGACAAGCCTGTGCTGCCCCACTGCCACCCCCTAACACCCCCCACCGCGGCCTCTGCCCTTCCCCACACACCTGCGCAGCATCAGCTTGGGGTTCTTGGCCACCACATACTGCTCCATGAGCTCCAGGAAGAGCGTGCGCATGATGTCCGTGTAGTACTCCAGCTTCCCGTGCAGCGCCACCGTCAGCAGCGACGCAAAGTAGACCTTGGCGCGGGCCGAGAACTCCCGCTGGTTCTCCAAGGTGTGGATGAACTGTGGGGGAGGCCGGTCAGAGCCCCGCCCCGCCCCGCCCCCTCGCTCCAGAGGCCCCGCCCCTCACGGCCCCGCCCCACGCCCCAGAGGCCCCGCCCCGCTCACGTTGATGAGGAAGCACTTGCTGTTGAGCAGGTTGGAGAACTGGTAGAGCGCCTGCTCCACCAAGGGCCGCCGTGACTCAGGGATGTCCAGCTTGCCCGTGATCATCACGTCCTTGTCGCCGTCCTTGGAGGGCAGGAAGAAGACGCGGTCGGTGTAGGTCTTGTAGTCCAGCACGGGGATGCCTGCCTCGTGCACGTCGTTGGTCTGGTCCTCCATCTCAATCATCAGGTCTGCAGGGAGGTCGTGGTGAGGCATCCGCCCACCGGCAGCCCCCCTCCTCCGTCCCTCCCAATGCAGCCTCTTCCGAGCCCTCCTCCCCCGGGACCTGCAGGACGGCCCCGACCTGTGAACTCCTTCTTGCAGCGGTCACGCACGCTCTCCTCCAAGCCCTCCAGCTGGGACTTGATCTTCTCGTACTCGCGCTCTGCCTGTTGGCTCTTCCTCCTGGGGGCACAGGGAAGCTCCTGGGACCTGGCCTGGATTGTGCTGGCCGGTGGGTGTGGCCAAGGGGCTGAGGCTGCCGGGGGAGAGGCTCACCAGTAGCAGTAGACAGACACGGCGATGACGGCCACCATGGGCACGATGACCAGCGGCAGGATGAGGCTGAGCGGCACGTCACTCACACGCGTGTCATACTCCACGCGGCCCAGCACCCACTCCCGGGAGCCAAACTTCACCTGCGTGGAGAGGCGGAGTCAGCAAGGACAGGTGCGTGGCCGAGACCACGAGAGCCCGGTGCCCTGTCCCCTCCCTGCCCCCACCCTACACGCACAATGAACTCAGGCAGGTTGTGGGTCGTGTCCCGCTTCTGCCGCCGCTTGGGAGGGGGCTGCACCTCTGGGGGCTCACAGTACAGATCGGTCTCCGTCAGGGTCTTCATGACGCACCGCTCGGCACCCACGAAGGCCTCGGCCTCGTGAATCGTCATCGCCTTGTTCAGATTGGTGCCCTGGGGGGCGGGGGATGGGGCCACAGTGCCCAGGAGGGGTTCAGGGATGCCCCGACCAGCTCAGCCCAGACCTTGGGCTGCTCCCCTACACGCACCCGCTCAGGACCTGACCCCGGGGCTGCACTGGTCCTCACCCGCGCGTGAATGAGCTTGTTGACCTGCTTCTTGACGCCCCCTGTGAAGTTCTCGAAGGTGGGGTCGGCGACGTACTCAAAGGCACCAGCCTCAGTCCTGAGCAGGGCTTGGTGCCCATCCATCTGAATGAGCGCCGTGAGGTTGTAGGCCTCGGGCTCCTCGGGGACGGCCGGGGACAAGAACACAACCTTGGAGTCACTGCAGAACACGTACTCCCTGCCCACGACCTAAGAGCCGAGGCAGGACCGTTAGGCCACTTGGCACAGGCTGCATCCTGCCCTGGCGTGTCCCCAGCAGCGGGCACCGACTGACCGTCACGGGCTGCAGGGCTCCGGCCTCCCGCCGCCGCCTCCAGGACTGCAGGGGCTCGGCTATGACCACCATGGCGAATTTCTGGATCAGGCTGAAGCCCTGTCCTGTGACGTTGATGCTCCGGCCACCACTGGGGGGCAGGGAGGGGGATGTTGCCTGAGTGGGCACACCCGGGCAAGGGAGGTGCCCAGCCAGCTCCAGAGCAGGTGGCCTGCAAGGCTGTGTCCCCGCCCCCACCCTGCTTTTGGATACCCTTGCAGGTGTGTGCAAGGTGTGTGCAAGCCCAGACCTGCTGCAATGGCAGGGGCGGGGGGTGGGGTGGGGTGTGTGTGCTCAGAGCACGTGACTGAGCACCGCCACCCTGGACTGTCAGAAGCAGGGCTGGGCTGGGTGGCGGGGGGAGGTGGAGGCGGGATGTCGGGCCTGCCCGACCTGGGGGTACAGTGGGGATTTTTGGAGGCCTCCTCCTGTCACCCAGACCAGCTCTGCCACATCCTCACAAGCCCAGTGAGAAGAGGGCACCTGCGAAATAGCTAGATGGGGTGGGTGTGGCCAGCAGTGTGGGAGTGGGGGGCACCTGCCACGGGGGGGGGAAGAGGTCTCACCTGACAAAGCTTCGCAGCGGCTCGAAGGCCCGCAGGACTGGGTTCTCACGGTAGGTGAAGGTGACGCCAGGGCTGGGCACTTCGGAGCCCCCATAGTAAATTTTCAGGGGCAGCTCTCCCGGAGCCGCCTGGGGGCCGGTGACACACTGAAGCTGTGCCCCAAACTGCGTCCTGGGGGTGGGGATCGCCAGTCAATGCCAGCCCCACCCTGGGACCGCCCGCAGCCCCAGGCCAGTGGGTCAGTGGGTCTGGTTGGTTCCACTGCCCCCTCCAGGATAGACACAGGGTCACGGCCAGAGGGCCCTCACCCTGTCCCCAGGACCAGGGCAGACCAGGATTTGGCGGCCTGTGGGTGACACCCACACTTTACAAGGGATGTCATTGAGGGTCACCCGCATGTCTTCCTCAGAGCCTGTGTCCAGGTGGGTACCATTGATGGTCAACATGGTGCCGCCCGCCTGTGGCCCCTGCTTTGGCTCCACACTGAGGGGCTGGGGCTGCTAGAAGAGAAAAGCAGGGACATTTGACTCAGGGCTGGGGCGGCAGGGCTGGGGCGGCAGGGCTGCGGCCCTCCCTCCCGGGCCTCGACTGGGCCATGACCGTTGTCAGAAAGAGGCAGGGGCACAGCCTCGCCTCACCCCGAGTCAGCGCATGGCCCCCCAGATCCCACCCACATTTGTCCTGACCTGCAAGAGCCACCTGCCGGGCGCTTACCTGATAGGTGAATTGGACATGGGGAGGCGAATGGCCGAGCTTCCCGCTGATGTCCACCTCGACGCCCCCCGTGAAGGGCGCCTCTGCAGCCTCGATGGTGCACACGATCCTGCATGGGTGGCAGGCAGGTGGGCACACTCTGTGTGTGTGCAAGCCCTGGGCACCCACGCATACCTGCACCGTGTCCTTCCTCTCCATCCCCCCAGTCCCCCGGCCCCCCAGGGTAGGGCCTGGCCCAGCTCGGAGGGCCCAGGTTGCCCACTCACCGGGTGGACACGGAGTAGCGTTCTGGCTCAAAGGCACAGTTCCGGCCAGCCACGGTGACCCTCTTCACGTCGTCTGCTCTGACCCCCAGATTTGACCCAAGGATGGTGACGCGAATGCCTCCGCCGAGCGGACCGGTCTCAGGCTGGATCTGAAATTGGCAGAGCCCGGCTGACCTGGTGGCTGGGGCAGGCCAGGCTGCGCAGCTGGTCCCGGGCCGGGCTGGAGTCCCTCCTGCCAGGGAGGTCAGGGGTAAGGGGGCTTACCCTGGTGATGACGGGCGGTGGGCACTCGGAGGTGGCGTTACCACACAGGGCCGCGTACACACACCTGTTCTGCCCGCTGCACCACACGCACCTGTAGACAGGGTCAGCGGCCAGGCACAGGCTGCAGTCGCTGCGGCCGAAGGAGCAGTTGTAGAGGGTCACTGCGGAGGGAGAAGCTGGCCGTCAGCAGGGCCGCCCTGCTGCCCTTGCCCGCCCACCAGCCCAGCTGCCCACCCCACCCACCTTGGAGCCGGCTGTCAATATTCTTGCCGTAGGACTTGACATACAGATGCAGGGGCAGCGTCTCGTTGGCATCGTGGGAGAGCTGGGGGCACACAGGGACACGCTGCACCCCCGCCTCCCACCCGAGCCCCCGAGAGTGACCACCGTGTGTCCCCTCACAGCTGACGGGCAGCAAGGGGAGGCCTCCAGGTGGCTAGAAGCCGGAGGCTCAGAGACTGAGGATGACTTGGATTCCAGGGAGACGGGAGGCCCAGGGATGCTCTGAGGCCACACCTGCCTGCCGGCCCCGCTTCCCCAGAAGGGCAGCTGGTGAGCCTGCCCCCGCCCCACCCCTCAAGCCCCGGAGGTAACTGGGCAGCCCCCGCAGGGCCAGCCCTCGGGGTCCACCAGCCTGGCCCACCCACCCCGGGAGGCATACCTTTGGGGTCCGAAAGGAGAAGGTTCCTTGCTCCTGTGTGCTGACTGGCTCCTCAAACTTGAGCAGGTCACTGCCCACGCGCAGGGAGGAGCTCTGCCAGACAGGCCAGTCAGGATACCCGAGGCGGGCCAGCGCGTCCCACATGCCCACCCTGGGCCCCGGGGCCTGCCGTGCCCCACACAGCTCCCGGGCCAGCTTGGGCGCCCCCATCCCGACTGACACCCAGCCGCTCACAGACAGGCCCCGCCACGGTCAACACCCAGACTCACCGCCCTGCTCCCTCCTGAGTGGCACTTGGCTGCCCAGCCCCTGCACGCCCTAAACCCTCGAGGCCCGTCCAGATGTCCCCACGTCCACCCTCTGACCCCTCTGCCTCCCTCACGTGCTGGGCCCTGAGCCGCAGAAGGCTGGATGGGCCCCGGCGCTTAGCTTCTGGTCTGCAGGAGGACGGCTCTGAACAAGCCTGTGCCTCCCCACCAGCCATCACGGCCCCTGCTGGGACCCCCAGGCCTGGCCTCACTGGTTAGCCAGGGCCCCACAAGCCCCCCGCACCTTCACCGTGTCCAGGTTCTTGCCCTGGAAGGTCACCGCCGTCTCGTGGTTCATGGGAATGACCAGCGGGCTGGGGTTCAAGAACTGGGGGCAGTCGTCCTCCTGGGGGGGCAGGGCTGGTCAGGTGCTGCTGGCGTCGGCCGAGCAGCCTGGCCCACGTGCCCTCACGGCCCCTCACCGTGTGGGCACGGACGATGCCGTCCTCAGGGTTGGGCGAGGCCTCCCGACACTCGTGGTAGCGCAGGTCCCACTGGCAGGTCCAGCGGTTGCTGGCACAGGAGATGCACCTGGAGGAGAGGGTGGTGAGAAGTGTGGGGTCCGCAGCGGGGGCTGGGAGGGACAGGCAGGGGCACTCACGGCAGGTTCTCCTCCAGGCTCATGGCCACTCGGCAGTCGTAGAAGGGGTACAGGTGGGAGGTCAGGAAGATGTTGCCGCGTTTGAAGAGAAGCTGGATGGTCACGGCCACGTGATCTGTGGACAGCAGATGGGGCCAGCGTCAGGCGGGGCCGCAGGGGGAGGCGGGCTTGGGCTGGGGGGAACAGGAAGCCGGAACTGGGCCCCCCCGGCCCCAACTCCTCCTTCCATCAGCGCTCCCCACAGGCGACCCAGCAGAGAACGGGAGGCCGCGTGTGGAGACCCTGGTCTGAGTGGGGCCCCGCAGGGCTCAGCAGGACCCGCCGCCGCTATCAGATCTCGGCTCGTGTGTCGCTCCCCAGGGCTCTGCGCTGCTGGGCCCTCGCTCTGTCCCTGCAGGCACCGAGGGCCGTGGTTCCTGGGCGTCTGGGGCAGAGCGCCTGCCAGGTCCCAGCCATGTCACCGCGTGGCCCCCACCTTCACCAGTGAGTCGTCCTCCGCTGCCCCAAATGCTCAGGGGACAGGCTCGGGCGGGGCCTCACCCTGGCCAGGCGGCGTGCTGGGGATGCTGCTCGGGGAGTTGCAGACCACGGCGCCCCCCTGCATGCTCGCCACGTGTGGCGGTGATTCACCGAAGAGGCACAGCAGCTTGTCCTCCTCGCTCAGGGCCGGGAGGGGACTGACGGTCAGGTGCACCTGCGGAAGGGCCACTCAGCTCACAGCAGGACTCCTCTGCCCAGCCTCAGGGTGCAGGCAACCTCCCGCCCCCGCCCTGAGCCCCAGTCCTCTGGCCATTCTCCGGCCGCCCTCCTGTATGTGTACACCTGCCCCCTGGAGAACCCTCTAGAACCTGGCTCCATTTCATCTGAATGGGCCCCTCTGTGGTCACCTAAGCCACTCCTGGGACAGGGCCTGGGTCTGCCCTGGATTCTCAGAAGCCCCTCGGGTCAAAGGGGCCAGGGGACCCAACAAAGGATGGGGTCCCTGTCCCCAGGCTCAGCACCGCCGTCCAGGCCAGGAGCGAGATACTACGCGGGTCTCCTGCCGTCCCCACAGCCCCAGGCCAGCAGCGCCCCTGCCTCCACCCCCACCGCACACCTCTCCCTGCGCCCGGCCAGCAGCGCCCCTGCCTCCACCCCCACCGCACACCTCTCCCTGCGTCCGGCCAGCAGCGCCCCTGCCTCCACCCCCACCGCACACCTCTCCCTGCGCCCGGCGGCTCATGTTCTGCGGCTGGGTCTCGGTGACGGCCACGCAGGCCTCACTGCGGCTCCACAGCCAGTGGCCACTCTCTTCGGCCCGCGGGCACTCAGCCCTCCTGGTGCATCTGCGGGGGCAGGGGGCACCCGTGAGCCCTCAGGGTGGGGCGGCACCCCCGGACCCAGGCTGGGCCGAGCACCCCAGACTCCCGGATGCTCACCGTCCCTCGACGACACACCAGCCGCAGTAGGGGTCCTGTGAGCTGCGGCACTGGGCGCAGGTGGAAAAGCTCTCACACTCCTGCACGGGGAGCCGGAACACCTGGGGGCACCGGGGCGGTGAGCGGGACTACGGCCGCCGCAGGTGTCGGGCCAGCAGCCACGAAGGACCTCGCTCAGACGCCAGACTTTCCCGGGACCACCAGCTTGATCCCACCTTTACCGCTAAGGCTTAGAAGCCTCGACACGACTCAAGGCTGGGCAGTGAGGGCTCCAGGCAGCAGCTGCTGTCCAGGTTGTGTGGGACCCGGCCGGGAGGCTGGACCTGACCCAGGATCGGGTGGCGCAGGAGCCCGGGGCCCATGTCCCCCACCGTCTGAGCTCACAGAAGCTGCCTGGGGCCCCGCGCCTCCCTGTTTGCACTTGGGGAAGGCCCACTCAGAGCACTGATCCTCTGGTCAGGAGGGGCCCAAGGCCGGGCCGGAGACACAGAACAGCGAGAAACGGTTTCAAAGACGGGAAAGGTGCTTGAGAGACACTGTCAGGACCCAGGGAGATGACAGTTGGGCCCCCTCCCAGCATGCTCTGCGTGTCTCTAGGGGCTGGACCACCAAGGCCCCTCCTCCCAGGCTCCACAGGCCAACCTTGTCCTGGGTCATGGCGTACAGACTGGCCAGGTCTGCGGCCAGCACCAGGTCCTTCTTGATTCTCTTGTTGATCTCCACAAGGACAGAGCCATACTCCGCGGAGCTGCCATCTGGAGCGAGGTACACCTGTGGGCACGAGAGCAGGTGCACGGTGAGGGCAGGGGGCCTCGTGCACTGAGGACCCCTCCGGAAACCACCCTGCCCCAGCCCTGGGCCTCACCTTGAGGACCCGGCCGTCCGAGGTGCCCAGGAAGGCGATGGTGTGGCCATTCTCGGTCGTCACTGTCACAGCTGTCAGGTTCAGGCCTCCACGGTGCAGCACGGCTACGGCTGAGAGTCCGTCTCGGCTGCCCAGCGGGTAGGGCAGGTGCTCTGAGCCACACGGGAAACTCTCACTGGCACCCTATGGACCATGGCGTCAACGGTGGGTGCAGACCCCCGCCCGAGGCCTCTCCCCACCACGACTCCCAGCACTCGCGGCCCTGCACACGTCCCCCAGGACCGGCCCAGGCAGGCAGGGCCCCTACCCACGTGCTCACTGCTCCAAAACCCAATGCCCAGCATGGCTGACACCTGGGAAAAGTGGCACCTACATCTCACGCTCACCTGTCCGCAGGGACACACACGTACACGCGCGCACACACACACACACACACACACACACACACACACCGGCCTTCACAAGCATGTGGGACGTGGACACGGCAAGCAGTGCCACGCGCAGAACCACACGCGCGTGGTCTAAGCCCGTGGGAGAACGTGCTGAGGCCACATACCGACCCGTGGCCACCACACTGGATCTCGCCGTGGAAGGGCTTGTAGAAGGTGTCCCGGCCCGCCTCCCGGGTGCCCGTGTAGCAGGCGTCGCGGCTGGTCTCCATCTTGCTGTGGACCTCGTCCAGTGGGAACAGGCAGAGGCCCGCCCGTGGCCCCCCGCCACCCCGGCCATCTGTGCTGAAGACAGTGTAGAGCACCCCAGTGGCACCTGGCCGGGCCACGGAGGCCGCCAGGCAGGTGCCGAAGGCGGGGACCCGGGTGTCGTCGGGGCCCAGGCAGCGCAGGTCCACCTCCAGGTAGGAGTAGTAGAACGGGTCGTACTTGCACATACGTGCCAGCAGCGTGCGGTTCCGGGCCGGGTGCTTGTCCTGCTGGTTGAAGACGAAGAAGACGTAGTGGCCATCCTCGAAGGCAGCCACGAACTGTTGTGTGTTTGTGGACAGGTAGCCGGCCTTGTAGGTGGCGTGGTCCGTGTAGGCCTCAAAGGCCTCCCTGCCCTCCGTCCGGTCCAGCAGGCGTGTGCTCACAATGATGCCGTTGTCGTGGGGCCCGTTGCCCTTGCCCACAAAGAGCACGTGCTCGCCGCTTGGGCCCGTTGTGCTCACCAGCCCCACGGTGGCCACGCTCTCGTCGTTGCTGGCCACGAAGGACTTCTCGCCACTGCCATCCTCGTAGAAGAGGAGCGAGGAGATGTTGCTCAGGGAACGCAGGGCGCAAATGCCCTTGAAGAGGCTGCCGCACTCGATGAGGCGGTTCCGGGAGGGGTCGAGCAGCAGGAGCTGGTTGACGTTGTCAGTCTGCACGGCCTCGTGGCACTGGCTCGCCTCGATGGGCGGCGTGCACTTCTTGTTGTCCAGGGCCGGGCCCGTGGCCGCCCGCTGCTCCAGCTGCAGGTCGGCACTCAGCTGGTAGAGCGCGTTCACCGCCCCCACGTACACCACGCCCGACACCTCGTCCACCACCAGGTGGTTCAGCTCTGTTTCGCTGCGGAAGAAGTCCAGCTTGCGGGACCGCAGGCTTGCACTTGTGCCCGCCAGGCCCAGGAGGGTCAGGGTCCAGAGCTGCAGCGCCATTGCCCCTGGCACCCTGTGGGAAGGGAGGAGGGTCAGGGGAGCCCCAGCCTGGAGGACCCACCCCACCCCACAGGAAGCCCCCGGTGCCTGACCCTGCCCAGCCCGCAGCCCGCCCGAGCCCACGATCCCTTCCCTGCCTTCCCACCCATCTGGCCAGACACACGCACTCTCATCTCTAAGGAGATCATCTCCCAGCCCTCCTCAAGAAGGAACACCTGTAACCTAACCGCTGAGGGGCCAGGCCACCAGCACTGCAGCTCCAGGCCTGGGTGCAGCCGCCCCCGGAGGACTGCACCCTGTCCTCTGCCCCCAGGTTCCCAAAGCACCTTCAGGCCCACCTCCAAGGCAAAAGAGCACCTCCTCCAGAAAGTCTCCCAGACACTCACTCATGTGCCCACCCTCGCACCCCATGACCCCAAGAGCCCCAGGTGCTCCACACTGTCCAGAGCACAGACCCAAGCTGACCGACAGGCCCTGAACATGCAAACAGGTGGGCCACACACCTGTTCTATGCCTGACTCTCGGCACACACGGTGTAATCTGACAAGCAGCAGCAGAGCCGCTGGTGGGCCTGCCTCCCCACCCTCTCACCAAGCCTTCCAGGCCCTGCCTCCAACCCCGCTTCCCCTGATGAACCAGCAGGAGGGCCCCAGCAATCCACCCGCCCTGCCTGTGCCCCGCCCAGGGCAGACCCTCAGACGCAGGCACGCCGGACGCAGGTCCTGGGAGGGTGTTCTGGGGTGAACCAGGTCTCTGAGGGGGGACCCCGGAGGCCGCGGGGGGTGCTGCGTGCAGGGCCGGGGCAGGCCACATCAGGGTGCGGGTGTCCATCCGAGCACACACACGGCCCTGCGTATGTGCGCGCGCCCGTGCGTGTCTCTGGATGTATGGGGGCGAGCTACTAAGGCCAAGGGTGGGCTCAGAGTCCCCAGCATGGAGGCCCCTCCCACCTTGGGGTGGTCCAGCACGATCGCCGCCCTCGGGACCCTGATCAGAATCCCCTAAAGTGGTCTTGGCCACCACCCCCACCGGCCACCCTCTCACAATCTGTGCGTGAGCCCTCACTCCTGGACCCGCCGGAACCTTCCCTGAGGGGGCCTGTGCCCGGCAGGACATTTAGGGCAGCTGTCCATGCCACGTGGCCGAGTGGAGACTGACCCCAACGGCAGAGGGTCATGAGGGGCTCAGGCACAGATTGTGAGAGGGTGGCCGGTGGCGGTGGCCTCCCAGACGCCCCCCACGGCTGCTGCACCTCTACAGAGGAGCTGACACGCCCCCTACGGCCCCCTCAAACACCACCGCCCTGGAAACGCGCTCATTCCCTCAAGAAACAATTACTTTTTTCCCCCCCCTTTGACAGCCTGCCCTGCCCCGCCCTGAGTCCTCCTCCTCCAGGAAGGCAGAAGGCTGTCTGCTCTGCTCCATGGCCAGGGGAGACGTTTCTTTGGGGGCACTGGCTTTGGGCAAAGCTGTGCTGACTGGAATAGGATGGACCCTGTGATTCTCACATCAAGCCAGCTTCCTTCTTTGCCCGAGCCACTAGGAAGCCCCCTGGCCAGGCTGTGGCTGTTTTCTATCCCCCACTGCATCCCTCTGTTCTGAGTCTCCACAACATTCCTCAAGCCCCTGGAGGAAGCATAACCGAGAGGCAACCAAGGGACAAAGCCCAGTGACAAAGCCAGAACAAGTGTCACAAAGCCAGTGACAAAGCACCGCAGAATCACCACCGGGCACTGACAGGGGCAGGTCTCAGGGCTGGGGAAGGCGCCCCTCGGCTGTGCACTGAAGCCCCTTGCTCTGGAGTGCTCAGTTCCTGCCGGGCCCCTGGGGACCCCACAGGCCTCCGCACGAGCTGCTGGCTTGACAGTGTCCAGGAGGCAGCAGGGACCTGGAAAGGAGCTGAAAATGGCCTAAGAGAAGGCGGTGGGATGAGGAGACAGGGTGACCCCAGGCCGCACCAAGACGAGGTGATCAGGTCGGGGAGGAGATGGTGCCTTTGGTCAAAGACAGGAAGAGTTCACAGGACCGCGCGCAGACTGTGCAGATCCTGGGCGGAGGCGGGCCTCTGCCACCGCAGGCTCCGCTCGTCTCCGCGGGCAACTGAGGCCGTCTAGGGGAGAGGAGGGTGCAGTTCAGAAAATCCCCAGGCTGGAGCCGGGACGCCCGCGACGCCAGGACTGCACAGAACCAGGCGCGCCAGGAGAGGCCCCGGGCGCTCAGGCACCCTCCGGTACCTTCGCTCAGGGCCCGGGGAGCGGGGGCGGGGAAGGGCAAGGCTGCAGGGCCCCGCCCCCCGCCGCCCCTCCCCCGCCGCCCCAGCTTCCCTGCCGCCCCGCCCCCGCGCTCGCTGGCTCGCCCGCCGCGGCGCAAAGTCCGCTCCCCGGCGCCGCGGAGGCGGGGGGCGTCCAGGCCCCTCGGCCTCGAGCCCAGGCTGGCTCTACCCACCCCGCCCCGGCCCCGCTCACCCGAGTCCCCGCCGCGACTCTGGTCCCGCTCGGCTTTGGCGGCGGCTGCGGCTCCAGCCACGGGCCGCCGCGGCAAGCGGGGAATGAATGGAATGTTCCCGGAGCCCAGGGAGGGAGCGGGCGGGCGGGGGCGGACCTGCGGGTGCGGACGGACGGGCGGGGGCGGAGCCGCGGCCGGAGCTGGAGCCGCCCGAGCCCCGGCCACCCATGGAAGCAGGCCCCCTGGTCCCCGATGGACCCGTGTCCAGGCCCCTCTGCCGGCCGGCAGCGCGCCTAGGACTTGAACCCAGAACCGACCAAGCGGGGAAACTCCTGCCCCCCCCTTCTGAAAGAGCTCTGCTGTGACCCTGAGCCCTGCCTCAGTCCTGGTAGCTCACAGACGTGACAGGACCCAGGAGATGGAAGGGTCACAGTGCATAAAAAAGAATGCTCTGGGGCTTCCCTGGTGGCGCAGTGGTTGAGAGTCCACCTGCCGATGCAGGGGACGCGGGTTCGTGCCCCGGTCCAGGAGGATCCCACAAGCCGCGGAGCGGTTGGGCCCGTGAGCCATGGCCGCTGAGCCTGCGCGTCCGGAGCCTGTGCTCCGCAACAGGAGAGGCCACAGCAGTGAGAGGCCCGCGTACCGCAAAAAAAAAAGAAAGAATGCTCTGGCCTCCCTCTGGTTGATGTCCACTTGACTGAGCCCCTGGGGCAGAAGCCCAGCCCTGTCCTTGGCCCCAGGGTCCCCCAGGGCTGGCACACCAGAAGTGCTCTATGAAAGCCATGTGTGTGGTCACGGAGCAGGAACAGGTCTTGCTGCTGACAGTAACACTGGCCCAGATACTGTGCTGCTGCCCCCGCCCCACCCCCCCCTCAAGCAGGCCAGGGCCAGACCTGGGCTCCCTGGCCCAGAACCCCTCTTGGTGGTGGGCAGAGTGAGCCTCAAGTCCAGGGGTTCCAAGGGCCCCTCACGCTGAGCCCAGGTCACACAGTCTGGCAGGAGGGACTTGGGTGACAATGATAGGCAGCAGCTCCCTCCACTTCGGGAAAAACAAAGCCTCAGGTGACCTGCCTGGCCAGGCCCACGGGAGCAAAGGGTGAACCACCTGACCAGAGGCAGCGCTCAGGCCGTCCTTGCGGGAGATGCCGGGCACAGCCCGGCAGAGCTTCCTGCGGCTGGCGTTCCTGGAACGGGCGCTTCCTGTTTTGAAGGCAGCCCGGGACCCTCCGCTTGCTCACCGGGCCGGCGGGGATTTCCTCAGGGGCATCAGACGCCTCTTCCTGGCCGAAGCCCGGAGGTGCACTTCCAAGAAGTCGCACAGACTCCAGCCTGCTGCTGGCCAGGAAGGCGTCTGGCCAGGCGCCCCCTCCCCCAGCCCAAATTCCCAGCCCTAGCGTTCCAGATTCCAGCACTGCAGCCAGCGCCCAAACACACCGCCCCAGCCTCGCAGCAGAGCCCACCCCTCCCAAGCAAATCCTGGCCCCCGCATCAGAGAATTGGGGGGCCTGGCAGCGGCCCCCACAGCTAGGGCACCTGGGTTTGGGCAGACGTTTGCACACCGGGCCCGACCGGACCAGAGCCTCAGGGACACCAGACGCCTTCACTGCGTGGCTGTAGCCCCCCTGCCTTCCCCAGGTGGTGCCCAGCCGTCACTCACCCAGGCTCCAGAAGTCCAGCTCAGTCTCTGCTCCAGGCCAGCATGGAGATCCTCTAGGAAGCAAAGGAGAGACAGTGGTCTCACCACAAGCCTGGCCCCTACCGCCTCATCTCTCCTCTGCTCCACATCTGGGGGGGGGCAAGGAACAGCCCATGGGACCCCAGCTGGCCTCTGCCACCCTGGAGCAGGAGAACCTCAACTCCAGCCTCCTCCACCCGGCCCTCACGTCCCCCCCTCAGACACTGGCCTCCCACCCCCTAGCCCAGCACCCCAGTGCACACATGCCCACTTGGTGTGTATGCCTGACACCGCCCTTCTTGCCTCTGCTCAAAAAAGGCAGAGGGAATTCCCTGGGGGTCCAGTGGTTAGGACTCTGCGCTTTCACTGCCGAGGGCCTGGGTTCAATTCTTGGTCAGGGAACTAAGATTCTGCAAGCTGCGCTGAACAGGAGGAAGAAAAAAAAAAAAGGAAGAAAAAAAAGCGGAAGAAAAGGGCAGGGAACAGCTTCTCGTTAAGTCTCTCGGTACTGTCTGCTTATTAAACCAGGACGTTAAAATTAAACTTGCTTTCTGAAGAACATGCATACACACGAGCCCGCAATTCTACTTACTAGCTGTGTGACCTTGACCAAATTATTTAACTTCTCTGAGCCTCATTTCCCCATCTGTGAAGTGGAGACAGTCATAGTGAGCTCCCCCAGGGGTTTGTAAGAACTAAATTATTCCAGCCAGAAAAGCCTCCGGAGAGCCTGTTACACTGTAGCACTCAGCAACGCTTGCTATTGTATCCTCTCCTGGATAAACACCCATGTGTACCCACAGGGAGGACTAGTCCAAGGATACTTCTCAGCATGGTTCATTATAGTGAAAATTTGGCAACCACCCAGCATGCAACCAGAGGACCCTGAAAAACCATGGTGCTGATGAAGGTGGGTGGGCCATGCCGACCCAACGGAGCCCAGACCTGTTGGGGACGGCTGTGGAGCAGAACTCCAGGTATCACCACACGTGGGTGTCGATACAGACACACATGGTTTAACTGAGAAGTTCTAGAAGCCTTCATCCAAATTGAAAGTCAAGGTGAAGCCGGTGGGGGGGGCAGGGAGGAGGGGGCTGGGACAGCAAAGCAACTTCATTTGCCAGTTTTGGAAAAAAATTTGAGAAGGATATATTTACATACTACTTGTCTAAATAAAAAGAGGTCTGTGTAATAATAATAATCAGACCCCCTCCAGCCCCACTCTGCCTCAGGACACGGCTTTCCAGGCGCTCAGTGACCACACCCCAGCCATCTCTCCGGGCCTATCCCAGGTCTCCTCCCCAGGTCTCCTCGGCCATGGCCCACTGGCTCCCTGCCTGGCTGCCCTCCCCAGCAGCGCTCCCCCAACACCTCCTCCACCAGGGTCAGGCCCTGCTCCCCCCGTACCCCCCCAGGCACTCTCCCAACGTGGGGAACGACAACGTGGGGAACGAGTAGGGCCCAGGCCTGGGAGGCCCCACGGCCGGTCCAAAGGAGACCAGCAGGGGCAAGGCCTGCGGGGAGGTGGGTGCCACGCTTGCGCACATAGGCAGGAAATCCCTCTGGTGCCCGCAGCCCCTGGCTGAGCAGTGAAGGGCTAACCCAGGAGGAGGGGCTCAGGGCTCCAGCTGTGAGGGGGAGGGGTGTGCTTTGCCCTAGGCACTCAACAACACAGCCTTTGTGAAAGGGGCAAACTCAGGTGCCAAACCACAGGGTGTCGGGATGATGGAGCCGCATGAGAAATCTGGACCAGGCCTGGCCTCGAGGCTGCGTCCAGTCCAGGTGGAGGCTGAGCTCGGGGTCCACAGCACACGAGGGCACAGGGCGTGCAGACCTGCCACCCTGAAGGGACATCACTCTGGCCTCCGTGTGCCCTGTGCACCGCCCTCCACTGGCCCAGGCCCCTCCCTGGCCGGGGGTGTGCGTGCTGCAGGTGTCGCCAAGGGAGGCTAGCCTCTTCCAAGGGACACCCTCTTCATGAGCCCACACACCCAGCCTCCACAGCCACCACCTCACCCCTCGACAGACCTGCCCCAAGTGACCCACTGGGGTGGACCCACCTCTCAGACCCTCCAATTTCTCCTCCCAGCATCAGGCTCCTCCAGCCAGCACTTCCTCCAGAAGGAAGCTTGACCCCCTCCCCTTCCCCTTTCCTAACCCGGCCTCAGCCACCGTGTCCTGGCCCCCAGCTGCCCCAGCGTGGCCATCCTGCCTCTGCTCTGGAGGGTCACTCCTTCTATCTCAGATGAAGGCCACTGTCCTGAACACCCACAGGCCCCTGAGGCCATGGGGTCCCCCCACCCCACAACCACACCCCCAGTGCTGCTGCCCAGAGGGGCCTCAAGGGCTGCGCTCTGGACCCCACCCCACAACCACACACCCAGGGCTGCTGCCCAGAGGGGCCTCAGGGGCTGCGCTCTGGAGCCATATTATGGGGTTCAAACCCCAGGTCTGTCTCCTCCTACCCGGCTTATGTGGGCTCTTTACAAACTTACACTGTGCCTCAGTTTCCCGGGTGTGACCTGGGGGGTAATAACAGCACCAACCCAAGTGGGCTGCCGCGAGGTGTAAGTGAATCCGTGTGCAGAAATCCTTCGGTTGTCCTCTCAGTGGAGGAGGAACTCAGGGTGACGCCATGATGTCGCCATGTCTCTGCTTTTGCTGTTCCCCCTGGGAAACTCCTGCCCATCCGTCAGAAGCCTGAGACACCCATCCTGACCTGGCCCTGCAGGACTGTCACTCCTCCGCTGTGGTCTGCGGTCTTCACTGGTGAGCAAGATCTGAACACAGGATTTGAGGCCCTAGGTGGGTCTCAGCCCAGTGAACCGGCAAGGGGGTGACACACAGCAGAGGAAGCTGAAAGTACATGTGCCCCTACAGCTGGCCCCTCAGCCTCACGCACACAGTGGTCTGTCCTCCCCCAGCCAGGGCGCTGACGGGCACCGGGCTGCAGGCGGCCCAGGCCTCTCCTCGCACGTCCACAGGAGTGGGAAGCAATGGGAAGGAGCCTCGGCCACTGGGTCCCCTGAGGCTCCCCCTCCTCGGGTTCCTTTCTTCTAAGCAGTAGCTGCCCCACACACCCGGAAAAGGCAAACAGGAGGCGCCCACTGGGGAAGGGCAGGGTCCTCAGGCCGGGCCAGGGCTGTCAGGGTCCCCCTCCGGTCTTGGCACCCCCGGGAGGAAGGCCCTGGGGTGCCGGCTAGACCTCCCTGTCGCTAGCGTCAGGCAAACACAGATTGAACAACTTCTTAAAGCTGAAGGCAAAGCAGTGCACAGCACCCAGGGCTGTGGAGGCCCCTGGCAGCCTGTGGGCTCGGGAAGGGGACCCAGCGGCAGACACGGAGAAACCCACGATTCAGGCTAAGGCTCGAGTCCAAGGCAGGGACACCCTGAGATGGGGGTGGGGGGAGTCTTAGCACCTTGTGGAGGGCACTACGGACCCCCAACGCGGGGGTGGGGTAACCTACACCCGGCGGACAGGGTGGGGGCCGCGTCGCCCCGGGGCCAGGCCAGGAGGCAGCGAGGGTGGCTGTCCCGCCTCGGGCGCCGCCCCTCCCCCGCCCCGCAGCTGGCTGCAGGGGACCGGCCTCTGCTGCGTTCTCGAGGCGAAAATGCAAATCTGCAATTAGCCGGGAGCTCGAAACAAATCAGAGAAAACTAAACAGGCGAGACGCCGGCAAATCCGAGCCTCCGCCGTTTTCAAAACAAGTGCGAGGGAGGGGCGCGAATGGGGCCGGGGGGAGCGTCGGGGCCCCCGGGCCAGGGCGAGAGGGAGCCCCGCGGTCCTACCGCGCCCGCCTGGGGCCCCGGGTCTGAGTTCAGCCCGGGAGGTGGGGCGGTCCCCAGACGGGGAGGGCCGGCCTGGCCTCGTAACCCCAGGCGACCAGGTGGCGGCGCGGCCCCGGGGGACGACCCCTCGGAAGCCCCGCCCGCACCCCGCGGCCCCGGGGGGAACAAATGGGCCTCTGAGGAGCCTCCCAGGGGACCCAGGGCGCACGGTCGGCGGGAGCCTGACCTCCGGTCGCCGTGACGGCGGCGGCCACGTGGGCCCAGGGACCCGTCCCCAAGGAGCCTCGCGGGGCGTCAGGCTGTCCTCTGGCCGGGAAGGGCGCGGTGGCCAGGCCCCCCCGCTCCGCGGTCGGCCAGTGATCCGCCGAGGCCCCAGCCGCAGCCGGCATGGCTCCCAACCCCCCTCCTGCCAGACTCACCGGGCAAAGGCCGAGCTCCCCGCACAGCCACCTAGGAGCAGGCGCGGGTGGGGCCGGGCTCTAGGGACAGCCTGACGTCTAGCCTGAGCCTTGCGTCAGCGCTGGGAGAGCCTCCCACAGGACCCCTCCCAGGTGTATAGGGTGTCACCTCCCCACCAGCCCGGCCCACAGCCCGGTTCCTCCGTCAACTGGCAGAGGCCGTGGGCCAGAGCCCATCCCCGCCGGGGCTGCGGAGGCTGATCAGCCTCCCCCTGCAGCCTGGGCTCTGGGCCCCAGCATGAAAATCACCCCTGCCTGGTGGCCCAAGACCCCGGGCCAAGGGGGAGTGGGCGCAGAGAAACCAACCCCAGGGCTTTCTCTGCCACCTGCCTTTGGGGTCTCCGGGCCTGCTCCCCCGACCCCATGGGCCTCCCCCCAGCCAAGTCCATAGCCTCCCACTCCTTCCTGCCCTGTGCTCCCAGGCCGCCTCTCAGCCCCTCCGTCTGATACCCGAGGTCACCGTGACCAGTGTCTCTGCGTCCAGCCCTCACCCTCAGGCGTCGCAGGGGCTCACCCGGCAAAGCCCTAGGGTGTGTGCTGCAGCCGCAGCCGCCCACGCCCCCGTGACTGCAGACCCTGCAGTGTGGGCGCTGACCCAGACTGGGATCTCCATGCTGTCGGCAGTCGGTCCCAGTCACTGCCTCACCATGCGGTGCCTAAACTCGTGGAGAGACGGCTTAGGACGACTTGGTTTCAATCGATTACTGTCCTTCAAGAATACCTGCCTGGGCGCTGCCAGCAGCCTCCTGGGCCTCCCAGACCCTCAGGACACAAGGTGGGATTCAGTAGGTTCTGGTGCCCAGACGCCCCACCATGATGCAAGACCCACCTCTCCTCCTGGCCGCCCCCCTGAGTCCCAGCCACCATTGTGTCCCACCTAGACTCGGTTTGGGCCCCATTTCTGATTCCCCCCCAGGCTCGTCCATGTCCCTCCTCTGCAGAGCAGTCCTTCCCGTCAGAACACCCTGCAGCTTAACGCCTCCATCGACTTCCCCATGCTCGTGGGGACCCCCCAAATGGGCCCGCTGACCTGCCCCATCTGCTCAGCCCGAAGCCCCCAAGCGCTTCCTGTGTGCCACACGACAGTGCTGTGTGCTGGGGACAGAGGGACAGGTCTCTACCCTCCAGGGTCCGGGAGCCCCCGTGGAGCTCCCAGCAACTTGTCGGCCCTGGCACACAGCGGCCACAGTCAACACCCGGTGAACAGATGAACGGGGCCGGCACTCAGGCAAGAGGTGGTCCAGAGACCACCTCTCCAGTGGACAGCCTGTCAGGGTCAGGCTGAGAGGGACAGGAAGACGGGGTGAGATACTGGGAGAAGCCAGATGTGGGCTGGGGCCGGCTGAGAGAGGGTGGGCACTGCAGGGCATCGGGAGCACAGATGAGGCCAACGGGAGCGCCCAGCCGCCCAAGCATCGGAGGGGCTCCTGGATGAGGAGCTGCGCCCCCGTTCCGCAGTCCCAGCCGCGAGACTGGGGACATCGGGCTCCACGCAGGCAGGAGCCACTGGTTCTGAGGTCTGCCCCCACCTGCCAGCACCCACCGCTGAGCTGCCCGCACTCACCTCCCCTTTCCAGGCTCACCTCCCACAGCTGGCTGGATGCTGCCCGCCCGGAGCCCCCTTCCTTTCCCAGGCCGTGCGCAAGAGGCAGGAGTGGGACATGGGGGCGGACGGGTGAGGGCCCGAGCGAGCAAGGAGCCGGCCAGACCTGTAATCTCCCAGTCAGTCTGTCAGCGCCTCAGCGGTCACCCCGAGCCCCCTCCTCCATCACAGCCGAACCCCACAATTAGCCTGCGGCGCTGTGCCCAGCTGGCATGCCAGCCACCACTCACACACACGTGAGCACACATGTGCAGGCACACACGTCTGCCCCAGACCCGAGCACCTGGGCTGGGTGAGCCTCGGGCAGCCCCAGCACTGCGTCCGCCCAGCACACCCAGAAGGGCCGAGGGGCCTGGAGGAGCTGGGCAGGCCTGGAGCTGGCCTCGAGGGACCCGTGTGGGAAAGGTGGGCCAGGGCCATCTGCGTGGGGGGACGGCTCCAGGCTACTGGCCCGGTCTCTGTCCAGGTGGGGTCGGGCCCTGGTGAGGTGCAGGGTGCTTGCGGGGCTGGGTAGGGTCTGGAGTCCAGGCTCAGGGTGGGGCGGTGGTCCGGGTTAGGGTTGGCTTTGGAAGGGCAGAGGGACCGGGAGTTTCCAGCGAGGAAATACCCCAGCTCAGGGGAAGGCAGAGTGGTGAATGGGACAATGGTGCAGGGGTCAGGGGGCAGTGAGGTGGCCGGGACTGCATGGGGGGAGGCGGGCACCCGGCCTCCCTGGGACCACACACCCAGGAAGTAGCCCACAGGTCCCTGGGGCCAGGCCCAGCACCCACCCCCTCAGCGGCTCACTCAGTTCAGCAAGGAGCTGTCACACACAGGGGTAGGGCCAGGGGCCACCTGCAGGAAGCGTGGCTGGGTCTCCTGCCCCTCACGTCCCCCGGCCCGTCTGGGGGAGCAACTCCAAGGCTGAGAGAGAGCAGGTGGGCTGCGCTGGGGCCTCTCCTTCCCACCACCTGCTCTCAGCCCCGCCAACTCACCCAGCTCTGGTCCTACCACTGGGTGCAAGTGGGACAGCGGCCACCTTCCCTGGGGAGGGCAGCAGCCGCGCCACGGCAGTGTCCTGGGCCCTGGCCCTCCTCCAAAGTAGGCCCCCCCGCTCTGAGGATGCCCTGGGCTGGGGCTGGGGGCTAGAAGCCACATTCAGGCCCAGAGCCCACACCTCCCATGGCCGGGTCCACACCCCCTGGCCACCCCAATCCTGCCGCTCGTGCCACAGGCCCCCTTGTACCCCAAGACAGACCCATGCTCCCTAACCTATCAGGGCTGTCCCTAGACCCCTTCAGCACCCCTCCCTCCAGCACTCAAGGACCCAGGTGGGCACCAAGCCAGTCACCCTCTTCCCACTGTCACCCATGCTGCACGTCTGGCTGTGGCCGAGGAGCCCTGGAGCCGCCTCAGCCTTCAGCCACCAGCTTGGCGCCGGGCAGGGTGCCTGGAGGGGAGCTGACGGCGCCCCCCAGAGAAGTCCAAATCAGCGCAGGGCCCATGGCCTGCACAGGTGGCATGCTGGCTCAGGGGGCCCAGATCGGAGCAGAAGGCCAGCAGCCGGAAGTGTCCCTGCCTCGGGAGCAGACACCCCTGCCCTGACTCTGTTCATACAGGTGGCCTTCTGCAAGGCTGACATCAAACCTTTTCCCTTTCTTGCTCTTCCTGAGGAGGGGATCCAGCGGGGGCTGCGTCACAGAGATCTGAGCTCGAGATCTGAGCTCGACACGGTGCCCCTCCTCCCAGAACCCCCCATGGGAACTGCCGGCCAACTGCACCGAGGGCTCTGGTCTCCACATCCGGAAGGGACGAGTGCAGGGCAGGGGTGACGCCAGCACTGGGGTCAGAATCCAGGCTGCACCCACAGGCCGCACTTTTGCTCCCACGGTCCCCAGGCCAGGACTCACCTGGCACCAGGATGGAGAACTGCCAGGTTTCAGAAATCACGTGATCTTAGGGGCTGAGGACGGGGGCACCAAGCTGAGCCCTCTTCCCAGATGCCCCATCCCCAGCCCAGGAGAGCACCTCCTCTGCCTAGCGCACAGGGGAACCAGGCACTCGGGTGGGCCAGTGGCCAGCCCACAGGGTGGAAAGCTGCCAGCCACGGTGGGAGCAGTGCTGGGGGAGACACTCTCCGTGTGAAGGGGGCGCTGAGCTGCAGATGAGGGACCAAAGGGTGACAAAGGGTGGGAAATAGGACCCCAGCTCCAGGGGGGGCCAGCCCTGGGCTCCTCCCTGTGACTGGAGGGGCAGACCGACAGGTGTGCCCCTGGCCACCCCGGGCTCCGTCTGGGGTTCTGGGTCCAGTCACTGTCACAGGTTCGTGAATACCACAGGGGTAGGCACTGGGGGCAGGACAGCAGAGGCCCTGCCCCGCCCTTCAGAAGCCCCGCCGGATGGGAGGGAAGGGCTGGGAGCAGCTGTGCCCCGGTCTGGCTCGGGGGGGGGGGGGGGGGGGGCCCAGGAAAGGGCAGGATTCTTGCCTGGTCAGCAGAGGGAACGAGGTCCTCAAAGCCTCAGGGGCAGAGGGAAGCAGGAGCCCATCAGAGGATGTGAAATCACAGAAGGGAAAACCATGAAGGGACCACATGTGGCCTGGAGAGAAAAAGGGAAGCAACAGTGCTTCCCCAGCCCCCATGCACCCCAGTGCCCCCCACCAATCACAGGCCACCAGCCACCGATCCAGCCTGTAATTTGAGACCAAAGACATGTAGAGGCCCCATCCACCCCACCCCGCCCCAAACACACATAGCCATTAGCCTCAGGGGGAGGGACTCTGCCCAGCCCCACTGCCAACGAGGGACTGGCCCCCAGTGAACCCGTACCCAGCTCAGCTGGGAGACCAGCCTGGGTTGAGTTCTGGCAGGTCTGATCGCTCACCTCCTCCCCTGACTGCTTTCCCGACACCCTGGTCCAGGGCAGGCTCTGGGCCCAAGAGGCTCTTCAGCAGGGAGGAAAAGCTTATTCCCCCCACCCAGGAAGCCAAGGCAGGAGGCTGGTGTCTGCTGCTGCAGCAGAAAGGACTGAGGCCTGACGGGAGTAAGAAGGACACAGAAGGAGGACCAGAGGACCTGGCGCCTCAGCGCGGATCTGCCCAGACCGGAGAAGGGGCCGTGTGGGAGAGCACTGAAGCCACAGCCTGTCCCCACCAGTTCACTCCCCTGGTCCCAGGGCTTCACCAGCTCCAGCCCCCAGGAAGCGGGTTCAAGGCAGGGAACAGGAGGTTCCCAGAATGGCCCAGGTCCTGAGACGGCTCAAGTGCCCGCAACCAAGCTGTCCTGGGGGAGACGGGCACATGCCATATGGATCCCTCCCCAGGCTGCCGGCCCACCCCAGTGCCTTCCAGTCCAATCTCTTCTGCTCCACTCACCTGGGCTGAGGCCAGGCCCCTGGGTTTACTGCACGCTGCCCCAGCTGCCAGCTCTGCCTCACAGCGTGGTCCCTACAGGGGCCACTGGGTGGGTGGCTGCACACATGCCTACACGGACCTTGGGAGCCCAAGCGGCAGAGGCAGCATCCCAGTCGGCTCCTTGCATCTCTGGCCTTGGGCTCCTCACCTGTGGGACCCCTCCCCTACGGGATCCTTCACCTGTGGGGTGGGGACGTGGGGGTGGGAGCTGGGCTGTCCGAGGGGCTTGGAGGGAAGTGGTGCATCCGTCAGCTGCTGGTTAGTGAGTCAGTCAAGAGGCAGGAGAATGGCCAGAGATTCGGCCCGAGGGAGACCCCAGTGCCCCACCACGCTAAGCAGCCTGAGTCACGGCCCTACCTGCCCCGCCACCCCAGGGAAGCGCCACACAGGTGTAAGTAACCAGCCCAAGGTGTGTCCCTGAACCCAGAGCTGGAGAGCAGCCACACAGGACACCCTGGGTCCCGAGAAAGGAGTCTAGGACTCCTCCGGCCCCACGGCCTCCCCCAGGGGGCCTGGGCCCACGCCAGGCTCACTGGGCGGGGCCTGCTGGGGCCGATCTTGGGCGTTCTCCATCTCAAGGGTGACGCATCCCCTCCCACCCCACCCCTGACCGGTCTGAGCAGCCATGGGAGGTGGTGGAGCTGCCCAGACTTGCCCGTCCCTCCCTTCTGGGGCTCTCAACCCACGGCCCCGGAAGTGGATCTCTCTCCCACGGCTGTAGCCTCCCCCAGCTCTAGCCTCCCCGCCCCCCTTGGGTGACTGGACACGGCTGGGTAATCCAAAATAATTCCTTCTTGGCAGGCGGCCGGCGGGGGAGGGGGGACTTGCATTCCAAACCCTTGTTTTTCTCTGTAACTTCCCTGCCCTCCTGGGGCAAGGAGCCCCTGGCCAGACCTCAAGCCTCCCCCTACCCGGCAGACGGAGGTGGGCCCCCTATAGGTACGGCGGGAAAAGGTGACAGGCCCAGATCTGCCGAGACCACCTGCTCGTCCTCAGTCTTCTCTGGGGATCCCTAAAAGCTGACACGCCATAAAAAAACACCCAACAGGCTCAGCCAGGCCGATGCTGACCCTACCCTCCCAGGACCCTCACCTCAGAGCAGAAGAACGCCTCCCCCACACACACCCCCCGGCAGCTGTCCAGCTCTCAGACTCTCCCCTCTGTGCCCGGGGAACATCCCGAACGGGGTCAGGCTGAGAGCTCCCACCCCTGGGGGCCGTGCTCTCCCATCTCACGGGGCCCCGCCAGGGTGTGTGTGGGGCACACAGGGGCTCCCCAGGGCAGGCACGGAGAGCCCTCCGAGCTCCAGAACACTCCACTGGCTTCGGGGGTCAAGCCTTACCCCTAGTCTTGACCCCCACCACAGGCCCAGGGCACGGATAGAGCCCTTCCTTTCTTTTCCAAGTTGCTAGGAAGAGGAGGCCAGTGAAGTGGCAGGAAGCTCCGAGGCTCTTGGGCTCAGGGACCCCCCTCATACCCGCCAAGCACTGAGCACAGATGGGGGGGACGGGCCCATCTAGGAGGGCTTCCTCCGGGAGGCTGCACGCAGAGGGGCAGGGTCCTGGCAATGAGTAGAGACTTCCTGTACTCACTTCCTGGGTCCCAGAGTGTCCACCCAAACACCGCACCAACAAACACTGGGAACTGTGGGTGCTGGCTCTGTGGCGAAGCAGGCCCAGGGCCACCAGGACTTGCCAGGTGCTGGTGCTGCTGCCAAGCCACCCCTAGTCCCAAGCGGGAGCCCTGCACCCGCCTTCCAGCCTGGCCAGGTGCAGACCAGGGGCTCCCAGGGTGGTCCTGGCTTACGCCCGCCTCACAAGTCCCCAAGGGGTTTGGGGGCTGCCAAGGGCTGACCGCGAGCCCAGCTTCCTGGGGAAAGCCGGGGCTCGGCCACCCCAGGAACCAAGGCTGGGTGGGCGCGGGCCTGGAGCTCTTGTACAACAGGGCCGATCCCCGCCCTGTGCACGGATCTCGGTGGCTGGAGGGGCAGCGGGCATGAGTAGGGAGGGAGGATCGGGAACGAGAAGCGGTCCGAGCGGCTCCGGAGGGACGCGGGCGGCGGGAGAGGACGCGGCGCCCAGCTAGGGACCTTCTGCTGGGCCAGGCCCGCTGCCCTCGGCGCCGCGGGCCTCGCCCGCCACCTGGAAGAGCGCGAGGTGGGAGCGGCCCGGCCCCGGCCGGCCGGACGCACGGACGGCGGCCGCAGCCCGAGTTTTCCTCCGCCGGGCGGCAGTCGCCTGAGTCCCCGCGTCTCGATCGCCGCAGGCCAGGACGGAGCGGCGCTGACGGCGAAGCCCCCCACTGGCGCGGCCGCCCCGCGGGCCCCGTACCCCGTTCCCGTACCTGCTTGTCTGCCGCCGAGGCTCGATGGCGCCCGTGCCGCGATCGGCGCTGCGCTGAGGCCAGCGCGGCTGCCATGGAGACGGGCCTTTGTGTGGCCGCGGAGGGGCCGGAGCGCGCGGGAGCAGCGGCCCCGCCCCCGGCGGGGGAAAGGGGGAGGAGAGGGAGAGGGAGACGGGGAGGAGAGGGAGAGGGAGAGGAGAGAGCGGGGGTGGGGAGGGAGAGAAGGGGGGCCCGCCTGGCGGAGCGCTCCCCGCGCGCCCCCCGCGCGCCCCCCCGCGTCCCCGGCGCCTGGCGGCCGCAGTGGGCGGGTGCGCCGCGTCGCCGGGGAGGTTCGGCCCGGTTCGCGTCCAGGTTCGCGCCAGAGGAGCCCGAGTCTGGGCTCTAGGGGAGAACGCCTGCAAGACCGAGGTCCCCGGCACCCCGACCCTCCGACTGGGGAACATGCCGGCCACACGCCTACCCTTTGGGCGGTTGGGGGCTGCTGCGCCTTGTCCCTCAACTTCCAAGGGGAAGAGGACGCCTGCCCTGGGTCCCCTCGCAACCCGTCCTTGGCCTCCAGCGCCCTCCTTCCCCCGCCTCCCTTCCACCTCCCTCCACCCACACCCAGGACCCGTCAACCCCTGCTGAAGTGCTTGGAGGTGGGTGGTGAGACCGAGCCTCTCCCTGGGGCATCCACCTCTGGACTAGAGCTTGCCCCACTTCTGGGCGCTGCAGCCCCCATCAACCCTGGTCCTGATGCCCCTGGCCACTCCCACCACAACTTGAGCAGAGTTGGGGACCCCTGTGGGGCCAGCTCTCCTGTGTGTCCTGCTCCCCTCAGGACAGTCTGCAGTCACAAGCCCCGCTGTGCTGAGCAGCAGCTGGGGACCCAGGGAGGACGTGGGGCCATTCCCCAGCCCTAACCTGTACTCCCACACTGGGACCCCCCTTCCTTGGGCACCTGCCCTCCACCCAGACGTTCCGTTCCCGGCAGATAGCCCACTCGTTCCTGCCCACCCCACCCAACCCGGGCCTGGGACCTGCCCCCGATGCTCAGGAACGCCCAGCTCAGATGAAGCCACTGGAGAGGGTCAACTCACTAGTTCTTTCTGCTACCCCCCTACCCCCAACCAGCCAGGCCACACCTTCACCCCTTTAGCCCTGAACCCGTCCACAGCAAGGCCCACCCAACGCCCCACCAAGAGGACCCTAAAGTTACCAGGCTCTGATAGGGATGCCAACTTTTTATCAGAAAAGGAAGTTAAAAGGCAAGTATCGAGTCACAGAAGGACATTTTAATACCAAAGATGTGGGAAGTCCACCATCGCAGACTAAAACGGAGTCTTTAAATAGAGTGCAGGAAGCTTGGGGGTGAAGACTGTCCTTCCTGTCCCTGGATCAGCCCACTGCCCTCCCACCCCCATCCCGGCCATCACACCAGGCCCACACACGATCCCCAAAAGCAGGCGGCTTCACGTACTGGCCGCCGACCACAGCGCCCTCTTGGACCACTGGTTCCTGTCCGTCCAGGCCTCCTGTCCACGGGGCTCTAGTAGGTGGTGGGTCTGCCTCTTTTGATCTTCCTGCCCCTTCCTCCCTCCTCACTGCCTGTCCCCAGCCTGGTGGGGGGACAGAGGCTCAGCCCAGCCGGAGCTGACCTGATCCTGAGAGGGAACCCGGGGTCTTATGGGGGAGACGATGGAGTTGGCAGGACTCCACCCCCAGCCCGCACCCTCAGGCCCCTGTCTGGGCAGGGGGGTCAGGCTGTGAGGAGGAGGCCCCCCCGACAGCCGCAGGCACTCCAGGGGAGGGACCTCCTCCCACCTGTACCCTTCAGCTTTGGATTCCACCCTGGGCAGTGTTGCCCACTCTGCCAGGCGTCCCTCCCCCGACATCCCGCTGCACCAGTGTTCCTGAGGACAAGCCGCTGTGAGGGGCTGCTGCGTGGACTCAAGCAGTCCTCGAGGGAGCATGCAAGGATTCGGGGGAATCAGGTTGTGCCTTCCTGGGTCGATGGAGGCAAAAGTCCCGGAGGGCTTTGCGGAGGCCCCCTTGAGCCGCTCCCCTGCAGCCCTCCATCACCCGCAGTCACCCTCAGAAAGCCAAGGGAAGGGGCCGTGCAGTGTGCCGGGGCACACCCCTCACGGCCAGACAGCGGGGCAGACTTTCCAAAGTGGCACTGGGGCCACGAAGTCCTTCCTCGCTTGAGGGCCTCCAGCTCGCCTCTCCCTCTGCTGCCTCGATTCTGTCCTCTGACTGCGGTCGCACACCAGGCCGAGCTCAGCTGTCTGCAGGCTGCGGACGCGCCGGGCTGTCCTAGGCAGTGGTCAGGGCCGGACGAGACGACGCTGGCAGCTCTGAGGCCAGCGCCTCTGGCATCTGGCAGCTCCACCGAACTCCGCTTGGGAGGAGTGGCTGCGTCACTGCTCCATCCCAGGACACGGACTGTGGGGAATCAGGAGAGAAGGGAAAGCCCCCCGCTCGGCCTGCCTCCCGCACCCCATCGCTCAGCCAGGACTCAGCTCAGGTTGCCTCCAAGGCCCACGCGGGCATCTACGAGGCCTTGTGCCTCAGGTGAGGCATCTGGGGTTGGGTTCGGTGGGACTTACCCAAAGGCCTGCAGCTCTGGGTCCGCGCCTCCCCCCCTGCCCTGCCCCCCACCAGCTGCCACTGTGCGCTGAGCTGTGATGGTGCCTTTGACAGCACGTGACTGCTTGGCCCAGTGCTCCAAGGTGTCATATGGGGGCGTGGATCCCTTCTGAGGGGCTTTCACTCCTTGCCGAGGAGCATGGTGCCCCAAGGCCGCGGGCCTGGTCAGGCTAGAGTCCAAGCCCCTCACTGCCTGTGGGGCTGCATGGACACGGGGGTGACTCGAGGGCCTGCCAGCCGACGAGCAGCAGCGCAGGGCAGAGTGAACGGAGAAGGTGCCCAGTGGGGTGTCCCAGGAGTGGAACAAAGACAATGCCCTGGACCCGCCTGGCAGCCACGCGGGTCCTGGCGGCATCCCAGCGAACCACAGGGCACAGCTCTTCTCCGGGCAAAGCGGCTTCTCCCCTCCCAAGTGATGACCGCAGGCGAGGTTCCCCCCTCAGCCCCCAGGCAAGACAGGCGGGGGGCGGGCTGTGTGAGGAGAGGGGTCTGCCTGTCAGCCGCCTCCTTCCGTCCTGAGCTGGGCAGCCTGGTGGGTCTAAAGGACGCATCAGATGCAACGCTTGGGCCTGCAGGGCTTGGGCAGATGGGCTCCTGGAGGGGTGTGTGGCCTTGGCCCAGATCAGATCAGCAGGGCTCACAGCCTGCCCCCCACCCCTGCCTAAGACCCTGGAGAGGACAGGTGGGGCCCAGGGGGAGGGGAGGCTCTGCAGCACGTGATCCGCCAACAGTCAGGGGCCAGGCTGTAGTTCCAAATGCCACCTTGTCTGCTGGGATGATGGTGGTGCCAGGTGGGGGACCAGGGGCAACCGGAAGCTTGGGTGGGGGATCTCATGCTTGACTGGGGGGAGGGAATCTCGGCCAGACCCAGGCCCCGAGGGGCAGCCAGGCCCCGGGCCATGGGCCCCATCCTAGGGAGGGCACAGGACGACCTGCAGGTCCTTGGGCAGGGAGCCGACGACTGTCTCGATGTACAGCCGCGCCCGCTTCAGCGTCGCCTCCTTCACGGGGAGCTGGTGGCCCTGTGCCCGAACCTGCAGGGGCAGCGGTGGTCAGGGGCAGGCGACCTTCACATCTGGCTGGCCGAGGTGGGGCAGGGCTGGGAGGCATCTCACCAGCCTCTCCCGAAGTTTCAGGACCAGATCCACGACCTCCACCTCGGACTTGTCCTGCATCCAGATCTCGAGGTTCTGCGGGGACAAGATGGGACCTTCCATCGCCGAGGCTCTCGCCCAGCTCTGGGCCCGTGTCCGCCCCCCCCGCACTCTCCTCCGGCCCCTGTGTGGGGCTCGCACCCCTCTGTGCTCTCCCGCAGCCGATCGCCCCCCTCACCGCCTCACAGATGGCCTCGAGGTGCAGGGCCTCCAGCTTCTGGGCCATCTCTTTGTGCCGCTGTCGGTACCAGCCATCAAAATGGGGGGACTTGAAAAACCGCCTGTGGGGGCAAGGGGCAGCAGGTGTGCGCTGACGCTGTGTGTTGAGGGATGGGCACGGCCACCAGCAGCAGGGCCCAGGAGCCTACCTACTGTGCACCCACCTGTAGAGGCCCAGCCAGTCGCCCTTGAGGAGGCAGGTGAGCTGGGGCCCCGAGCGCTCCAGGCTACGCAGGAAGTCGTCCTGGCGGAAGGGGTGGATCTGGGGAGGGGTCTGAGACAGGGGCTGGGTGAGCCTGGGTGCTGGGGGCAGGCACGGCCTCGCAGGTCCCGCACCTTGGCTGGTCAGGACCTTCCCCAGGGCACTTGGCAGACGGGCCCCTTGTGTGTCCCCCAGCCCCCACCCTGCAGGGACAGATCCCAGGGTGACCCTTCCCAGAGAAGAGGGCCTCAAACCCCTCCCCCATCCGTGTGGCCCGCATTTCTCTTCCCTGTGAGGGCCACCTGCGGGTGTGGGGATGGGCTGGCCCCAGGGGCTCCTGCACACCCACGAGACACCCCCCCCCAAAGGATCGGCATAGGGCCCATCCTCCCAGCCCCTCCCTGGACCACACCTTCCAGGGCGTGATGCTCTTCTGCAGGGGCATGAGGCTGGCCATGTAGTGCTCCTGGGGGGGAAGGGGAGTGAGTCTGAGTCTGGGCCACAGCCTGCTGCCTGCCCCTCCAGCCCGGCGCCCTCCTCCCCGCCGGCCAGGCCCCACCAGAGGGATGATGAAGCTCTGCGTGAGCTCCAGGAGGTGCTGCCTCAGCACTGCAGTCTGCACGTCCGACGGCCGCTTCCTCTGCAGGCCCTGGGGGGCGGGGCGAGGGCTGAGCCACAGCAGGCCGGCTGCGCCCCCTTCACACACCGAGCCCAGCTTCCCCGCCCCGGAGCACCCCCCAGCGGTACCTTAAGCAGTCGTCTGAGCAGGGCCTTGTCTCGGTGGAGGTAGGTCGTGTACGCGGTGTAGAGGCCTGGGGAGGAGGGCAGAATGGCAGCGCGCTCCCCGGGGGCGGGGCACCCCCTTCAGCTGTGCCAGCACATCTGCCCGCCCCACCCCGCCCCAAGGCGTGTCTCTGGGTCCCGGGAGGAGAGGAGGGGCACAGACCTGGCTTGGTGTCCAGGGTCTTCAGCCTTGAGGGCTTTTTCAGTTTGATCTGCTTGGGAAGGTCCCCTACGAGACACGCCCCATGGCCGGGCCTCAGGGTCTTGCTTCTGCCTCCGCAGGCGCAGACCCGGAGAGGCCCCGCGTTCCCAGGACCCTTGGGTGGAGGCCGGGGACCTCACCTGGCATCTTGGGCTCCCCGATGCGGAGAACGTGGGGCCAGTGCTGGAGCGTTTTGATAAAGAAAGGGTTTGTGACTCCCAGGACCACGCTTGGTCTAGAGAGAGAGAGAGAGAGAGAGAGGGAGGGAGGGAGGAGAGGCAGACGCAGGCGGAGGGCGCAGGGCGCAGGGCGGGCAGGGCGGCACTTACGGGGCCTGCGTGCGCGTCGTGAACTCCTTGAACTCGCTATCGTGGACGGTGAAGTAGGGGCGGTAGTCGCAGCAGAACTTGAGGGGCTGCAGGCAGCTGTGGGGAGGGACCCGCAGGGACAGTCAGTTCGCAGGGCTGGTCCGGGGCCCCCGGCCCCTCGCGTTGCCGCCCGACCCACCTGGTCAAGGCCAGCACCATCTCCGAGGACACTGCGGGCGAGGGCGCCAGGACCAGCAGGGGCTCCCCAAGAAGCATGAGCTCCCACAGCAGCTGCACGTGGGCCAGCACGGGCCGGAAGCACCTGGGCCGGCGGGGGCGTTGGGGAGGCCGGTGGGAGGCTCCCCAGCCCTTGCCCACCTGCCCCGACCCAGGCCCAGGCAGGCCCTGTCTGGGTGAAGGCTGGGCCTCACTCCAGAGGAAGGCGGCCGTGAGGCCTTGTGAAGATGCCTGGCCTCGCGCCCCCGCCATGCCTGAAACCAACAGCCCTGGCTCCCGCTGGGCCCAGCACAGGGCCAGAGGGTCTCCAAAGGTGGGGTCCTCTGCTGGCCCCCCAGAGAGGGCCCCTCTGGCAGCATCTCTCACCACAGCTGCTCCCTTCCCTGCTCCTGCCTGCCAGGACCTGACTTCCTGCCCACGGTGCCCACTTCCTCTGGGGGCAGACAGCGGGGCACCGGGCTCCTCTTCTGCAGACTCTCCCTCTCAGAACGGGCGGGGGGCTAACTCCTGATGTCCCCCAGCGCCCCCACCCCGATGGGCTGAGCCCCGTGGGGTCACTCATCACCTACCGGGGCGGCAGGTGGTGGCCTGCCAGGCTCACCTGAACAGGTCCAGCTCATGGACACTGGTGAGGACGACCGGGGCTGGCAGCAGGTTCTGAGAGGAAGGGGGGTGGGGTCAGGCCGGGGGGAGGATGACGCCTCACAAGCCCCGAGCAGCACAGGTCATCCCGGGAGAGTCCCGGGGGCCGCAGTCCCTACCCACTTGCCTCCCGGCGCCCCACAGCCCTGCACGGAGACGCAGCCCCTGTGTCTGGGGTCTGGCCACCCCCCAGTAGGTGAGGTGGGGAGGCCCAGGCAGGTGGGAGGGTTGAGGGTTGAGGCAGGTATGGGGCCGTCAGCCTGGGAGCAGGGCGCCCACCTTGTGGCTGCACTGCTTTGGAGGACCGGATTCAGGCTTGTCTGCGCTGGATGGGATGTGCACCTATGGGTGAAGGAAGCAGCTGCCAGTGGGGCCGGGTGGCGTGTCGACGCGCACTGGGGCCGTCCCACCCCAGCCAGGCAGCCCTCACCTGGAGGACGACTCCCATGACAGGCAGGTTCAAGGTCTGCCCCGGCACAGGGGCCGGCCACTGGTCAATCTCATTGCAGACTGTGAACACAAGTGGCCAGCGTCAGAAGCCTGTCCTGGAGGAAGCTGCCCGCCGGAGCCACCAGGAGCTACAGCTGGGATGATGACGAGGCAGCTCTGGCAGCGCCTGCCGGCCACTCACCCGCTTCCAGGCAGGGCGCCAGCTTGTCGAAGTACTCGGGGGCAACCAGGCTCAGCAGCGCCTGGAACAGCCGGACGAAGGGCAGGCGGGACACCAGCACCAGAGACTGCAGGGCCCAGGGCTGGTGAGATGTCGCCCCAGCCCCTTGGGACCCTGCAGGGACCCCTGAGGCCCAGCTCATCCAGGGTCGCCCAGGGCAGGGTGTCCCACCGACTTCCCAGGAATGGCCTGACCTGGGACTCCAGGCTATTAGAAAACCCCAGGCCTTCAGAGGGAAATGCACGTGGGCCAGGATCGTGGGATGGTCTCCCCAGGGCTCAAGCAGCCTTTGCTTTTGGTGTCTGAATTCAAGACTGAAGTCGTCCTAATCTTGAAAGTGTGACGAGGGCCCCCCTCCTCCCTCAGCGAGGAGCAGGGAGGCCTGGGCTAGAGCCGGGGCTGGGCGAGGGAGGGGCAGCGGAGCCTGTTCTCCAGAGGCCGCCCCCGCCCCCAAGTGGCACGGTGGCCCCCGCCCAGGGCCAAGTGGCTAGGGCTGCCGAGGGGTGGGTGCTCCTGGAGGCTCAGGACCCCCACCCCCCAGACCATCAGCCTCTCCCGATGGCTGCTGGCCCCCAACTCTCAGTGGGGCTACCCCAGAGCAACCAGCTGCTCACCTTCTGGAAGTAGCCCCTCTTCACAGAGCTGTCCTTCACCTGCCTGAAGTACACGTAGCCAAAGTAGTGTGCGGGCTCCCTCTGGAAGGAGGGGTATCGGCCAGGCCACGCCCACTGCTCACCTCCCACCCGCCCCCTCGGACCCCCACGCAGGCTGCTGCGTGCTCTCCCCAGACCGGGATCTGCCTGGGAGTCAGGGCCCCAGAAGGCAGGCAACCGCTCTCCAGGGACATCTCCGCAGACACAGTGGTGAGCGGTTCAGGGGCCCAAGAGCACCGGCCTCTGCACACCAAGCCACGCCCTGGCGCACACGTGGAGCACAGGAAAAGCCCCAAGGACCCTGGCAAGTCCTCAGAAGCGCTGGCCCACCCCCAGTCGAGGCTGGGGTGCCGGGCCTGGCCTGCGGCAGTTGGAGACCCTGCTGGCTGGGGCTGGCCAGGCGCCTTGAAGGGCCGCTCACACCCGCCTGACCCTGGCCTGCAGGGGCAGGGGAGGAGCGCTGGAGAGGCAGCCCGGCTCACCTGCAGAGACACGGGGGCCCCACTGTCACAGTGCCTGTCATCCGTGTGCCAGGGGCGCCTCTGCCCTCCACACTGACGAATGCGGAAGCAGAACTGAGTATCCCCGAGGCAGCCTGGGGAAGAGGTGGTCCCCTCACGCTGTGTCCGGGTTGGGCTGGAGCCTCTCCTGCCAGCATGTGGGGCGGGGGGCCAGGGAGGGGGCGAAGCCCCTGCCGGGCTGCAAATGCCTCAGAAAAGCCCAGCCCTCCAGTTCTGTGTCTCCCGACAGAGGTCCCCGTGTCTAGATTCCTGCACCTAAGGGTTTAAACTCAGCACACAGAGCAGCACAGCCACAGCCCCGCAGCGCGTGCCCTGTGGGCAAGCACGGCCGGGGGCTTGTGTGGCCCGGCGTAGCCTGCCCGGGGAGGAAAACCAGGCCGACCCGGACACCTGAGCCCTGGAGAAGCCGAGGCCAGGACCCAGCTCCTGGTGACCCCTCTGCTGGGGTGAAGGAGACCAGACCCCACTGCCCAGAGACACCTCTTTCCGCGGGAACCGGGGAAACCGGCTGCCGCGGCGTGGGGCTCTGGCTGTCTCCCTGGAGCGGGAAGGGGGACCGGTGCTTACAGGCTGTGCAGGCCTGGCCGCAGGGGCTCTTGGGCAGCCTCATCTCCCTCCTTCTTCTTCTCCCCACAGCCCCAGAGAGACACCCAGACCGGGGCGGGGCGGGGTGGCCTACCTGAGTGGGAGTCGGGAAAGGACAGGTAGCAGATGCTGCTTTTCTGAAACACAGGAAAGCCAGTGAGGGCCTGCTCCCCGGGTGAGGTCTGCTCCGGAGAGGGCTGGGACCCACCTCCTTGTCCGTGAGCTGGAAGTCGCTGGGGTACACCAGCTGCGGGGGACACAGAGTACTCAGTGACATGGGCTTGGCAGGCTTGGTGCTGGGCTGCAGGTGTGTCCCCCCCACCCCAGCACTGTCAGACCCTCTGGCTCTCCCCCACCTCTGGCTCCCTGCTGACCCCTCCTCCTCTCTTCAGGGCTCCAGCGCCCTGCCCTGCCTCCCCAGGCCCCTCTCGGCCCGAGGCCACTCCTGGCCCCCATCCTTCCCTTTTCTCGGCCAGCGCACAACTGGGTGAGCTCCTGGACTCCCTTCTCACACCCCTCGCCCTCAAGGCCACTCGCCCAGACTGGGCCTCCCTGCCCCACGTCCCGACAGTCTGTCCCCAAAGCCTCCTCTCTCGCCTAGAGCAGATGCAGGGCCCTGCCTCCTGGCCCCCACCTCCTGTACCCTCTCAGCGCTCCGAACCCAACCCCACCCAGCCAGAGGGTCTTAGGCTCTGCGGCTCCTCTGGGCCTGCTCTCCCAGACGGCCTGGCCAGCCTCCCCATCCCGTCTTAACTCAGATGTTACCTGACACTGGCACCCCTGCCTCTGAGCATCTTCACTCCAACCCCTGCTAGTCAGGGGTCCGGGAGGTTCTGGCCTGCTCCCCGCTTGGAATGTGACCCCTGGAGCACCCAGGCCCCTGGAGTGTATGGTGAGCGTGACCAGCTGGACAGGCTCCACCTGGGAGACAGGCCACACTCTAGGGGAGCCAGTAGCCCTGTACGCAGGCAAATGGCCAGAATGGATTTCTTTGCAGGAAAGGAAAAAGGCAGGGAACCTCCAGAGCCCTCACTCCCTGCAGGCCCCCAAGTGTCTCCTGGGGACCTGGTGCGCCTTGGGCATCACTGCTGCCCTGGCCCGTGCTCAGGTGCAGCAGGACGGCTCTCCCAGGAAGCGGCTATGCCGGGAGCCAGGAGCTGAGGGCCTGCATGCGTGGCCCCCTCCTTACTCTGTCGGCCAAACTCCCACGCGGAGGAGGACTTGGGTTCTGGCTGACATGAGGCTTCCTCTGGGGTGTGCCCTGAGCCCCCAGGTGGTAAGGTACTGTGCCCTGGGACTTGCACTGTTGTGATAATGTAGCTTCTGTCTTTGTTTGCTCTGGGCCTGCTGCTCTGGGCCTATTCCGTCTCCTCCGCTGCCACCAAGTGTCCTAAGGACAGGGACCGTGTCCCAGGTACTTCCCAGCCCCTGGCAGGGAGTAGACCCTCACCAGATACTGTACAGTCACACCTCGTTTATCACATTTGCTTTATTGTGCTTCACGGATGTTGCATTGTTTACAAAATAAAGGTTTGTAGCAATCCTACAGGTGCCACTTTTCCAGCAACACTTGCTCACTTTGCATCTCTGCATCATATTCTCGTAATTTTCACAACATCTCAAACTTTTTCATTTTTATATTTGTTACAAGGTATCTACATTGTTTTTTAAGATATAATGGTGTTTCTTGCATACTTAATAGACTCCAGTCTAGCGTAACCATAACTTTTATATGCGCTGGGAAACCAGCAAATCTGTGTGACTTGCTTTTCTGCAGTGCTCTGGAACCGAACCTGCAACATCTCCAAGGTGTGCCTGTATTTGTGGAGTGCGTGAAACATGTCTCCAAAGAATATGGAACAGGTGGGGCATGTGGAAATCTCAAGGCGTCAGCTAAGGAGGCACCAAGAAGGAAGGGCCAAGAGGACGGAGGGGAGCCAGCCCAACAGTATTTGTCTGTGGGGCGGACCCACAGGGGTACCTCGAGATGGCTCCCAGAGAGGAGGGGCCGCAGGACCACTCGGGCCCCTGCGCGTCCTTGCTGGGAAGGGCAGAGGAAAGGCGGGCGCCTGGCAGCTGGCAGGGCCACGATGGGCCCTCGGAGCTGAGGTCAGGGGTCTGAATCTGGTCTGCAGTCACAGGAGTTTTGTAGCATCTGAGCAGGCTCCACAGCCATGCCCAGGGCTCCAAGTTCACTGTTCACAAGCTGGGAGCAGAGATGGAGGGACGGCCCTGCCTGACTGAGAGGAATGGAGCGGACCCTCAGAGAGGGCCAGAGGGCGAGGGTCTGCCGCACGATGAACCCTGTCCCCTGGAACCACAGGGGTCTTGTCCTTTCCACGGGAGCCAGTCTGCAGGGGCTGCAGCTCCTGTAACCAAGTCGCCCCTGAGGAAGACAGATGCAGCGAGCCTCGCCTTGCTGGAGAAGGTACGTCTAGGAAAGTGCTTCCTGAAGGGTGGTGTGGGTGCCCTAGGTTCCCAGAGGCCGAAGCTGCCTTTTTCACTCTCTTCTCACTGTGTGCAGTGTGGCTTCCAGAGGCTGTGACACAGGCCGTCAAGGGGAACTGACTGAAGCTGATGTGAAGATACAGCGGCCTTCTATTTGGCCTTTAAAAAGGGACGTAAAAGTGTCAAATAATGCCATTCTCCTCACTGAATTTGTTTCTGAAAATGGTTGTTTTTGTGGAAATATATATATTTTTAAAGTAAGTAAATAAATATTTATTTATTTTCGGCTGCGTTGGGTCTTTGTTGCTGTGCGTGGGCTCTCTAGTTGTGGCAAGTGGGGGCTACTCTTCGTTGCAGTGCACAGGCTTCTCGTTGCGGTGGCTTCTCTCGTTTACACATGGTATCCATTGTTTTTTTAAATGGATTAATAAGCATTTTTAATTTTTCTGTTTTAACTTCTAGTATAGGAAACCTCGATAGATACGACGCACATAAAAAGCCCCTTGGGGCCCTCAGTACTTTTGAAGACTAAAAGGGTCCTGAGACTGGGCAGTGCAGGAGCTGCAGCTGGGAGGATGTGGACACCTGGGGGAGGAGGGACCCTCTGGGCCCCGGGCCGCAGTTCACTGCATGGGCTTCTCGGGTCAGCGGGGATACCAAGAGGAGAGTTTCCAAGGGCTGAGGCAGCAGAGCCAGGCCCTTTGCTCAGCTGATGTGCACAGCCTTGCCCACTCTCCCCTCATGTCTGATCCCTGCCTTGCCTGCAGGCTCCAGTGCACCCACGTGGGTGGGACCCCCTCAACATACCTATGCGCTCTAGGGGGTCCTTACCCCTTACTCTCTGTGTCTCTCGCACAGAACGTGAACTCCTGGTGGGCAGGGCCCTGTCATCGCATGCAGCTCTGTGTCCATGTGTCCAGCACCAGTACCGTGGGGCCTGGCTGGTGGCAGTTGCCCAATACTTGATTTATTGAATGAGTGAATGGTTGGCTCCTTGCCTTTGCTTTCGCTGGCTTTTTTGGGGGAGGGGTTACCTGAAACAGCCCCCTCTCCCCTGCCCGGCTGCCTCCTTCTCATCCTCCAAGATATGGCCAAACCCCCATTCCTTCCTCTGAGCTGTATCTGTCCACGGAGTCTCCGTGATCCATGAGCTCCTGGAAGGCAGTCCCTGGGTCTTCCATCATGTCCCAGTGCCAAGCACAGTGCCAGCCAGAGCCTCTGTGGTGCTCGGCCAGGCCAAGCCCGGAATAAGCGAGCGCAGGGCAGATGCTCCATGAGTGATTGTGGACGCAGCTGAAATGACCGCTGACCTTCCTCATGATTTCCAGGGGAGAGGAAGAAAGATAAGATGCAAACCTGATGAGCGTCGTGTGGTTGCACTGCCCGACTCCTGCACAGACTTGATGATTAGTAGGGGCCGTGGGTCCCCCCAGCACTCCCTCCCTGAGCTATACAGCCTAAGGAAAGCTCAGAAGCCCAAGCACATGGAGCCTTTAACTAACAAGTTCTTGCCTGAATGGTTAAGTCCTAGAAAATTATACATGAGAATGCCTTAAGGAAACAGTAGACTCTCTTGTGATTTTATTGGGAACAATTTGGGCACCAGCAGGAATGTGGGCTCTGTGACGTTAGGCAAATCACCTCACCCCTCTGTGCTCAGGTCCCTGCGTCAAGTTAATTTGGTGCACCACGTGGGGACAGGTGTGGTGGAATGCGGTCTCCACAGCGAGCTGGGCAGTGTCCGCCCTTGCTGTTTGTTAGGACTTGGGCTTCCCACAGCCTCATGGAGTTCAGCAAGGCCTTGGAAAACACCCTCTCCCCCTGACGCTGGCTTTCCAACGATGGCTGCTCAGCCTCATCTCAACCAACTGCAGTCACGGATGCGCCACCTCCTGGGTTCTCAGAAAGTTCCTTCTGACAGCGTGCTGAAGCGTACCTCACAGCCTCCCCTGCCCTGGTCAGCTCCATGGTCTATGTCATGGCCTTCAGGGCCTGGAGAAGACCGTCCCCCCAGGCCCGCATTACTCCAGAAGGCCTTCCTCCCTGAGTCTGTCATGTTTTCATCTACACCCACGCGGGTGGGGGTAGGGAAGAGCCTTGCAGGTAGTGGGGACACCCCAGGCTGGGGGGGCTGGAGGCAGAGTCTGTGAACAGAAAGATGGCTCTTGGGTCTGGTTGTGACCCGCAAAGGGTCTGGATCAGACTCTAAGTGAACAAGGAGGTTTCCAAAGATTTAAGCAAGAGAGCCACAAATATTGGACTTGGGGATACAGTAGCAGTGGTAATGAATCTGACAGCCCTGCTGTAGGTGGAGCTGTCAGCCTTGTTCCCGGATGGGATGTGGGGTGGAGGGAGGGGAGGAGTCAAGGGTGACCCCTGGGATTTTGGCTGGAGTAAATGAGGGGAGAAGGTATCATAGTGTGGGAAAGGCGGGGGAGAGGAAGGGAGAGGAGACAGCTTTTTACTGGGCGAAAAATCAAGAGTACCACTTTGGGTATCCGAAGTGCAGGGCTCTTCGCTCCTCCACCCCAAAGGGAGGTCTTGGCAACTTAACTTTTTTTCTTCTGCTTGGGAGCGCACCTTTCAGGAAGTGACAGGTGCAGGGTTTCTGAGGAGGAAGAGGCCACCTGGGGGGTCTGTCTGCCCGAGGGTACCTCACCTGCGGAGGGATTCCCGCCGCCCCTCGGCGATGCCTGAGCCACACTAGCCGGCGGCGACAGAGCAGGACCCGCCCTCCCCGGCCTCCCCCCGGCCCGCTGCCCCCCTCACCTCCAGCGCCTGGCCCAGCTCCAGGTCGAAGGTGACCACACACACGCACTCCAGCCAGGCCGAGAAGCGTGCCCAGGGTGCCCCCGGAGCCCGCGCTCCGCAGGACGGCGCGCCGAGGCAGCCGCGAGCCCGGTGGGGCCCGGCGCCCGACCCCTGGTCCATGGCCCCTGCTACTGAGAACGGCCGCGCGTTGCCGGGGGAACGGCCCGAGGCGTTGCCGGGGGAACGGACTGGAGGCGGTGGCCTGGGCGCGCCCGGACGGCTCCGCGGAGCAGTCGAGCGGCCGTCTCAGACCAGAATGGCCCGGACTCGGCCTCGCACGCCCCTGGCGGCCGGAGGAGCGCCGTGCGGTGGAGCGGCGCGGAACCCACCAAAGAGAAGGGACCGCGCGGGCCAGAGCGGCCCCAAGCCTGGAGGAGGGACTTCCAGCGGGGCGTGTGAGCCCGGGGGAAGACGGGTTAAGGCGGGGTCGCGGTTCCCGGGGACACCGTGAGGACAGGCGAAGTAGAGACTGGCGGGTCCCTTACCCGGCCAGCTTTCCTAACCGGATTTCGTCGTTACGAGCTCCTATTCTACCAACTATCACACACAGATTCCAGCGATTCTGGGAGTCCCTCGAGTTTTCTCCTTTGGGTCGCCTCCGGGTATGGGGTCCTGCAGAGAGCTGTCACGTCCGGGGTTCGTGTCTGACCACTGGGGCATCTTTGTTTCCAATGACTGGTCGTCAGTGCGTGCAGACCCGCCCGCGCCAGTCCCCTCCCCGCCTCTTGCGTCCAGCGCTCTTCCAGATATTTCCGGGCCCCCTCTTGGGCTGCCTTGCACACTGTCCCAGACCTGTCTGTCGAAACCAGACACAGCGTATAACACACATAATTCGAGCCACCTGTGCCGTTTTATTTTCTGCTGCGGCGGCGAAGTGTGGCTGGGGGGGCGGGCAAGCCCCCCTCCCTCTTTGACGTCGCATCTGCCTCCAGCATTCCTCTTGGCAGAGCCAGGCACCAGCCCTTGCTCCTCGAAATGTGGCCGCAGAGTTCCCACCCCCCCCCCCCCCCCGCCCCAGCATCACACAGCCGATCATGGAAGGGCGACTTTGGCGCTGAGACAATAACTTAACTGACACGCTATATATATTTTACTTTTTTTTTTTTTTAAACTAAAGCTCCCTACTCCAAAGTTAGGCTAGGCTAGGCTAGGTTGGAGTAACAACCCTCAAGTCTTAAGCAGGTTTTTCACTGTGCATGGACTGGTGGGAGAGTCAGGTGGCTCTCCTTGACTTACCTCTGGAACACATGGCCTCCTAGGTCATTGGCAGTGGAAAAGGGTTTAATGGAGGCCTGCTAGCTATTAATTGCGTTGGCCGACAACTGATATCTACAGCACTTCTGCCTACAGTCCATAGGCCAAAATGAGTCAGAGAAGGCAATGCGATAAGGGAATAAGATAGAGAAACTGGTAGTTGCCACACTGCTGGCTTTGAAGATGGAGGAAGGGACCATGAACCAAGGAATGCAGGCAGCCTCCAGAAGCTAGAACAGGCAAGGAAACGATTCTCCCCTAGAGCCTCCAGAAGGAATGCAGTTCTGCTGACACCTTGATTTAAGCCCCGTAAGACTCATTTCAGATTTCTGACTTCCAGAACTGTAAGATAATAAGTGTGCATTGTTTTAAGCCATTAAGTTTGTGGTAATTGTGCTAATACATACAATATGCAGCCTATTCTGTCTGGTTTCTTGCACTTAGCATAATTTTTTTTTTTTTTTTTTTTTTTTGCGGTACGCGGGCCTCTCACTGCTGCGGCCCCTCCCGTTGCGGAGCACAGGCTCCAGACGCGCAGGCTCAGTGGCCATGGCTCAGGGGCCCAGCCGCTCCGCGGCCCGTGGGATCTTCCCGGACCGGGGCACGAACCCGTGTCCCCTGCATCGGCAGGCGGACTCTCAACCACTGCGCCACCAGGGAAGACCATTAGCATAATATTTTTGAAGTTTATCCATGTTGTTGTATATAGCAGTAGTTTGTTCCTTTATATGAATAGTAGTTCATTGTCTGGATACGTGACATTTTCTTTAACCTTTCACAGTGGAATTATTTAAAGAAACCTCAGTTGAAGCTGGAGCCAGGACAGGTCGTTAGGGTGTTCTGTCATGCCCACCGTGCATCCGCAATTACCAGAAACAGGAAGACAGGTGCCTCTACTCTCTCTCCAACAGGAGGAAGAAACCCCTCCGGCCCAAGGACATCCCAGCCAATCAGAGACCGTCACAGCCCAAACAATAGGAAGCCTCCAGGCTCCTCCAGCGGCCTCTAGTTAACACAGTACCTCCCAACTGACCCCTTTTCCCTATAAAAGCAAACTCCCTTTTCCTGTTTTTTGGATTTACTTGTAGTCTGCCATAGTTTCCACATCATGAATTACAGTTCCTCTGCTATTCCTGAATAAACTTGCTTTTGCTGGTGAAACAAATGGCTGTTATGTTATTGGAGTCAAGACACCAATTGATGTTTGGAACGTCTCCAGTTTTTGCCTGTAATAATGCTGCTATGTACATTCCTGTACAAGGCTTTTTGTAGACACCTGTTTTAACTTCTCTTGGGTAAATACCTAGGAGTGAAAGTATTGGGCTGTATGTTCAGTTTATGTTTAACTTTATAAGAAACTGTCAAACTATTTTCCAAAGTGGCTTTACAATTTGACGTTACCACCAGCAATGTATGAAGGTTCCAGTTTTTCTACATCCTTACCAGCATTTGAGGTTGTCAGCCTTTTTAATTGTAGCCATCCAAGGGGTTGTGTAGTGACATGTGGGTAAATTTAGAATTTCCCTAATGATGACTGATGTTGAGCATCTTTTTTATTTTAATATTAATTATTCGGCTGCACCAGGTCTTAGCTGCAGTACGCAGGATCTTTGTTGTGGCATGTGGGCTCTTAGTTGTGGCATGCGGGCTCTTAGTTGCGGCATGCGAACTCTTAGTTGCGGCATGCCTGTGGGATCTAGTTCGCTGACCAGGGATCAAACCCAGGCCCCCGGCATTGGGAACGCAGAGTGTTAACCACTGGACCACCAGGGAAGTCCCTTGAGCATCTTTTCGTGTGCCCGTAAGTCATTTGTATTACCTTCTTTGGTGAAATGTTTATTTAAATCTTTTGCCTCTTTTTAAATTGGGTCATTTGTCTTATGAGTTGTAAGATTTTTTAAAAATATATATTCTAGAATCAAGTCCTTTATCAGACATACGATTTAAAATTTTTTCCTGGTTTGTGGCTTGTCTTCTATTTTTCTTAATGGCATCTTTTGAAGAGCAAAGGTTTTTTATTTTAATGAAGTCTAAGTTATGAATATTTTTCTTTTTGGTAGTATGTTTATGGTCTCATATCTATAGAGTCTTTTCCTAACCCAAATAATTTCTCCTATGTTTCTTCTAGAAGTATTTCACCTCTCAGATTTAGGGCTGTGATCCATTTTGAACTAATTTTGGTGTATGGTGTGAAGTAACGGTTTAACTTTTTTTTTTTTTGGAATGTGGATAACCAATTTTTCCAATATAATTTTTTAAAAAGATATTGCTTGGGGGACTTCCCTGGTGGTGCAGTGGTTCAGATTCCATGCTCCCAATGCAGGGGGGCCTGGTTCGATCCCCAGTCAGGGAACTAGATCCCACATGCATGCCACAACTAAGAGTTCACGTGCCACAACTAAGGAGCCCGCCTGCCACAACTAAGACCCACTGCAACCAAATAAACAAATAAATAAATAATTTTTAAAAAATCGTTGTAATTCAAAGACTATCTCTTTAAAAAAAAAAAAGATATTGCTTGGGAGTTCCCTGGTGGCCTAGTGGTTAGGATTCCGGGCTTTCACTGCCACAGCCCGGGTTCAGTCCCTGGTCAGGGAAATGAGAATCCACAAGCCGTGCAGTGTGGTCAAAAAAAAAAAAGATATTGCTTCCCTATTGAATTGACTTAGCACCTTTATAAAAAAAGTCAATTGATCATATTTTTGCTACTCTGTTCTATTGATATATATGCCTATCCTTATGCCAATTCTACTGTCTTGATTAGTCTAGATTTATAGTACATTTTGAATTCAAGAAGTGTGAGTCCTCTAATTTTCAAAACTGTTTTGGCTACCTCAATCCTTTGCATTTCTGTGTAAATTTTAGTGTTAGCTTGTCAGTTTCTATTAAAAAAAACGACCATCTGCTGAAAAATTCACTGATAATGCACTGAATCTATTGATCAGGTTTGGGGAGAATTGCCATCTTGGCAATACTGAGTCTTTCTTTTTATTTTAAGGAATTTTTTAAAACTAAATTTATTTATTTATTTATTTTTGGATGAGTTGAGTCTTTGTTGCTGCGTGTGGGCTTTTCTCTAATTGCAGCGAGCGGGGGCTACTCTTCGTTGCGGTGCGCGGGCTTCTCATTGCAGTGGCTTCTCTTGTTGCGGAGCACGGGCTCTCGGCGTGCAGGTTTCAGTAGCTGTGGCTCGCGGGCTCTAGAGCACAGGCTCAGTAGTTATGGCGCACGGGCTTAGTTGCTCCGCGGCACGTGGGTTCTTCTCGGACCAGGGCTCAAGCCCGTGCCCCCTGCATTGGCAGGCGGATTCTTAACCACTGTACCACCAGGGAAGCCCAATATTGAGTCTTTTAATCCATGAACATAGCATGTCTCTCCATTTATTTAGGTCTTGTCTGATTTTTCTCAGCAGTGCTTTGTAGTTTTTATTGCAGGGGAGTTGCAAGATCACCCCCAGATTTGATGATTTGTGGGAGGGCTCATAGGACTCAGCATAGAGTCATTTTCATGGCCATGATTTATTACAGGAAAAGGATACAAGGTAAAATCAGCAAAGTGAAAAGGCTCATGCGGCTAAGTTTGGGGGAGACCAGGTGCCAGCTTCCACGGTCATCACGTAGTTACACAGGACAAACTTAATTGTCCCAGGGAGTTGTGACAATGGGTGTGAAATGTTGCCAACCAGGTAAGTTCATCAGAAACTCAGCACCCACGGTTTTATTGGGAACTTATATTTATTTCCTAAGGCTGCTGTAACAAACTGATACAAACCTGGAGACTTCAAACGACAGAAATTTGTTCTCTCACAGTTCAGGAGGCCAGAAGCCTGAAATCAAGGTGTCTGCCTCGTTGGTTCCTTACAGAGGCTCCGAGGGACAATCTATTTCAGGCCTCTATGCTACCTTCTGGTTGCTGCCAGCAATCCTTGTAGGTTTATCACTCCAATTTCTGTCTCTATCTTTACATCGCTTTCTTCCCTGTGTCTTCTCTCCTTTTCTGAGAAGGATACTTGTCATTGGATTTAAGACACACCCTGATCCAGGATGATCTATCTTGAGATCTTAACTTAATGACATCTGCAAAGACCCTTTTTCCAAAGGTTGCATTCACAGGTTTGGGGTAGATGTATATCTTTCGGGTGGGGCCACTGTTCAATCCATTGCAGGGCTGGCCAGATAGGCAGTCTCTGCCTGGTGCCTAACAAAATTCCAGGCACCCGGAAAGAAAGCAGATTTCAACATAAGTCATATTGTCTGGCTCAAAGAGCCACTCTGATCATTTCCAGGGATGGTGGGAACCTCCCCGAAATCCAGGTTCTCAGATGCCCGTCAAGGGCTAACTGTGTAAGCAGGGGTTTTATTTGTTTGTTTGGTTGGTTTTTTGGTAAGTTGTTAGCCTGCTGCATTGACTCTTTTCTGTATGCACTTCTTTTGTTATATCTATTCCTAAGTATTTTATTCATTTTGATGCAGTTGTAAATGGAATCATTTTCTCTTCCTTTCCTTTTTTTTTTTTTTTTTTTTTTTTTGCCACACCGTGTGGCATGTGGGATCTTAGTTCCCAGACCAGGGATTGAACCCAGGCCCTCGGCAGTGAAAGTGCGGTGTCCTAACCACTGGACCGCCAGGGAATTCCCTGGAATTTTTTTCTTAATTCCATTTTCAGATTGTTTGTTTCTAATTGTAGAAATACAACTGTTGTTTGTATATTGATATTGTATCCTGTGACCTTGTTAAACTAGTTTATTATTTCTAGATTTTTTTGATAGATCCCTTAGGATTTTCTAAATAGATGATCATGTTATCTGTGAATAAAGACAATTTTGCTTCTTCCTTTTAATCTGTATGCCTTTAATTTTTTTCTTGCCTCATTGCACTGACTAGAACCTTTAGTGCAATGTAGAATCATTTCAAATATTTCTTCTGTTTCTTTCTTCTTGTTCTGATATTACCATTATGTGTATGTTACACCTTTTGTAGAACACAAGTCCTTGGATGTTCTGTTTTGGGTTTTTTTTGCGGTACTCGGGCCTCTCACCGCTGTGGCCTCTCCCACTGCGGAGCACAGGCTCCGGACGCTCAGGCTCAGCGGCCACGGCTCACGGGCCCAGCCACTCTGCGCCACGTGGGATGCTCCCGGACCGGGGCACGAACCCGCGTCCCCTGCATCGGCAGGCGGACCCTCAACCACTGCGCCACCAGGGAAGCCCGGACGTTCTGTTTTTTTCTGTATTTGTTCTCTTTGTTTTGTTTTTGAAGATTCTATTGAGATATCCTCCAGTTCAGAGATTCTTTCCTCAGTGTTATCCAGTCTGCTAATAAGCCCATCAAAAGCATTCTTCATATCTGTTATGGCGTTTTTTATGTCTAGCATTTCTTTTCGGTTCTTTCTTAGCATTTCCGTCTCTCCGCTTGCATTGCCCATCTGTTCTTACATGTCATCTACTTTATCCATGAGAGCCCTTAGCATATTAATCATAGTTGCTTAAACTCCCGGTCTGATAATTCCAACATCTCTGCCATTTCTGGTTCTGAACCTTGCTCTATCTCTTCAAATTGTGTTTTTTGCCTTTTAACTGTGTAATTTTTTCCTGATAGCCAGACATGATGTACTGGGTGAAAGGAACTGCTATAGATAGGCCTTAATAATGTGGAGGTGAGGTGTGGGAGAGGAGACGCCTTCTACGGTCCTGTGATCGGGCCTCAGTTCTTTTACTGAGCCTGTGCCTCTGGACTGTGAACTTCACAAGTGTTTCTCAGTCCTTTATCTCCCCTTGGTTGGGACGGGCTGCCCAGAGAGGCTGGAGCTGGGCATCTCCCTTCCCCTGGTCAGTTAGGCTCTGATAACACCCCAGCAGGTCAGGCTCTGGTTAACGAGTTTCCCTTGAGCGCAGCCTTGTTAAGGAGAGCAGAGTGCTCTGTCGCGGTAGGAGATGGTTCCTTCCCTTCCCCTGCAGAAAGCTTGAGGGGGCTTTGCTGATATTTACTTGGGAACCTGCTCAGGCTCCAGGGGTAAATCTCACAGTATTGTGTGGTGGGCTCCCTCATGACTGGGTGCCCCGGAATTTTTAACTCTTAACAGTTGCTGACTTTGAACCTCCCGAAATTCATCAATTACAGTTCATCGCCCCCCTTCCCCCGCACACACAGGTTCTCAGGCCGGTTTCTCTCATGAACCTTTGCTCTGGTAAGCTGTGATGACTTGTATTCACCTGCCTGTCTCTCCTACCTTGGGAGCAGTGGTTTGCTCTGTGTCCTCCCTTCTCTCATAGATCCAAGAAGAGTTGCTGATTTTTCAGTCTGTTTAGCCCTTTACTTCTTAGGATGGATTGGTGACTTCCAAGCTCCTTGCATGCAGAATCCTACAGTGTAGAACTGAGGTGGTGAATGCAGACATCCTTGCCTCATTTCCAATCTTTAAAAAGCCTTACATCTTTCACCATTAAGTCTGATGTCAGCTACAGACTTTTCCTGGATACCTTTTATGAAGTTGAGGAATTTCCCATCTAGTCCTAATTTGTTGAGTGTATTTATCTTGAACAGGTATTAAATTCAGTCAAATGCCTTTTCTGCAGCTATTGTAACAATCCTGTGGTTTTATCCTCTATCCTATTAATATAGTGTATTACATGATTTGCGTTCTGGATGCTAAACCAACTTTGCATTCTTGGGATAAAGCCCACTGGTCTTAGTAAATAAGCCTTTTACATGTTGCTGAATTTGGTTCTTCGTTCCTGTTGACTTGAGTGAACATCTTATGTCATTTTCTTTCAGCTTGAAGAACTTTCTTTAGTATTTCTGGTAAGGCAAATCTCCTAGCAATACATTTTCTGTTTTGTTTATCTGGCAATGTGTTTATTTCACCTTCATTTTTTCTCCCAGCTTCATTTTTGAAGGATAGTATTGCTGAGTATAGAATTTATTCATTGACAGGTTTGCTTTTTCCTTTAACACTTTGAGTATGCCATTTACTGCCTACAGCCTCCATCATCTCTTGGGAGAAGTCAGCTATTCATTGTATCATTCTTTCCCTTTATGTGATGGGTCACTTTTCTCTTGTGGCTTTCATGGTTTTCTTTGTCTTTGGCATGCAGGAATTTGGTTATGGTGTATATAGGTGTGGACTTCTCTGTGTGTGTGTTTTTTAAATTTATTTTTGGCTGTGTTGGGTCTTCGCTGCTGTGCACAGGCTTTCTCTAGTTGCGGTGAGCGGGGGCTACTCTTCGTTGTGGTGCGCGGGCTTCTCATTGCGGAGCACAGGCTCTAGGCGCACGGGCTTCAGTAGTTGCGGCACGCGGGCTCAGTAGTTGTGGCTTACGGGCTCTAGAGCACAGGCTCAGTAGTTGTGGCGCATGGGCTTAGTTGCTCCGCTGCATGTGGGATCTTCCCGGACCAGGGACCAAACCCATGTCCCCTGCATTGGCAGGCGGATTCTCAACCAGTGCGCCACCAGGGAAGCCCACTTCTCTGTGTTGATCCTACTTGGTTTATGGAGCAGTAGTCTTCTGATGTCCCAGTCTGCGTCCCGCTGCACTGTTGGGGCTCTTGAAGAGAAGAACAGGACAGAACCAGAGTTCCTCCTGTTCTGACTGTGCTCCAGGGGCACACTCATTTTATATCAGAGTTTTACATTTTCTAATTGACTGGTGAATAATTTTGCATTTGGTGTTTGTAGTGATAGAATTTATTTTATTTGGTCGTTCTGTGCCTGAAATACTGAATTCAGCCTGCTTTGTTCTAACTGTTCTGTGCACACTATAGGCAGTTTAGAAGAGAACACTGTTAAAGAGCTGTACCTATCAACTACTTCTTGTGACCAATTACAGAGAAAAGGATTGTAGTAGCTTTGCACATTTTCTCTTTGCATATATAATATAGAAACTAACCATTTTGTCCCTTCTGCTTTCCATTTTTTAAAAATATACAAGTTGGGATTGACATATATACACTACTATATATAAAATAACTGAAAACCTACTGTATAGCACAGGGAACTCTACTCAAGGCTCTGTGGTGACCTAAATGGGAATGAAATCCAAAAAAGAGGGGATATATGTATATGTATGGCTGATTCACTTTGCTGTACAGCAAGAAACTAACACAATATTGTAAAGCAATTATACTCCAATTTTTAAAAAATTTGAGTGAGATGGAATAATATATATTATACTGAATAATAATAAATTTACTTTAAAAATATACAAGTTGTCAGAAGTTAACTTTACTATTTAGTTTTTTTTTAAATTAATTTATTTTTGGCTGCATTGGGTCTTTGTTGCTGCACGTAGGCTTCCTCTAGTTGCGGCGAGCGGGGGCTACTCTTAGTTGCGGTGCGCAGGCTTCTTACTGTGTGGGCTTCTCTTTGCTGTGGAGCATGGGCTCTAGGCACGCGGGCTTCAGTAGTTGTGGCACATGGGCTCAGTAGTTGTGGTGCACGGGCCACAACTGTAGTTAGAGAGCTGGCTGTAGTTAGAAGTTGAGGGACGTGTGGCTGAACCAAGGGTGGGGTGGGAGAGCGGAGGAGCCCTGGCTGACCCCAGAAGAACATCACGATCAGGATGAGGGTTGCAGGCACTCAGAGCAAGACAACGAGTGGGAGCATCTCAAGCACTGGGACTCCTAGCGCTGAGCCCCTGTTCTGCAGCTCTACCCACCGCACCTCCAGCCTTGGGGCTGGGGTCTGCGCTTGCAGGGCTTGTAATCTATTCGCGGTTGAGAGCTTGACGCTTTTTTTTTTTTTTTTTTTTTTTTTGCGGTACGCGGGCCTCTCCCGTTGCGGAGCGCAGGCTCAGCGGCCATGGCTCACGGGCCCAGCCGCTCTGCGGCATGTGGGATCTTCCCGGACCAGGGCACGCACCCGTGTCCCCTGCATCGGCAGGCGGACTCTCAACCACTGCGCCACCAGGGAAGCCCTTGACGCTTTTTTTATCCCCACTTCCTGAAAGTTCATCCTACAGAACTTGCCAGAAATCTGCCCTGCCGATTGCCTGGGGAAGACGTCCAGGGGAAGCTGTCTCCGCAGGAGCCGGACGTGGGGAAGCAGGCGCCTCCCGCCCGCCGAGCAGCCCCGGAGCAAACCTTCTCCCGCAACCTCTCCCGCTCCCTCTGCCGCCAAGGCTCAGCATGGCCAGGGGTCAGATCCGTCTCCGCCACGGACCACGTGCATTGGAAGCCGAGAGGCAGTAAGGGGATGACTGGCAAGAACGTTAGATGTTCCTTACGTGTTCCATTTCTTTTTCCAACGTCTCCCATGGTTCACGCTGCCACCTGAAATAACAATTCTCATTTTAGAGATCAGTTTGATTGAGTCAAACAACTCCGACAAATGCCAAATGGCTACATATTTTAATGTGCAAAATACTACGAGAACCTGGGGGGCACCTGGAAAAACCATGGGTCTGGTGGCTGCTGCTCCGACGCTCCCAGTCCGGGTAGTAGAGAGGACGGAGAGCTGACCACTGCTCACGGTTGCTCTGGCCGTGTCCACGCCACGTGCCCAAGGTGCTCAGGAGACACCCAGCTGCCCCAGTCGCAGAGGCCTTCAGCCTTAGAGGAAGGCTCCCAGGGAGCAGAGATACCCCTGCCCCAGATGTGTGACCCTCAAATCGTTTCAGGCCTCCGGAGGGGTTGTTCTGTTGATGATGTTGTGTTAGAAAATGTATCACCGCAAACGCATTAGCCCATCAATACTTACTTACGCTCGTGCAGAAATTTTGCGATACCTCAGAAGGACCAGCGGAGGACGAAGCCGCGCCCGCCTCGCCCCGCGCGGCCCCGCCCAACATGGGCCCCGCCCACCTATAGGCCCCGCCCCGCTGCGAGCGCGAGCCCCCGCACGAGGCCCCGCCCCCGGCGTGCGCGCGCCCGGCCGCCGCCACCGCCATTTTGGAGTGACCGGAGCGCCGCCCGCGGCCCGAGCCGGTCCCGAGCCGCCGGTCCGCCGGGCTGAGTCTGTAGGCGCCGTATCCGTGGGCGCCTCGCCCGGCCGGGCCCATGTGCGCGCGGCCCGCCCCAGGCCGCCCGGGCTTCGCCTCCGCCCGCGCCCTGGCCTCCAGCCGGGCCTCCGAGGAGCCGCCGCGACGCCCGGCCCGCGGGGCAGGTGAGTGCGGCCGCCCCTCAGAGCCGGCGGTACTAGCTGGCCGGGCCCGGAGGGGCCACCCCGTCAGTGTCCTCATGTCGGCGTCCACCCTCTGCCTGTCGCTGCCCCCTCAGTGTCCACCCCTTTGTCAGCGTCCACGCCCCGCCCGTCGCTGCCGCCGTGATGCTCGCCTTGTCGGCGCCCACCCTTGTCAGCGTCCCCCAGGTCAGTGCCCGCCCCGTCAGTGTCCTCTACACCGGCGTCCACCCCTGACAGTGACGTCGTGTCCGTGTCCACCACCAGTGTCTCCCATGACGGTCCACCCGCACCAGTGACCTCCACTCGTTAGTGCCGCATGTCAGTGCCCTCCCGCCTCCTTTACCCCCTCGGAGTCCCCCAAAGCGGTGTTCACCCCCACCTGTGGTGCCCTTCCAGTCAGTGTCTCCCACATCAGTGACCCCCCCAAGTGCCCTCCTCCCTGTCAGTAACCTCCCCCTAATGTCCTTCCTCCCCCTGTGCTGCCAGTGCCCCCAACATCAGTGCCCCCCCAGGCGAGATCCCCCATCAGTCCTCCCAAGATTGTCGGTGTGCCCACTCCCCTCCTCACTCCTTCCTCCCTGACGCCTCTCTGTTAGGCACCCTCCCCGGCAGTGCCCTGACCCACCTGCCAGTGCTACGCCTCGCAGTGCCCTCCAGGGCCGGTCTCCTGCCTGTCATGTGGGACTCTCCGCTGCCCGCTGTCATCAGTCCCCTTATCCACTCACTGGCTCCTCTCCCTGCTACTGTCCCCTTTCCATTACCATGTGAGCTCATGTGTCTCCAGTCACCTACCCCCATTCTGTCACCCCCGTACCCCTCACAGCCCCATTTCTTCCCTCATCTCATCACCCCTTCCCTTCACACCTGTCACCTTCCCTCATGTACTTTACGGGCCCATTGAATGTCCTACCACCGTCACCGTGACGTCTTCCACACACCCCCACTTCTGCTTTGTGTCCTTACAGCCTAACTGCCTGCATCGTCCACCCACTTGTTACTGACCGCTCCCACTTTGGTACTGGCCCCCTGCCCTGTCACCACCAGCTCGTTCAGCCTGTCACTTCCGCTTAGTTCCTGCATTTCACGGTACCCACTCCCCCATTTTGTCCCTGTACCCACCTGTCTTGTCCTTAGGGCCTTTTCCAGAGTGTTACTCTTTCACCACCTGTCACCTCCCCCCATGGCCTCTTCCTGCCATGCCCTTGGCCTCTCAGTGCCCAGGCCCTCACTGGCACTCTCAGCTGTTCACCTCTTCTTCATGTCCCTTCCTTTCTGGCTTCTCTTCCCTTTTGGCATCTCAAACTGTCACGTCAGCTAAGCTCTGGAAGGCAAGAAGCAGCTGGCTATGAGAAGAGTCGGGGACAGGGACTTCTAGACCGAGGGGGCAGCACATGCAAAGGCCCTGAGGTGGACCTCCAGGAACCTAGATAAGACTGATACGTGGCCAGAGTAAGGAGGAGACACACAAGAGCCTTGGTTAGGGCATTGGCCTTCCAATCATGCTGTTCCTTGCAGGCTGTTGAGTCTGAGTTTGAGGGACCCAGGGTGGAGATTGAGTTGGGGAGGGCCACCAACACCTGAATAGGAGGGGGAGAGACGAGGCATTGGGAGTGAGTGTGTTTGTGGTTTAGACCTTGGTGACGACTGAGGGAGTGATTTTGGAGGTAGAGCTATTGGGACGTGCTGATGGATTAGGAGAGGGGTGTGAGGGGAAGAGAGGACTCGGGATGATTTCTGGGCTCATTGATGGTGTACATGGGTGGACTGGGGCACTTCGGATGCGTGGATGGGGAAGCTGGGGGTGGTGGTGGCAGTTGCAGGGGAGTTGTTTTAGGTTGGAGGCGGAAAGTAAGGCTTTCTCGTGGCTGAAAGTAGTGGGAGAAGTCTGACAAGTTAAAGGGCAGTTAGGGAGAAGGAATCTCGCGGAAGAATCTGGAGCCCAGAGGAGAGGTCAGGCTGCAGGTATACGACCTCAGCGCAGGATAATGTTTGAACCCTAGGAGATGGCTGTTTGCACACACACGCAGCAGAACACTTTGATCATTTATTGTGCGCTGCTGTCTTAAATGCTTAATATGAATTATTTAATCCTCACAGGAACCCTAGGGTATAGGAACTATTATTTTACTGTTTTATAGATGAAGAAGATATACAACAAACAAGTGATAGAGCCAGAATTTGCATCCCAGGCTGGCTGATTCAAGCCTCTCCTCCCCTTTTTCTTTTGGTTAAGGAAAAGGCTAACTTTTAAAGTACTGTTTTTACATTTTTGAATAATAACAGTAATCGATTATGTTTTAGGCACTTTGGTGTTCGTGCACGTATGTGTTCCAATAAAACTTCATTTAGAAAAACAAGCCCAGCCACTTTTTAAAGTAGCTCATTAAAAAAAATAAAGTGCCTCATTTAATCTTTATTACTTTTTTTTTTTTTTGGCCGCACCGCGCCTTGTGATATCTTAGTTCCCTGACCAGGGATTGAACCTGGGTCCAGGGCAGTGAAAGTCCAAGTCTTAACCACCGGACAGCCAGGGAATTCCTGATTTTTTTTTTAAGAACAAAGTGCTTTACCTTTTGTTAGCTTTGTATTTTCATGAGACATAACATTTTGACATAAAGTGAGTACGTGACTTGTGCAGAATTTACTATAGACCAGAGAGTGAAAACCAGTGCTGAATTCTATATTTTGACATCTAACCCAGTAATCATTTAATTTTTTTTTTTTTTTTTGGCCATGCCATGCGGCATGTGGGCTCTTAGTTCCCCTACCAGGGATCGAACCTGCGCCTGCTGCATTGGAAGCCCGGAGCCTTAACCACTGGACCGCCAGAGAAGTCCATTTGATTCTTAAAAACAAGTTAATGAGGTCATTACTCTTAATATTCCTGTTAATATTCATGTGAGAACACAGGCGCAAACAAGTAATGTACCCAAGGGTAGCGGTAAATAAATGGGAGAGCCAGGACTCAACTCATGTGGTCAGACTCCAATGGGTGGTTATGCACATGGTAATCTGAACTCAGCATAAAATTCAAAGGACACCAAAATGTGTATCATTCTCACCCTGTCCATCAGCTGTCCTCTTTCTCTTGGAAATCATGTCATGTCCACATACAGCAAGCAGCTCTCTTTTTAACACAGAATGTGCAATCTTTTATTTCTTTAAAAATATTCCACCCTTTAAAAATTATTGAAGAGTATTTTACACCCAATGCAAGGTACAGATCCTAAGTATATAAATTTGATGAATTTTAACAAACGTATACACCCGTGTGTCCATCACTCATGTCAAGATATAGAACATTTCTGTCACCCCTAAAAGTTTTTCTTTGTGTCCCTTTTCAGGTATTAAAGCCATCCTTCAAAATCGCAAGGCAACAATTGTTCTGATTTCTATTTTTACAGATTAATTTTGCACATCCTTGAACGTCATGTAAATGGAGTCATAAAGTCTATGCTCTTTTGTGTCTGTCTTCTTTTACTCAGATAATGTTTTTGAAATTTATTGATTTTGATGCCTGTGTCTATAGTTTTATAGTTTGAGTAGTATTCCTTTGTGTGAAAATATTTTTCTTATTGATAGACATTTGGGTTGCTTTCACTTTTTAGCTGTTGTGAATAAAGTCACTGAGTTTATTGTACGTTCTTTTGTGGACATATGTTATATCTTTTGAGTAAATATCTAGGAGTGGAATTGCTGGGTCATAGTATAGATATATGTTTAATTTGTTTTTAGAAAATGCCAAACAGGGACTTCCCTGGTGGTACAGTGGTTAAGAATCTGCCTGCCAATGCAGGGGACATGGGTTCGAGCCCTGGTCTGGGAAGATTCCCACATGCCATGGAGCAACTAAGCCCATGTGCCACTACTAAGCCTGCACTCTAGAGCCCAAGAGCCACAACTGCTGAGCCTGCGTGCCACAACTGCTGAAGCCTGCACACTTAGAGCCCATGCTCCGCAACAAGAGAAGCCACCACAATGAGAAGCCTGCACACTGCAATGAAGAGTAGCCCCCACTCACTGCAACTAGAGAAAGCCCATGCACAGCAACAGAGACCCAGTGCAACCAAATAAAGTTAAAAAACAAAACAAAACAAAAAATGCTAAACAGTTTTCCAAACTCGTACCGTTTCATACTCCCATCAGTAGTGTATGAGAGTTCTAGTTTCTCCACATGCATACCAACTCTTGATATTGTCAGTCTTTCTAATTTTAATTCAGGTCGTAGTGGTATTTCATTATGGTTTTAATAACAGTGGTGAGCAACTTTTCATACGCTTTTTGACCATTTGTGTATCTCTTGCGAAGCGTCAGGTCTTTTGTCCACTTTTTGTTGGATTGTCTTTATTATTCAGTTTTAGAAATTCAAAAAAATATTCTGGTTGTAAGTCCTTTATGATATTTGTGTGTATGTACATACATACATATACAATGAGGGAGTGGGAGGAGGAGAGGAAGTGAGGGGTGAATGTTGTTTCCTATTTTGTGGTTTGCCTATTTGTTTCTTAATGGTATCCTTTTTTTTTTTAAATTTTATTTATTTTTGGCTGTATTGGGTCTTTGTTGCCGTGCACGGGTTTTCTCTAGTTGTGGCGAGTGGGTGCTACTTTTTGTTGCAGTGCATGGGCTTCTCATTGCCTCATTGCCATGGCTTCTTTTGTTGCGGAGCACAGGGCCTAGGTGTGCGGGCTTCAGTAGTTGCAGCATGCGGGCTCAGTAGTTGCGGCACATGGGCCCCAGAGTGCATGAGCTTCAGTAGTTGTGGCACGTTGGCTCAGTAGTTGTGACGGGCTATAGAGTGCAGGCTCAGTAGTTGTGGCACACAGGCTTAGTTGCTCCGCAGTATGTGGGATCTTCCTGGACCAGGGATCGAACCTGTGTCCCCAGCATTGGCAAGCGGATTCTTTTTTTTTTTTTTTTGCAGTACGCGGGCCTCTCACTGTTGTGGCCTCTCCCGTTGCGGAGCACAGGCTCCGGACACGCAGGCTCAGTGGCCGTGGCTCACGGGCCCTGCCGCTCCGCGGCATGTGGGATCTTCCCGGACCGGGGCACGAACCCATGTCCCCTGCATTGGCAGGCGGACTCACAACCACTGCGCCACCAGGGAAGCCCGGCAGGCGGATTCTTAACCACTGCACCAACAGGGAAGTCCCCCCAATGGTATTTTTTTACGAGCAGAAAATTTTAATTTGGATGAAGTCAAAATTGGTCAATATTTTATTTTTACGTTTTTTATGTGTTGTAAGACAATTGTGCCTGTACCAGAATTGTGAAGATACTGTCCAATGTTTTGTCTTTGTAGAAGCTTTATAGTGGTAGCTTTTGTATTCAGGTTTATGATTCCTCTTTTTATTTTTTTTTTAAACAATATTTACTTATTTATTTTTGTATTTATTTATTTGGCTGCTCCGGGTCTTGTATTTATTTATTTATTTGGCTGCGGCATGTGGGCTCTTAGTTGCGGCATGCAGGATCTAGTTCCCCGACCAGGAATCAAACCCAGGCCCCCTGCATTGGGAGCATGGGGTCTTAACCACTGGACCACCAGGGAAGTCCCGCTCTTTTTCTTTTAAACAGCTTTATTGAGATACAAATGACGTATAATAAACTACACGTTTAAAGTGTAAAATTTTATAAGTTTTGACATATGTGTACACCTGTGAAATCATCACCACAGTCAAGATAGGGAATGTATCCATCGTTTCTCAAATTTCTTAATGCCCCTTTGGATCCCTCCTTCCCACTCTTTTTTGCCCCTCCACGTCCAAGCAAATACTGATCTCCTTTATGAATGATCTATCTTGCATGATTTTTTGTGTGAGGTGGAAAAAGTGTACATTTTTTTCCCCGTATGAGTTACACAATCGTTCTAGCATCGTTTGTTGAGAACTCTTTTTCCTCCTTTAAATTGCATGGGAGCCTTCGTTATAAATTAATTGAACATGTGTATGCAGGCTTATTTCTGGGCTTTTTGTTATGTTCCATTGGTCTATATTTCTATCCTGTGCCAACACCATGCTGTCTTAATGTCTGTAATTTTATGGTCAGTCTGGAAATCAGGTAGTGTGAGACCTCCACCTTTATTCCTGTGCAAAATTATCTTGCCAGTTTTAGAATAAGCTCTTCAATTTGGATAGGAATTTTTGCTGGAGGTTGGTTGGGATTACTTTTTTTTTTTTTTTAACCAATCACTTGTATTTATTTCAGGACATAATATACTATTTTGACCCATGGACGCTACTAAACTATAATCCTGTTAAATATCTATAGGATATTTTATTTTTGTAAAGATAGGTCTTTAAAAAAAAAGAGATTAATAACATATCAAAATTAGATTGAAAACATAGGTCATTGCTTTCATTCTTTGTCCTAGTGTTAAAGATGTTACAAAGACACACAGAATATCACCTGGCTGGTCTCTTTTGGGGAAGCTATATTCAAATTGACAAAAAGTACCCCTACATTTACAGACACAGCTGTTGTCCAAGGGGTCTTTCTCTGATTTTAGCAAAGAAAAACAGTCCAGGGGCTTCCCTGGTGGCGCAGTGGTTGAGAATCTGTCTGCCGATGCAGGGGACATGGGTTCGAGCCCTGGTCTGGGAAGATCCCACATGCTGCGGAGCGACTGGGCCCGTGAGTCACAATTACTGAGCCTGCGCATCTGGAGCCTGTGCTCTGCAACAAGAGAGGCCGCGATAGTGAGAGGCCTGCGCATCGCGATGAAGAGTGGCCCCCGTTTGCCACAACTAGAGAAAGCCCTCGCACAGAAACGAAGACCCAACACAGCCATAAATAAATAAATAAAATTGAAAAAAAACCAAAAAAAGAGTCCAAATTGTATTCTTTATACTAGGTGATTTAACTAGTATATACCATGTTTGGCACATGGCATTATTTTTCTCCTACTGGAACAAGTTCTTGTTTTCTCAAAGCCTTTCCCCAACTTCTCTAAAATTAAGCTTAAATGTTCATTTCAAGCCTTCAAAGTAAAATGGTATCCTCATGTATACAGGTACCAGGTTGGTATGTTCATGTCTATCCTTTCCAATAGCAGGCTAAGCAAAGACATGCATTTAGAGCTGTATTAATGTATTAAAGCAAAAGACAACCCAACTTAATATCAAGAAAAATTGTGACCTTCCATGTAGTGCTTGACAGAGAAGACACTGATTTTGGCACATTATCTTATTTTATTCAAGTAGAAGTCTGCTTACACATGGTCCAAGAACACCCAAATAACAAAGCAAAGATTGGTCTTCAAACATAGCCAATGATGCCACGCTTGCCTATGATCTCGCCAGCATAAAACCACATCCACATCTCAGTGGCCACCAAACCATTCAATAGAGCTTCCTTAACTGTTAGCTGTTTGAAGCTACCAGTTTGAGCACTATTGATAATTTTTTTCAAGCTTTGAATAGCTGTAGGGATCTCAGCAGGGGTTGGAGGAACCAGCTCAACCTTGGCATAGTGCCAGAATGTGGCCAGTCAAGGCTTCAGAGGCTTCGAGTAAGTCACAGCAGTGCTGACCAGCGCCACGGCTTTCTCCGCGAGGTGACGGACAAACTGGGCCATGGTTCCATGATGGAAAGCCCGTCGTGCCGACTGCGGTTGGGATTACATTGAATCTATAGATCACTTTTAGAATTGAGTTATTAACTTTGAGTCTTCTGTGCAAATGGTATATCTCTCCATTCATTTAAATTTTCCTTAATTTTTCTCAGCAACGTTTTGTAATTTTCAGTGTGAAAAGTACACTTTTTTCATTAAGTATGTTTGTAGGTACTTGATATTTTTGATGTTTAAAATACTTTTATATTGTTTTTCAACTACTTGTTTTTTTAATAAGTATTTTTAAAAATACTTATTTATTTATTTTATTTTGGCTGCACCGGGTCTTAATTGTGGCACGTGGCATCTTAGTTGCGACATGCGGGATCTTTTAGTTGCAGCATGCGGGCTTCTTAGTTGCGGCATGTGGATTCTTAGTTGTGGCATGCATGAGGGATCTAGTTCCCCGACCAGGGATCAAACCCAGGCCCCCTGCATTGGGAGCTCGGAGTCTTGTCCACTGGACCACCAGGGAAGTCCCTCAACTACTTAATGTACAAAAACAGTTGGTTTATGTATACTTATCATGTATCTTACAACTTTGCTCAATTCACTTATCAGTTCTCATGGTAGGTTTTTATATTCCTTTGTGTTTTCTGTCTATATAATCATATCATCTGTGAATAAAGACAGTTTTTCTTTGCAATTATTATGCCTTTTATTTGTTTTTCTTTGTAGTACCAGCTAGAACCTCTAATACAATGTTGAATGGAAGTGGTGATAGTGGGTCTTCATTGGTTGAGGAGGTTGCTTTCTGGTTCTATTTTATGGAAAGTTTTTACCATGAAGGGGTGTTGGAGTTTGTCAAATGCCTTTTCTACATTTGTTGGGATGATTATTTGGTTTCTGTCCTTTATCCTATCAATATGATGTGTTGTATTAATTAATTTTCAGATGTTAAAGCAACTTTGCATTCTTAGGATAAATCCCCTTAGTGTGGGGTGTATAATCCTTTTTAAATGTGGCTGAGGGGGAATTCCCTGGCAGTCCAGTGGTTAGGGCTCCGCGCTTCCTTTGCAGGGGGCACGGGTTCAATCCCTGGTCAGGGAACTAAGATCCCACATGCCGTGTGGCACAGCCAAAAAACAAAACAAAAAAAAGTGGCTAGGGCTTCCCTGGTGGCGCAGTGGTTGAGAGTCCACCTGCCGATGCAGGGGACACGGGTTCGTGCCCCGGTCCGGGAAGATCCCACATGCCGCGGAGCGGCTGGGCCCGTGAGTCATGGCCGCTGAGCCTGGGTGTCTGGAGCCTGTGCTCCGCAATGGGAGAGGCCACAACAGTGAGAGACCCTCATACCGCCAAAAAAAAAAAAAAAAAAAAAGTGGCTAGATTTGGTTTACTAGTGTTTTGTTAAGGATTTTTGCATATATTATATATATTCATGTGATATTTGTGTATGACCTTTTTTCCCCGTATGATATCTTTTTAAAAAAATTTTTTTAAATTTATTTTTGGCTGTGTTGGGTCTTTGTTGCTGTGCGCGGGCTTTCTCTAGTTGCGGCGAGTGGGGGCTACTCCTCGTTGCAGTGCATGGGCTTCTCATTGCGGTCGGTGGCTTCTCTTGTTGTGGAGCACAGGCTCTAGGCATGTGGGCTTCAGTAGTTGTGGCACACGAGCTCAGTAGTTGTGGCTTGCGGGCTCTAGAGCACAGGCTCAGTAGTTGTGGCGCATGGGCTTAGCTGCTCCGGGGCATGTGGGATCTTCCCAGACTAGGGCTTGAACCTGTGTTGGCAGGTAGATTCTTAACCACTACGCCACCAGGGAAGTCCCTCCCGTACGATATCTTTTGTTTTGGTATCAGGGTATTACCGGCCCCAGAGAGTGAGTTGGGAAGGTCTTCATTTCTTTTCGTAGGTTGGATTTCTGTATGGGATCATATTCCTTTGGCTTGAAGCACTTCCTTCAGTATTTTGCATGTTGTGGGTATACTGGGGACAGAATCACTCAACTTTTGTTTGTCTGAAAAAGTCTTCATTTGCCCTTCAGTTTTGAAGGATATTTTTGCTGGATAATTCTAGGTTGACAGCTTTTTTTCCCAGCACTTTGAAAAAGTTATTCTGTTGTCTTTTAGTTTCTGTTGTTTCTGATGGGGAATCAGCTATCATTCTTACTTTTGTTTACCTGATACACTTTTTCCTGCTGTGTTTAAGATGTATATTTATTTATTTATTTATTTTTTGAGGTACGCGGGCCTCTCACTGTTGTGGCCTCTCCCGCTGCGGAGCACAGGCTCCGGACGTGCATGCTCAGCGGCCATGGCTCACGGGCCCAGCCGCTCCGCGGTATGTGGGATCTTCCCGGACTGGGGCACGAACCCATGTCCCCTGCATCGGCAGGCGGACTCTCAACCACTGCGCCACCAGGGAAGCCCCCTGTATATTTATTTTTATTAAATAAATTCTTTATTAAAAACTTTTCAATTTGGCTATAATCTTCTAGGTGTGCTGTTTTTGTGTTTATCTTTCTTGGGTCTGTGGGTTGATGTATTTAATCAACTTTGGAAACTTTTTGGCCATTGCCTCTTAAATAATTCTTTTGCCTCATCATCTGTCTTCTCTCGGGACTCCAATAAAATAAAATATATTTTATTTTAATATTTATTTATTTAGGCTGCTCTGGGTCTTAGTTGCAGCACACAGGATTTTTTTTTTTAGTTGCAGCCTGTGGACTCTTAGTTGCAGCATTCAAACTCTTAGTTGTGGCGTGCATGTAGGATCTAGTTCCCCAACCAGGGATTGAACCCGGGCCCCCTGCATTAGGCATGTGGAGTCTTACCCACTGGACCACCAGGGAAGTCCCTCCAGTGATATCTATTTTAGATTGTTTGATGATGTCCCACAGGTTTCGAATGTGTTGGTATTTTCAAAATTCTTCTTTCTCTCTTTGTTTACATTTGTATATTTTCTTTTCATCTGTTTTCAAATCCCCTGCTTTTCTTTGTGCTCATTCGGTTATTTATTCCATCCAGTGACATTTTAATTTCAGATACTGTATTTATTTATTTATTTACTTTTGCGGTACACGGGCCCCTCGCTGTTGTGGCCTCTCCCGTCGCGGAGCACAGGCTCCAGACGCGCAGGCTCAGCGGCCATGGCTCACGGGCCCAGCCGCTCCGCGGCATGTGGGATCTTCCTGGACCGGGACACGAACCCGTGTCCCCTGCATTGGCAGGCGGACTCTCAACCACTGTGCCACCAGGGAAGCCCTCAGATACTGTATTTTTCAGTTCCAGAATTTCCTTTTGGTTCTTCTTTCAAGTTTGCATTTCCCTGCTAATATTCTCCACCTGTTCATTTCTTCTGTTCCCTTTTCCTAAAATTTTAAAAAATATTTATAATTGCTGTTTTGACATTTTCATCTGCCAGTTCCAATGTATGGTCATTTTTGGTTCCTGTAGATTGTTTTTTCTCTTGATCATGGGTAATTTTTTTTTTTTTTTTTTTTTTTTTTTTTGCGGTACGCGGGCCTCTCACTGTTGTGGCCTCTCCCGTTGCGGAGCACAGGCTCCGGACGCGCAGGCTCAGCGGCCATGGCTCATGGGCCTAGCCGCTCCGCGGCATGCGGGATCTTCCCGGACCGGGGCACGAACCCGCGTCCCCTGCATCGGCAGGCGGACTCTCAACCACTGCGCCACCAGGGAAGCCCCGGGTAATATTTTTCTTCTTTGAACGTGTAATAATTTTTTATCGCAAAATGGACATTGTAGATAGTATACTCTAGAAACTCTGTTTTAGGCTGTCTTTCCTTAAAGAGTGTTGAGTTTTGTTAGGGCAGGCTGTTAAATGACTGGAAGGTGATCTCTATCCTGTAGGAGCTTTTCTAGGGTAGATCTGTTTTGGCTTTTTACTAAGTTTTAGGGCATAGCTTTTAATTCTGGAACATCGTTTTTACTCCTAAGGCATGGCCTTTCTGGGGTTTTAATAGACAACCTTTCTAGTTTGGCAGAACTTAAACTCCAGGGTCTGTCTCCACTGTACTGGACGGTTGCTGAATCTTGGCTCAGGTCTTTCACCTCACATAGCTGTTTTCAGATATTTAAAGTATATCGTGTTGACTTGTTGCAAGTATACAATTAACTAGTTAATTGTCACAGCTAGAGCTACATATATAAACATACACATATACATTTGGTGAGAACAGTTAAGCTTCGTCATAGCAAATTTCAATGCATTGTTGTTAGCTGTAGTCACCATATTCTTTTTTTTTTTTTTTTTTTGCGGTACGTGGGCCTCTCACTGTTGTGGCCTCTCCCGTTGCGGAGCACAGGCTCAGCGGCCATGGCTCACGGGCCCAGCCGCTCCGCGGCATGTGGGATCCTCCCGGACCGGGGCACGAACCCGTGTCCCCTGCATCGGCAGGTGGACTCTCAACCACTGCGCCACCAGGGAAGCCCAATCACCATATTCTTATATCCGATCCTCAGACCTTCTTCATCTTATAGCTGAATGTTTGCTCCCTTTTACCAACCTCTCCCTGCACCCTCCTGCCCCCTGGCCTCTTTTCTACTCTCTATTTCTTTGAGTTTGACCTATCTTTCTGCTTGGTTTCTTGGTGTCTCATCCCACCACATGCTGTTTAGGAGTCAGCCAAGGATTTGGGAGGAATTTAATGTAGGTTTGGGGGGGCTCCCTTTTCTGATTTTCCTGTTTGATTTTCAGCCATGCTGGTAGCCCTGAACTCTGGCCTCTTTCCTCCTTGCTCTCCTTCTGACAGAGATCGTGTTCCCTCCAGTTTCTGCATGTTCTTGATTGGTCTCCGGTACCTCCAAATACTTGTTTTTATTTTTTATTTTTTAAAATTAATTAATTTATTTTGGCTGCATCGGGTCTTCGTTGCCACACGCGGGCTTTCTCTAGTTGTGTCGAGCTGGGGCTACTCTTTGTTGTGGTGCACGGGCTTTTCATTGTGGTGGCTTCTCTTGTTGTGGAGCACGGGCTCTAGGCATGTGGGCTTCAGTAGTTGTGGCATGTGGGCTCTGGAGCGCAGGCTCAGTAGTTGTGGCGCACAGGCTTAGTTGCTCCGTGGTGTGTGGGATCTTCCCGGACCAGGGCTCGAACCTGTGTCCCCTGCGTTGGCAGGTGGATTCTTAACTACTGTGCCACCAGGGAGGTCCTAAATATACTCTTAAAATAATGCATTACTTATAGTTATGTAAGTAGTAAAAGAATGAAGTTATGGATACTGCGAATTAATGATTATCTCTGTGGATAAAGGGAGTTGAATAGGTTGTCAATTCTTCAGTGTATTAGAAACAATTTATTTTTTTTTAAAGTAGGCGGCATATGTGAGCAAATGGTAACATTTATTAAATCCCAATACATGGATATTTGTTATATTCTTCTCTGGACCTTTTTATATTTTAAATTTTTTCATAATTCAGAATAAATAAAAATATGTAAAACTAGATAATTATAGTGTGTTGATTCTCTGGAAGTGCTCTTGTGAGAGCACTGAGGAAGGACTCAGTGACCTGACAGAAGTGGTTTTTGGTGAATTTCGGACTTGAGGAGCAGACAGGAATTTGCCAGGTAGGAAGATGTGACGAAGGGTTTTCCAGGCAGAGGGGACCCAGGTGCCAAGGCGTCAGCTGTATTTAAGAAGCAGCATGTTTAAGAAGCAGTGGGTGCTGGTGTGGTTGGGGAGGTGGGTGGGGATGAGGAAAGAGAACTGAGACTGTGTTGAGTGGTGGCCCCACTTAGCGTGGCCTGGTCGAGGCTTCCAGTGTGCCCTCTGTTCCCTTTTCCTCTTTTTCTGCCTTTTTTTGGATTAAGAGTATATTTATGATTCTGTTTGGGTCTTCGTATATCTCTCATGTCTCTAACACGTCTAATATTTCCTCTAGGTTTTTGAACATACGGAGTACGGTTACAACAGCTGCTTAACTGTCCTTGTCTATTAATTTTATCATCTGTGTCTTTTCTAGGTTGATTATGGTTTGTGTTTTCCTGCTTCCTTGCATGTCTGGTCATTTTTGATTGGATGCCAAGACACTGTGACTTTTATCTTGTTGGATGCTGGGTATTTTTGTATTTCTATAAATATTCTTGACCTTTGTTCTGGAATGTTGTTAAATTACTCAGAAACAGTTTGATTCTGTGGGTCTGGCTTTTAGGCTTTGTTAGGTGGGACCAGAGTAATGTTGAGTCCAGTGTTGAGTCACTTTGCCCCACCACTGAGGCAAAAGTCTACTGAGTACTTTGTCCAATGCCCCGAAATTAGGAAATTTTCCACTGTGACTGGGAGGAAGAGTAACTCTCCTTGGCCCCGTGTGAAATTGGAGGGTGGTTCCCACTAATCCCTGGCTTGGATGCCTTTCTTACACACTTCCGTTGATCAGTACCTGGCTGGAGCCCACAGATCCTCAGCGCTGTCTACGACTCTGTCCCTTCCAGTGCTCTGCCTGTGGACTCTAGCGCCTTGGCCTTCCTGGACTCCCAGTGCTGTTTCTTCGCCTCGGGGGACTGCTGGACCCCACCTGGTGTCTCTGCTGTTACCCAGAACTACTTGTCAGGCAGGAGGCTGGGCAGTTAAAGGGCTCCTCTTGTTTCCCTCCTGTCAGGGATCACTGTTCGTCACTGCAGGATAGCCAGTGTCTTGAAAACCATTTCATTTGTAAATCTCGTCCCTGTTATTTCGTCTTGGCCAGAAGCAAAAGTATCAAAAACAGGTATTTGAATGAAGGTATTAGGAAGCATAGAAGATAGTGATGGGACCTATGAGAATGCTGACCCCTTTCTAGTTCGGGATGCCTGGGTGGGAGAGCAGAGGTGGCCTTACCTGGGTGGACATGAAGGGAATTCATGTATTTAGGGAAGGAGGTGGGGATAGGGCTTGGGAGAAAGGTGTCACAGGAGAACCAGGCTACAGAATGAGATCCTGAGGGCCTGCTGAGAAGAAGAACCCGCGGGGTCTGGGCTGGAGGACACTGGTGACAGAACGCTCGTACCTGCAGTGGGAGGACGTGGGAGAGGGTGACGCTGCCAGGGAGTGCAAGCACGGGGAGGATGCTCAGAATTTGTGCCCGCTGAGGAGAAGGTGTCACTCATTCCCTGGCTGCGTGTCCGCCGTGATGTCCCGGCTGCTTCGGGTTTCCTCCAGCTCAGACTAAGTAGAATTGGTTAAGAACATGTATGTTATAGAAGCACTGGTTCAAAGTCAGAATGTAGAGGTCTTAGGGCCCTTACAGAGATACTTCCTTATTTTGAAACTGTGTATAAAGTGCTGAAAAGCCAATTTTGAATTATTTAGCTTAATAATTTTGAAATGTTAGATGTGCCAACTTTAAAAGTAAAACAGCCAGTTATTTTACCAGCAAAATGGGTTTCTTTGGGAATAGCAGAGAGTTGCAATTCAGCACAAGCAAGCAATAGCAAAAGCCATAGGCAGGTCTCACGAACAAAGCAGAGGAAGGTTACTTTGTAGAGAAAAAGGAGGAAGTTGGGAGGGGCTCTTTTGAACAAAAGTCCATTGGAGGAAAGTGAGAGTTCAGGGTGGTGATGGTTTCTCACTGGCTGAGTTGCTGGGCAAATGGGAAACCTTCCTCCATGGGGGTCTGTGGTTGAGGCTGAGTAGCAGTGGGTGAGGGCTCCCCTTCTGGCCTCCTGACTCTATTGTAAAGGAAGTTTCCTTTGTTCCGTTTCACAGATGTAAAAAGATTTTCCTATTTTAGGAGATAACACTGACTTATTCCTGGCTTAGTAGCACAACTTCGAGTGCCTTTTTTTTTGCTTGACTTTTATATGAAATTTTAAAATACACAAATGTACAGAAAACATAATGAACACCCACGTACTCATCTCCCAGCTTTATCAGTGATTGGTACTTTGCCAGTTATTATTATTATTTTTTAATCTGTCCCTTTTTCTCTCACACTTTTTTTTTAATGTTGTGAACTGTCTATTTTTTTAAAAAACATCATTATTGGAGTATAATTGCTTTACAGTGTTGTGTTAGTTTCTGCTGTATAATAAAGTGAATCAGCTATATGCATACGTATATCCCCACATCCCCTCCCTCTTGCGTCATATCCCCACATCCCCTCCCTCTTGCATCTCCCTCTCACCCTCCTTATCCCACCCCTCTAGGTGGTTACAAAGCACTGAGCTTATTATCTCCCCGTGCCATGCAGCTGCTTCCCAGTAGCTATCTATTTTACGTTTGGTAGTGTATATATGTCAGTGCCATTCTCTAACTTCGTCCCAGCTTACCCTTCCCCCTCCCCATATCCTTAAGTCCATTCTCTATGTCTGTGTCTTTATTCCTGCCCTGCCCCTAGGTTCTTCAGAACCATTTTTCTTTTTAGATTCCATATATATGTGTTAGTATGTGGTATTTGTTTTTCTCTTTCTGACTTACTTCACTCTGTATGACAGACTCTAGGTCCATCCACCTCACTACAGATAACTCAATTTCGTTTCTTTTTATGGCTGAGTAATATCTCTCTCACACTTTTAAAATTTGTTTGGTTCTTGTGTTTCGGTGGAGTGTTTTAAAAGTAAATCCAAGAAATAATGTCATTTCATCCATGAATACTTCACTTTTTCTCTCTAACAGATAAGCGAAGTTTTTATTTTTAAAAACATAGTGGTCATGTCACTTTTACAACTAAGAGATTTACAGTAATGCCTTAATACCATCTTATACCAGTCCATATTCAGATTTCCCCAATAGCTTCAAAAATATACTCTTCGAGTTGATTCATTTTAATTGGACCCAAACAAGATCTAAATATTATATTTGATGATTAGGTCTCTTAGGGCTCTTATATTCTAGAACAGTCACCCCTCCTATTGCTAAAGTATAATTTTCAAAAGGTAAAATCATTGGGCTTCCCTGGTGGCACAGTGGTTAAGAATCCACCTGCCAGTGCAGGGGACACGGGTTCGAGCCCTGGTCCGGGAAGATCCCACATGCCACGGAGCAGCTTAGCCCGTGCGCCACAACTGCTGAGCCTGCGCTCTAGAGCCTGCAAACCACAACTGCTGAAGCCTGCACGCCTAGAGCCCGTGCTCCGCAACGAGAAGCCAACTGCAATGAGAAGCCCGCGCACCGCAGCGAAGAGTAGCCCCCACTCGCCGCAACTAGAGAAAGCCCGCGCACAGCAACGAAGACCCAATGCAGCCAAAAAAATAAATTAAAAGAAAATTAATTTTTTTAGAAAAAGGTAAAATCATGACTTCCATGCAAATACAGAACGAACAGTCCTGTGCTCTGCTGGTCTGTGTTGTTTTTTTTAAAATAAATTTATTTATTTAATTTTTTAATTTTTTTGTCTGCGTTGGTTCTTCGTTGCTGCACGCAGGTTTTCTCTAGTTGTGGTGAGCTGGGGCTGCTCTTCGTTTTGGCGCGTAGGCTTCTCATTGCGGTGGCTTCTCTTGTTGCAGAGCACGGGCTCTAGGCGCGTGGGCTTCAGTAGTTGTGGTGCATGGGCTTAGTTGCTCTGCGGCATGTGGGATCTTCCCGGGCCAGGGCTCGAACCCGTGTCCCCTGCATTGGCAGGCAGATTCTTAACCACTGCGCCATCAGGGAAGCCCCCTGGTCTGTGTTTTTGTTGCATGCCTTGAAGTCAGTCCTTTCGCCAAGGAGTGCTAGTCACGTTATTTGGAAATGGTGTTAGGGATCACACCTGGAGCACTTTGGAGCACTTTTCTTCTAGAAGTTGTGATGGATCATCAGTGAGCCGTCCAGTCATCTTGTGACCGGGATATGTGTCTCTTGATAGTTATAGTGTGTAGGCATGAAACTAGACAACTTCACAGAGGTCCTTCTCATGTCCTTAAATTCCAACCATTGAGTTAGTTAACCAGATTTAAAGTGGGTGTGTATCATTGGTACCAATGTCTGTAGAACAGGCATGGACAAGGGAGTTTTTAGATCCTTAATCATGAAATGTTCTGATAATTTAAATACTGAGTAAAGCTAATGATTTTGTTTTCCTTTTCCCTATCACTTTGGTGAGTTAACTTTACAGAAGTAGAACTTAAAATAAGTTTTTTTCCTCTTATTTTTCAGGTGAGGAGATTATAAGTCTACTGAATGAAAAAATTTTTCTTAAAGTTGCATATACTCCAAGAGAAAATCCCAAATGTTTTTATATTTTGCCTAAATACAAAATTTAAACAAGGAGTTTCCCCAGAAGGTAAGATAATTGTTTTTGATTCTGTTTTATTGTGTAATTTATGCAAATATACTGTATAAGGGGACATTCGAAGATGGATGACAGCACGAATTTTAGTTTTGAAGATGTGCATATAGTGTCCTGACTTTTAGGGATTCTTGACCCTCCTGTGTCTGGTTTTGAGATGCTGTGTTGTGGAAAAGTTACTTGGTCTCTCCAAGCCACAGGGTAATCCAAATAAAACAGGGACAGTCATGCATATGTAGTGAGGAACATGCCGTGTCTCACCCGTGGGGAATAGGTGAGATAGGCTTATATGTGTCATGGCCGCCATCAGAACACATTCCAAGTAGAAGCTGAAAAGGGGGGGAGGGGCTTGTGCCTCCAGCTGTAGTAGCTGCCCCTAAAAGGTTTGCCCATTGCAATCTGATTAGATGCTGGATAAATTACAGTAGGTGCAACTTCCTGGGAGCACTTCGGTGCTTAAAAATTAAGCTAACTCTTCAAAAGCCAAAAGAGAAAAAGAAAAGAAAAGAAACAGTGAGTATTATGATAGCACTCTTTTGCCCCTTGCTGAAGAGAAGATAAATCCTTTTCAGAGCAAAGCATACTCAGTGTAGGCCCTCGGGATTTCTGTAGATTATGTTTAAGCAAGCTTCATTCTATATTCAGGACACACACCATTGTGAGGAGTTGGCAGGTTAGATACCCCAAGGTCTGCAGGTATTGGATAATCAGATGCAGTATATATAATAATGTATGAAATTTTTGAAGAAATACAAAATAGAATAAAAATTAGTAACGAAAACCAAGGTATCAAAATGATTCCAAGTAGAACTTTCAGAAATGAAAAATAAGTTGAAATTAAAAACAATATATGTGAATTAAATAAATTAAACATGGCTGAAGGCAGAATTAGTGAACTGGAATATATACCTGAAGAACTTATCCAGTGTGCAGCATTGAGAGATGGGAGATGGAAAGTGAGACTAGAGAAGTGGAGGGTAGGATAAAAGTGTGCTGTGACTGTGTAGTTGGAATCCCAGGATGGAAAGGTGGGGAGAAGGAGGAGAGGCGCTATTCAAAGTGTTAATAGTGTTGGCTTTTCAGAAACTAAGAGAGAAATCTGTAGCTTTAGGAAGCACACTATGTCCTAAACCGTATAAGGAAAAGGAAACCCACACCCATACACTGAAAAAGACAAAAAGACCTTAAGCCAGAGGCAAAAGAGAGATTACCTACAAAGGAGTGTCTGTTAGGTTGGCAACGGATGTCTCATTAGCATGAATAGAGGCCACTAGAGAGTGGAGTAAGTCCTCAAAGTGATGAGAGAATATAAACTTCAGTACAGAATTGTGTATCAGGTATATTTTACAGAAAAACATCAGTGTTTTTATGTATTTGGTAATTGTTAGGCTAGATTATTTGGACTACCTGCTATCCTCCCATCCCCCACCCTGTGGAAAACAATTAAAATTGTTGGATTAAAAAAAAAAATCAAGGGCTTCCCTGGTGGCGCAGTGGTTGGGAATCCGCCTACCGATGCAGGGGACACGGGTTTGAGCCCTGGTTTTGGAAGATTCCACATGCCATGGAGCAGCTGAGCCTGGGTGCCGCAACTACTGAGCCTGTGCTCTAGAGCCCGTGAGCTACAAGTATTGAAGCTCGAGCGCCTAGAGCCCGTGCTCCACAAGAGGAGAAGCCGCTGCAATAAAAAGCCCGTGCACTGCAACGAAGAGTAGCCCCCGCTCTCCGCAATTAGAGAAAAGCCTGCACGCAGTAACGAAGACCCAGTGCAGCCAAAGAGAAAAAAAAAAAGAAAAGAAAAAAATCAGAAAGACTGACAATATTGCAAGGAAGTTTTAAACCAAAATATAACAAAGGAAGAACCCAGAAAGGTAATTTAAACACCATAGGATGGAATCTGCCTTTGCCTTAAGGACATTTGCTGATTTGGACAAAGTGGGGCTTTGATTTCTGAGTCCTTGCCGGCCTCTGAAGTGAAGTCCTCTCAAGGTAGAGAACCTAAAGGGGGCCCTCCTCATATTAAATGGGCTCTGAAAGTCTGTACCCTCAGAGGCAGGGTGAGCTAGAAGCGTACCTGCCTAACTCCATCTTTGCCCCCAGCTTTTTACTAAATGTAGCAGGAGAAAAGGGGGAGAGTTATGGCTATGGATCGGCCTTTGGGAGGATTTGTAGCCCAGGTTCATATTACTTCGTAGCTCAGGGAAATGAAGCATGAATTTAAGGTTTTCTGGTTTGGTAATGCCTTCAGGCAGCAATGGGACCAAACATAAAACCTCTCTGGAGGAAGTTACCATCATCCTAAAATGCAGAAAACACCTATGACTATTTTTTAAGGATGTTGATTAGCACACAGACAAAACTGGACAAGCACACAAGGGAATAAGGCACCATGCACGAAAACCAGTAGAAACAACCCTCCCAAGATTTTAGATTTGGGGATTATCAGAAACAGACTATTGGGACTTCCCCGGTGGTCCAGTGGTAGGACTCCACGCTCCCAGTGCAGGGGGGCCCAGGTTCTGATCCCTCGTCGGGGAACAAGGTCCCACATGCATGCTGCAACTAAGAGTTTGCATGCCGCAACTAAGAAGTCTGCATGCCACAACTAAGAAGTCCGCATGCTGCAACTAAATATCTCTCGCGCAGCAACTAAGACCCGGTGCAGCCAAAAATAAATAGTAAATAAATAAGTATTTTAAAAAAAGAAACAGACTATTAAATAAGCATACTCTTTATTTTTATTTACTTATTTTAAATATATTTGTTTATTTATTTTTGGCTGCACAGGTCTTCATTGCTGCGCACGGGTTTTCTCTAGTTGCGGAGAGCGGGCGCTACTCTTCGTTGTGGTGTGTGGGCTTCTCATTGCAGTGGCTTCTCTTGTTGTAGAGCATGGGCTCTAGGTGCACAGGCTTCAGTAGTTGCGGCACGTGGGCTCAGTAGTTGTGGCACACGGACTTAGTTGCTCTGCCATGTCCCCTGCATTAGCAGGTGGATTCTTAACCACTGCGCCACCAGGGGCGTCCTGTGGCTATTCTTTTCACTTCTGATTTTAGATTTTTATTCACCTGTTCCTCCCACCCCACCCCCTTCTTTTTGGTCCCCACCCCCGCCGCCACCCCCAGTGGACTGTGCCCAGTATAGACATGGTCTTGTTTGTTGTTTGACTGATTGTGCAAGTATCCGCTGCTCTCCATGGATTCACATTGTCGCTTTTTTCCAGACCAATAGAATTCCAGTGGTGTGTTGGTAAATGTTTAATATCTGGCTCTCTGGGAGAGTCAAAAACCTCCTGGCCACGGGGCTTCCATGGTGGTACAGTGGTTAAGAGTCCGCCTGCCAGTGTGGGGGACACGGGTTTTATCCCTGGTCCAGGAAGATCCCACATGCCCCAGAGCAACTAAGCCTGTGAGCCACAACCACTGAGCCTGCGCTCTAGAGCCCGCGTGCCGCAATTACTGAAGCCCACATGCTCTAGTGCTCGAGTGCTGCAACTACTGAGCTCACGTGCTGCAACCACTGAAGCCCACGTGCCTAGAGCCCGTGCTGCACAACAAGAGAAACTACCAGGTTGAGAAGCCTGCGCACCGCAATGAAGAGTAGCCCCCGCTCGCTGCAACTGGAGAAAGCCTGTGCGCAGAAAGGAAGATCCAATGCAGCCAAAAATAAAAATAATAATAAAAAAAATTTTTTAAAGTCAAAACCAAAAACCAAACAAAAGCACAAAAACCTCCTGGCTTGTAGCATTTGTCGATTTCTACAGTGCTAATGCTTCTGTCATGTCCAACGTGAGCTACCAGTGTGATGCCACTTGAAGGTGGCACTGGGAGAGGCTCACGGTCAGCTCCCATGAGCAAGTGAGCCCGTGCTCTGTGGCAAGGTGACCTTGTCTCTGTTTCCTTCTCTCCTTTGCAGTCAGGAGACTGAGGAGAAAGTGTGCCAGCCCCTGTTCTGGGCTCCTCATGGGGTAGCTCAGTTCAGCCTCACAGCAGCTCTACGTGGACGGCGCTCCTGGTCCCCCGTTTACAGGTGAGGACGCCAGGGCACAAGAGGTCACGTCACACAGCAGAGCCAGGACCTCGGTTGTGAAACTTTTAAAAAGCAATTGGTCAGACAGGTATAGGCTGCATTTCAGATTCTCATTTTCTCTTAGCAACAGTCTCTACTGCAGAATGTTCTTTTCTGAAGGGCTCTGTCCAAGGACCTGCATGATCGTATGGACAGCATTTCTCTGGAAGCTGCCTTGTGTCCGATGGTTATACTAACCAGAAGAAGTAAATGAAGAGGTAGTTCAAGAGGAACTTGAAGTTCCTCTCATTTGGCTGTTGGATAAGAGTCTAGAAGATGCTGGTAATACTTTGCTTGGCATTCCAGACAGACTGTGGAGGCTGTTGTCAGGATGTGATGGGAATCCTTGTGCTGTGTTGCATCTCACATATAACCAGAGACGTCTCAAGTCAACACGCCGGTTCTGTGAGCCAGTAGCTTGTTCTAAAGATGCGCTGTCAGTGGCGGGCCTCTGGGTCATCTAGGGAAGGAAAATTAGCCTTCCTGTAGGTGAGGGCCAATTAAGAGGATGCTAGCATCTTTTTGGAGAGTAGTGCATAGTTGTTGGGATACAAGAAACGTTTGGAAGGGACTTCCCTGGTGGTCCAGTGGATAAGAATCCGCCTTCCAATGCAGGGAACACGGGTTCGATCCCTGGTTGGGGAACTAAGATTCCACATGCTGCGGGGCAACTAAGCCCACACGCCACAACCAGAGTGTAGCCTGCTCGCCGCAACGAAAAGTCCTGAGTGCCGGAACTAAGATCCAACGCAGCCAAAAATGAATGAATGAATGAATAAATAAGTAAATATTAAAAAAGAAAGTAAAGTCATCTTGAAACGTTTGGAAAAGAACTATGCAGTATTACCTGAGTAACAGTTCTAGAACCAGTTTAAACCAGTTCCTTAGGCAGTGAAATTAGCTGCGCCTAAACCAATACCATTGCTATGAACTCTTTAAGGGATGCCACTGATGAGATTACGTATTTCTTAAAATGCACGGAAGCACAGAAATGTTGCTACACAAGAGATTTTTGGTTTAATGGCCTAGGTGTGAGCTAGTGAGGCACACAGTCAATCTAAGTGAATGACTTTGAGAGTAACCTATTTTTATTTCAGGTGTCAATGGTAATGTAAATAGAGGTTCTCAGATGCTGGTCTGTATGTAATATTGGTGAGATGAGCAAAGGTGAGCTTTTCTTAAAACTGTATTTTTTTAAAGTAAGACATAATCCTCAATCCTGATATTATGGGTTTCTTCTTTTGATATTGGAAAAGCCATTGTTGTTTGAATTGAAGGTGACTGTAGATGACAGTTTATTCTTTCCTCCTTTTTTTAAAATTTAATTTAATTAATTTATTTATTTTTGGGAAGCCCCTTTGTGTCTGCTTTTCTTTCTCTCTCTTTCCCTCCCTCCCTCCTCCTGGCTTGGGAGAGTGAAAAAGTTGGCAACCCTGTTAGTTTTCTAAATTAAAAGAAAAGAACTTGGGGCTTCCCTGGTGGCGCAGTGGTTAAGAATCTGCCTGCCAGTGCAAGCGACATGGGTTCAGTCCCTGGTCCGGGAAGATCCCACATGCCATGGAGCAATTAAGCCCGTGTGCCACAACTATTGAAGCCCGCGCACCTAGAGCCCGTGCTCCGCAACGAGAAAAGCCACCACAATGAGAAGCCTGTGCACTGCAACGAAGAGTAGCCCCCGCTCACCGCAACTAGAGAAAGCCTGCGTGCAGCAACAAAGACCCAATGCAGCCAAAGATAAAATAAATAAATAAATAAATTTATTGGGAAAAAAAAAAAAGAAAAGAACTTAACCAGCCTGTGAAATCCCCGTGTCTTGGAACGTTGAGCTGGGCTGACTTTAGCACACAGACCCTGGGGTAGATAAGTTGGGGCACCAGATTCTGCAGATGGGATGGGTTCTCAGAGGCCCTTGAGTGTCTTACTCTTTTTTACAGGGTGGAAATCCCGCCTAGACTTTCTCTTTTATGATTTAGGGGTAAATAAGTAGATGTTAACTTAGTTTATTCTTTCAGACTATAAAAGGTATGAATGAGTGAGTAGCATGATGATGATTATTTGGGTGAAATTTTGGTTTTATTTGTTGGTCAAGATTTGTTCTGTGTGTGCTCCGGTGCTGTCTTGTGGAACACATAAGATGTATGACCATCCCCACCATGAAGGAACCTGCGGCCTGTGGGCTGGTGTGTGCAGACCCAGGCCTGGTGTGCAGTGCTGGCATCACGCAGAGCAGCATAGTGTGGGCGCTCGGCGCATGGAGGCCGCCTCGGTGCTGCTGCGGTGAAACCAACCAGGCTACATGGGGGCCTATCAGTACTTCATTCTTTCTTATTACTGAATAACATTCCATTGTATGGATAGACCACATTTTTTAAAAATTTAATTTATTTTATTATTTTTGTCTACGTTGGACCTTCGTTGCTGTGTGTGGGCTTTCTCTAGTTGCGGTGAGCGGGGGCCACTCTTTCGTTGCAGTGCGCGTGCTTCTCATTGCGGTGGCTTCTCTTGTGGAGCACAGGCTCTAGACATGCAGGCTTCAGTAGTTGTGGCTCACGGGCTCAGTAGTTGTGGCTTGCAGGCTCTAGAGCACAGGCTCAGTAGTTGTGGCACATGGGCTTAGTTGCTCCGTGGCATATGGGATTTTCCTGGACCAGGGATTGAACCTCTGTCCCCTGCATTGGCAGGTGGATTCTTAACCACTGCACCACCAGGGAAGTCCCTTCATTGTGGTTTTGACTTGCATTTCCCAGATGGCTAATGGTACCGAGCATTTTTTTGTGTGCTTTTTGTCCATTTGGATATTTTCTTTGGAGAAATGTCTATTCAGATCCTTGACTCATTTTTTCCTTAATTAATTAATTTTTGGCTGTGTTGGGTCTTCGTTGCTGTGTGCGGGCTTTTTCTAGTTGCGGTGAGCGGGGGCTACTTTTTGTTGCAGTGCGCGGGCTTCGCATTGTCATGGCTTCTCTTGTTGCAGAGCACGGGCTCTAGGCACGCAGGCTTCCGTAGTTGTGGCACGTGGACTCAGTAGTTGTGGCTTACAGGCTCTAGAGCTCAGGCTCAGTAGTTGTGGCGCACGGGCTTAGTTGCTCTGTGGCATGTGGGATCTTCCCAGACCAGGGCTCAAACCCGTGTTCCCTGCATTAGCAGGCAGATTCTTAGCCACTGTGCCCCCAGGGAAGCCCAGATCCTTTACTTGTTCTAAAATTTGTCTTTTTATTATTGAGTTGTAAGAGTTTTTTATATATTCTAGGTACAAGTCCTTTTTTAGATATATGATTTGCAAAAATTTTCTTTTGTGAAAACGTTCTCCCATGGTGTGGGTTGTCTTTACACTTTCTTAAAGGTGTCATTTGAAGTGCAAAACTATTTTTGAGGAAGTCCAAGTTATATTTTCTATTGTTGCTTTTGGTGTCATATCTAAGAAACCATCGGCAAATACATGATTTTTTCTTCTAAGAGTTTTATAGTTTTAGCACTTAAATTTAGGTCTTTGATCAATGTTGGTAAATCTTTGTATACAGTGTATAAGTAAGGGTCTGCATTTATTCTTTCGCATGCAGATATCTAGTTGTTCCAGCATCATATATTGAAAACACTGTTCTAACCCCCATTGAATTATTTTTTCACCCTTGTCAAAAATCAGTTGACTGTAAATCTGAGTGTTTGTTTATTTATTTTTCAATTAATTAACTTATTTTTGGTTGCATTGGGTCTTCGTTGCTGCGCACGGGCTTTCTCTAGTTGTGGTGAGCGGGGGTTACTCTTCGTTGCGGTGCGCAGGCTTCTCATTGTGGTGGCTTCTCTTGTTGCAGAGCACGGGCTCTAGGGTGCGCGGGTTTCAGTAGTTGTGGCACATGAGCTCAGTAGTTGTGGCTCGGGGGCTCTAGAGCGCAGGTTCAGTATTTGTGACACACGGGCTTAGTGGCTCCGCGGCATGTGGGATCTTCCCGGACCAGGGCTCGAACCCGTGTCTCCTGCACTGGCAGGCGGATTCTTAACCACTGCGCCACCAGGGAAGCCCATGAGTGTTTACTTCTTGTCTCAATTCTATTCCATCAATCTACATGTTGTTCCTTAGGCCTGTACCACATTGTATTGTTCACTGGAACTTCGTAGTAAATTTTGAAATCAGGAAGAATGAGTCCTCCAGCATTGTTCCTTTTCAAGATTGTTTTGTGTGTTCTGGACCACTTGCATTTCCATATGGATTTTAGGATCAGCTTGTCACTGATTTTTAAAAACTATCCTTGATATATTAATTACTATGCTTTATTGTTTGGGGAACACAGTCTGCAAGATAGTGGTCTTTTGGAGTCTGTTGAGGCTTCCTTTATTGGTTTAATATGTGGTTTATATTTTTAAATGTTACATGGTGTTTTCAAAAAGAATTTGTATTCTCTGTCCTTTGGGTGTAGAATTTTGTGTCTCTTTTATAGCTTGAGGTTATTAATATTATTCACCTTTTTAACATTGCAGCTGTAAGAAATAATACATAGATATATCCCTTGTACCCTTTGTCCAGTTTCCCTCAGTGGTAATATTTGGCAGAGTTATAGTAGAAAAATCACAACCAGGAATTGACATTGATACAGTCCGCTGATCTTACTCATACTTCCTGAGTTGTATTTGTATTGTCTGTGCAGGTGTTTAGTTCTATAGTTTGTCATCTGTGTGGCTGTGTATCCACCATCAAAGACAAAATGCTGAACAGTTCCAAAGCCACGAGGATTCTATTGTTGTACTTTTACGACCACACTAATTTCCCTCTCTCCACCTACCTGCTTCTCATGCCACTAATTTGTCCTCCATTTCTAAAATTTTTCATTTCAAAAATGTTATATATAAATGAAATCATACAGTATGTAATCTTTGGGGATTGGCTTTTTTTAAAAAACAAAAAGTTTATTTATCTATTTTGGCTGTGCCGGGTCTTAGTTGTGACACAAGGGATCTTTGTTGCGGCATGTTTAGTTGAGGCAAGTGGGCTTCTTAGTTGCGGCATGCAGACTTCTTAGTTGCAGCATGTGGACTTCTCAGTTCCGGCGTGCATGCAGGATCTGGTTCCCTGACCAGGGATCAAGCCCATGCCCCCTGCATTGGGAGTGAGGAGTCTTACCCACTGGACCACGACGGAAGTCCCCAGGATTGGCTTTTTTTGCTCAGCAATAATTCTCTAGAGCAGGGGTCTCCAAACCCCAGGCTGCGGACAGGTACTGGTCCATGGCATGTTAGGAACCGGGCCACACAGCAGGAGGTGAGTGGCAGCGGGCGAGTGAACGAAGCTTCATCTGCTGCTTCCCGCCGCTCCCCATTGCTCGCATTACTGCCTGAACCAACCCCCCCACAATCCGTGGAAAAATTGTCTTCCACGAAACTGGTTCCTGGTGCCAAAAAGGTTGGGGACTGCTGCCGTAGAGACTCATCCAAGTTGTTGCACGTATCAGTAGTTTGTTCCTTTTGGTTGCTGAGTCATATTCCATGGTATGGATGGACCACACTTTAGCGTTCCTGTGTCAAGGACCATCTGGACCAATTCCAGTTTTTGACTTTTTATTTCTCTAGAATAAATGCCCAGGGCCAAGGCATTTTTCATATATGGATTTCTCTCAGTTGTTGCAATAAAGTTTATAGAAGTTGAACAATACTATAAAATGCCTCTGTCTTTGTGATGGTTATATATTCTTGTCCTATTGTCCCTTTTACTTGTTTATAACATTCTTTGCATCTCACTTTATCTTAACTTTTAGTTTGTCAGACGTAAAGATTGTGGCTCAAATTTATTTTGGTTCACATTTGCCTTGTGTATGTTTTTCAGTCTTTTCATTTCTACCTTTTTCAGTTTTTTTAAAGTGTGTCTTTTGTTGGATATTGTTTTTTAAAAATTAAATCTGAGAAAACTCTTTTGCATTGATTAGTTTATCCCATATTCAGTTGTTGAAATTATTATATTAGTACTAATTTATTTTTTAAAATTTATTTTTATTGAAGTATAGTTGATTTACAGTGTTGTGTATTAGTACTAATTGCTCCATTTTATTTCACATTTTCATTTACTAATACTTTTGCTTTTATTTCTCCTTTCCTGTTTTCCGTTGGATAGATTGTTTTGTTTTTGTTTTACGGCAGATTAAAATTACACATTCTAATTTTTTTGTGTGTGTGTGACCTCCCTGAACTTAAGATCTTTTGTCATGGGTATTTTTTCTTCTTTTTTTTTTTTTAAATATGTATTTATTTATTTATTTTGGCTGCGTTGTGTCTTAGTTGTGGCACACAGGCGCTTCATGGCGGCATGCGGGATCTTTAGTTGTGGCATGCTGACTTCTTAGTTGTGGCATGCGAACTCTTTTTTTTAATTTTAATAATGGTTATTTATTTATTTATTTTTGTCTGCGTTGGGTCTTTTGTTGCTGTGCATGGGCTTTCTCTAGTTGCAGCGAGCAGGGGCTACTCTTCGTTGTGGTGCGTGGGCTTCTCATTGCGGTGACTTCTCTTGTTGCGGAGCATGGGCTCTAGGCACGCAGACTTCAGTGGTTGTGGGTGCATGGGCTTAGTTGCTCCGCAGCATGCGGGATCTTCCCGGACCAGGGCTCAAACCCATGTCCCCTGCATTGGCAGGCAGATTCTTAATCACTGTGCCACCAGGGCAGTTCCACATGCAAACTCTTAGTTGCATCATGCATGTGGGATCTAGTTCCCCAATCAGGGATCGAACCCAGGCTCCCTACATTGGGAGCGCGGAGTCTTACCTACTGGACCACCAGGAAAGTCCCAGGTATTTCTTCTCTGACTTTTCAAGCTTAACAGTATCTCCGCTTTCCTTCAATAAGACAGCTACATTAGCATGCTCCTCTCCTGATTGACATGCCACAGAATTCTGACCTCCATTCTATTTTATTTAAAAATTTGATTAGTGATTTAAGGATATATTAGGATTCCTCATCACATTACTAGATAACACAAAGCTTGTTAATAGCAGTAGAACAGGGATTCTGGATGGGAGTGGTAAGGTGGAGGTTTGCTGCCACTGTGAGGAAAGCTGGTGGGATATGTGTGAAGACTGAGGTCAGGCTCCTGATGGAGAGGCAGAAGGGGGGCACTGGGCCAGGCTGTTTTTTGTTGATGTTACTGAAATCCTTTAGATTTTAAATTACAGATTATTTTATAATAAGCCTCTCCAATTTATGGATTCTTTCTGAATCTTGCACTTAGCTTCATAGCTTTTCATCAGTAATTATTTAGCCTTAATTATTTGTTTTACTGATTTCTTTCTCTCTGTCTGTTGTTGTATACAGTATGTTGTTTTTTTTGTTTTTTTTAATAAAGCTTTACTTTTAAAAAAAATATTTATTTATTTTATTTTTGGCTGCGTTAGGTTTTCGTTCCTGCACACAGGCTTTCTCTAGTTGCAGTGAGCGGGGGCCACTTTTCCTTGCAGTGCGCGTGCTTCTCATTGCAGTGGCTTCTCTTGTCATGGAACACGGGCTCTAGGTGCGCGGGCTTCAGTAGTTGCAGGACGCGGGCTCGGTAGTTGTGGCTTACAGGCTGTAGAGCACAGGCTCAGTGGTTGTGGCACACGGGCTTAGTTGCTCCATGGCATGTGGGATCTTCCCGGACCAGGGCTCGAACCCGTGTCCCCTGCATTGGCAGGCGGATTCTTTTTTTGTTTGTTTGTTTTTGAACTATTGTTTATTTTCTGGTTTGAATAATGCAAAATGTTTTTATTTTAAAAAATGGGCAAATGCTAAGCAGACAGAACCCCATAGCATGAAATACATTAGTACATCTAAAGACTGTATTAAATATCTCTTTAAAAGGAGAATCAGCCCCGAATGTACGTACTATATATATCCTCAAAGCAAATTTTTTTGGAATTTAATTTTATTTATTTTTTTATACAATAGGTTCTTATTAGTCATCCATTTTATACACATCAGTGTATACATGTCAATCCCAATTTCCCAATTCATCACACCACCACCACGACCACCCTGCCGCTTTACCCCCTTGGTGTCCATACGTTTGTTCTCTACATCTGTGTCTCTGTTTCTGCCCTGCAGACTGGTTCATCTGTACCATTTTTCTAGGTTCCACATATATGCGTTAATATACAATATTTGTTTTTCTCTTTCTGACTTACTTCACTCTGTATGATAGTCTCTAGATTCATCCACGTCTCTACAAAGGACCCAGCTTCGTTCCTTTTTATGGCTGAGTAATATTCCATTGAATATATGTACCACATCTTCTTTATCCATTCGTCTGTCAACGGGCATTTAGGTTGCTTCCGTGACCTGGCAATTGTAAATAGTGCTGCAGTGAACATTGGGGTGCATGTGTCTTTTTGAATTATGATTTTCTCAGGGTATATGCCCAGTAGTGGGATTGCTGGGTCATATGGTAATTCTACTTTTAGTTTTTTAAGGAACCTCCATACTGTTCTCCATAGCAGCTGTATCAGTTTACATTCCCACCAATAGCACAAGAGGGTTCCCTTTTCTCCACACCCTCTCCAGCATTGGTTGTTTGTAGATTTTCTGGTGATGCCCGTTCTAACTGGTGTGAGGTGATACCTTATTGTAGTTTCGATTTGCATTTCTCTAATAGTGATGTTGAGCAGCTTTTCATGTGCTTCTTAGCCATCTGTATGTCTTCTTTGGAGGAATGTCTATTTAGGTCTTCTGCCCATTTTTGTTTTGGGTTTTTTTTTTGTTGTTTTTTTTTAAATTTATTTATTTTTGACTGAGTTGGGTATTGGTTGCTGCGCGCGGGCTTTCTCTAGTTGCGGCGAGCGGGGCAACGATGCAGTGTGCAGCCTTCTCACTGTGGTGGCTTCTCTTGTTGCAGAGCATGGGCTCTAGAGCGCAGGCCCAGTAGTTGTGGTACACTGGCTTAGTTGTTCTGCAGCATGTGGGATCTTCCCGGACCAGGACTTGAACCTGTGTCCCCTGCATTGGAAGGTGGATTCTTAACTGCTGTGCCACCAGGGAAGTCCCTTCTGCCCATTTTTGGATTGGGTTGTTCGTTTTTTTAATATTGAGCTGCATGAGCTATTTATATATTTTGGAGATTAATCCTTTGTCTGTTGATTCATTTGCAAATATTTTTTCCCATTCTGAGGGTTGTTTTTTCATCCTGTTTGTAGTTTCCTTTGCTTTGCAAAAGCTTTTAAGTTTCATTAGGTCCCATTTGTTTATTTTTGTTTTCATTTCCATTACTCTAGGAGGTGGATCAAAAAAGATCTTGCTGTGATTTATGTCAAAGAGTGTTCTTCCTGTGTTTTCCTTTAAGAGTTTTATACTGTCCAGTCTTACAGTTAGGTCTCTAATCCGTTTTGAGTTTATTTTTGTGTATGGTGTTAGGGAGTGTTCTAATTTCATTCTTTTACATGTAGCTGTCCAGTTTTCCCAGCACTACTTATTTTTTTTTTATTTTTTGTGGTGCGTAGGCCTCTCACTGTTGTGGCCTCTCCCATTGCGGAGCACAGGCTCCGGACATGCAGGCTCAGCGGCCATGGCTCACGGGCCCAGCCGCTCCGCGGCATGTGGGATCTTCCCAGACCAGGGCACGAACCCGTGTCCCCTGCATCGGCAGGCAGACTCTCAACCACTGAGCTGCCAGGGAAGCCCCCAGCACTACTTATTGAAGAGACTGTCTTTTCTCCATTGTATATCCTTTCCTCCTTTGTCGTAGGTTAGTTGACCATAGGTGCATGGATTTATCTCTGTTCCATTGATCTATATTTCTGTTTTTGTGCCAGTACCATATTGTCTTGATTACTGTAGCTTTGTAGTATAGTCTGAAGTAAGGGAGTCTGATTCCTCCAGCTCCGTTTTTTTCCCTCAAGACTGCTTTGGCTATTCAGGGTCTTTTGTGTCTTCATACGAATTTTAAGAATTTTTGTTCTAGTTATGTAAAAAATGCCATTGGTAATGTGATAGGGATTGCATTGAATCTGTAGATTGCTTTGGGTAGTGTAGTCATTTTCACAATATTGATTCTTCCAATCCAAGAACATGATATATCTCTCCATCTGTTGGTATCATCTTTATTTTCTTTCATCAGTGTCGTATAGTTTTCTGCATACAGGTCTTTTGTCTCCCTAGGTAGGTTTATTCCTAGGTATTTTATTCTTTTTGTTGCAATGGTAAATGGGAGTGTTTCCTTAATTTCTCTTTCAGATTTTTCATCATTAGTGTATAGGAATGCAAGAGATTTCTGTGCATTAATTTTGTATCCTGCAACTTTACCAAATTCATTGATTAGCTCTAGTAGTTTTCTGGTGGCATCTGTAGGATTCTCTATGTAGAGTATCATGTCATCTGAAAACAGTGGCAGTTTTACTTCTTTTCCAATTTGTATTCCTTTTATTTCTTTTTCTTCTCTGATTGCCGTGGCTAGGACTTGCAAAAGTATGTTGAATAATAGTGGTGAGACTGGGCATGCTTCTCTGGTTTCTGATCTTAGAGGAAATGCTTTCAGTTTTTCACCATTGAGAATGATGTTTGCTGTGGGTTTGTCGTATATGGCCTTTATGATGTTGAGGTAGGTTCCCTCTTTGCCCACTTTCTGGAGAGTTTTTTTTCATAAATGGGCGTTAAATTTTGTCAAAAGCTTTTTCTGCATCTATTGAGATGATCATATGGTTTTTATTCTTCAATTTGTTATTATGGTGTATCACGTTGATTGATTTGCGTTATATATATATTATATATGTTATATATATTATATATTATAATATATATTATATATATTATATATTACATATATTATAATATATATTATATATAATATATATTTTTTAATATAAATTTATTTTTTCATTTATTTAATTTTTGGCTGCATTGGGTCTTCGCTGCTGCATGCGGGCTTTCTCTAGTTGCAGTGAGCGGGGGCTACTCTTTGTTGTGGTGCACAGGCTTCTCATTATGGTGGCTTCTCTTGTTGCAGAGCACAGGCTCTAGGCGCGCAGGCTTCAGTAGTTGTGGCACACGGACTTCAGTAGTTGTGGCTCACAGGCTCTAGAGCGCAGGCTCAGTAGTTGTGGCGCATGGTCTTAGTTGCTCTGCGGCACGTGGGATCTTCCCGGACCAGGGACTGAACCTGCGTCCTCTGCATTGGCAGGCAGATACATAACCACTGCACCACCAGCGAAGTGCCTGTTGGAAGATTTTTAATCACAGTTTCAATTTCATTACTTGTGATTGGTCGGTTCCTATTTTCTATTTCTTCCTGGTTCAGTCTTGGAAGGTTATACCTTTCTAAGAATTTGTTCGTTTCTTCCAGGTTGTCCATTTTATTGGCGTACAGTTGTTTGTAGTAATCTCTTATAATCCTTTGTATTTCTGCAGTGTCAGTTGTGATTTCTCCTTTTTCATTTCTAATTTTATTGATTTGAGTCCTCTCCCTCTTTTTCTTGATGAGTCTGGCTAATGGTTTATCAATTTTGTTTATCTTCTCAAAGAACCAGCTTTTAGTTTTATTGATCTTTGCTGTTGTTTTCTTGTTTTTATTTCATTTATTTCTGCTCTGATCTTTATGATTTCTATCCTTCTGCTAACTTCGGGTTTTGTTTGTTCTTCTTTCTCTAGTTCCTTTAGGTGTAATGTTAGATTGTTTGAGATTTTTCTTGTTTTTTGAGGTAGGCTTGTATAGCTATAAACTTCCCTCTTAGAACTGCTTTTGCTTCATCCTGTAGGTTTTGGGTCGTTGTGTTTTCATTGTAATTTTTATCTAGGTATTTTGTGATTTCCTTTTTGATTTTTTCAGTGATTTCTTGGTTATTTAGTAACGTATTGTTTAGCCTGCACGTGTTTGTGTTTTTTACATTTTTTTCCCTGTAATTGATTTCTAATCTATAATGTTGTGGTCAGAAAAGATGCTTGATATGATTTCAATTTTCTTAAATTTACTGAGGCTTGATTTGTGACCCAAGATGTGATCTATTGAGAATGTTCCGTGCACACTTGAGAAGAAAGTATAATCTGCGGTTTTTGGATGGGATGTCCTATAAATATCAATTAAATCTATCTAGTCTGTTGTGTCATTTAAAGCTGGTGTTTCCTTATTGATTTTCTGTTTGGATGATCTGTCCATTGGTGTAAGTGAGGTGTTAAAAAGTCCCCCACTATTATTTTGTTACTGTCGATTTCCTCTTTTAGAGCTGTTAGCAATTGCCTTATGTATTGAGGTGCTCCTATGTTGGGTGCACATATATTTATAATTGTTATATCTTCTTCTTGGATTGATTCCTTGATCATTATGTAGTGTCCTTCCTTGTAACATTTTTTATTTTAAAGTCTATTTTATCTGATATGAGTATTGCTACTCCCGCTTTCTTTTGATTTCCATTTGCATGGAATGTCTTTTTCTGTCCCCTCACTTTCAGTCTGAATGTGTCCCTGGGTCTGAAGTGAGTCTCTTGTAGACAGCATATATGTGGGTCTTGTTTTTGTATCCATTCAGCGAGCCTGTGTCTTTTGGTTGGAGCATTTAATCCATTCACGTTTAAGGTACTTATCGATATGTATGTTCCTTTTACCATTTTCTTAATGGTTTTGGGTTTGTTTTTGTAAGTCCTTTTCTTCTCTTGTGTTTCTCACTTAGAGAAGTTCCTTTAGCATTTGTTGTAGAGCTGGTTTGGTGGTACTGAATTCTCTTAATTCTTGCTTGTCTGTAAAGCTTTTGATTTCTCCATGGAATCTGAATGAGATCCTTGCCGGGTAGAGTGATCTTGGTTGTAGGTTCCTTCCTTTCATCACTTTAAGTATATCATGCCACTTCCTTCTGGCTTGTAGAGTTTCTGCTGAGAAATCTGCTGTTAACCTTATGGGAGTTCCCTTGTATGTGATTTGTCATTTTTCCCTTGCTGCTTTCAATAATTTTTCTTTGTCTTTAATTTTTGCCAGTTTGATTACTATGTGTCTCGGCGTGTTTCTCCTTGGGTTTATCCTGTATGGGACTCTCTGTGCTTCCTGGACCTGGGTGGCTATTTCCTTTCCCATGTTAGGGAAGTTTTCGACTAAAATCTCTTCAAATATTTTCTCGGGTCCTTTCTCTCTCTCTTCTCCTTCTGGGACCCTATAATGTGAATGTTGTTGCGTTTAACGTTGTCCCAGAGGTCTCCTAGGCGGTCTTCATCTCTTTTCATTCGTTTTTCTTCATTCTGTTCTATGGCAGTGACTTCCACCATTCTGTCTTCCAGTTCACTTATCCATTTTTCTGCCTCAGTTATTCTGCTATCGAGTCCTTCTAGTGTATTTTTCATTTTAGTTATTGTGTTGTTCATCTGTTTGTTTGTTCTTTAATTCTTCTACATCTTTGTTAAACATTTCTTGCATCTTCTCGATCTTTGCCTTCATTCTTTTTCCGAGGTCCTGGATCATCTTCACTATCGTTATTCTGAATTCTTTTTCTGGCAGGTTGCCTATCTCCACTTCATTTAGTTGTTTTTCTGGGGTTTTATCTTGTTCCTTCATCTGGTACATAGCCCTCTGCCTTTTCATCTTGTCTGTCTTTCTGTGAATGTGGTTTTTGTTCACAGTCTGCAGGATTGTAGTTCTTCTTGCTTCTGCTGTCTGCCCTCTGGTGGATGAAGCTATCTGAGAGGCTTATGCAAGTTTCCTGATGGGAGGGACTGGTGGTGGGTAGAGCTGGCTGTTGCTTTGGTCGGCAGAACTCATTAAAACTTTAATCCACTTGTCTGCTGATGGGTGGGGCTGGGTTCCCTCCCTGTTGGTTGTTTGGCCTGAGGCGACCCAGCACTGGAGCCTACCTGGGCTCTTTTGTGGGGCTAATGGCAGACCCTGGGAGGTCTCACGCCAAGGAGTACTTCCCAGAACTTCTGCTGCCAGTGTCCTTGTCCTCACAGTGACACACAGCCACCCCCTGCCTCTGCAGGAGAACCTCTAACACTAGCAGGTAGGTCTGGTTCAGTCTCCTATGGGGTCACTGCTCCTTCCCCTGGGTCCCGAGGTGCACACTAGTTTGTGTGTGCCCTCCACTAGTGGAGTCTCTGTTTCCCCCAGTCCTGTCAAAGTCCTGCAGTCAAATCCCGCTAGGCTTCAAAGTCTGATTCTCTAGGAATTCCTCCTCCTGTTGCCGGACCCCCAGGTTGGGAAGCCTGACGTGGGGCTCAGAACCTTCACTCCAGTGGGTGGACTTCTGTGGTATAAATGTTCTCCAGTTTGTGAGTCACCCACCAGCAGTTATGGGATTTGATTATATTGTGATTGCGCCCCTGCTACCGTCTCGTTGTGGCTTCTCCTTCGTCTTTGAATGTAGGGTATCTTTTTTGGTGAGTTCCAGTGTCTTCCTGTTGATGATTGTTCAGCAGTTAGTTGTGATTCTGGTGTTCTTGTAAGAGGGTGTGAGAGCACGTCCTTCTACTCTGCCATCTTGAACCAGTCTCCGGCAGGCGAACTCTTAACCACTGCACCACCAGGGAAGCCCTACAGTATGTTTTTTTTTGTTTGTTTTGTTTTTTTGCGGTACGCGGGCCTCTCACTGTTGTGGCCTCTCCCGTTGCAGAGCACAGGCTCCGGACGCGCAGGCTCTGCGGCCATGGCTCACGGGCCTAGCCGCTCCGTGGCCTGTGGGATCATCCTGGACCGGGGAACGAACCCATGTCCCTTGCATCAGCAGGCGGACTCTCAACCACTGCACCACCAGGGAAGCCCCCTACAGTATGTTTTTAAAAAAGTAATATTGAGGGACTTCCCTGGCAGTCCAGTGGTTAATAAGACTCTGCGCTTCCATTGCAGAAGGCACGGGTTCAATCCCTGGTGGGGGTACTAAGATCCCACATGCTGTGCGGCCAGAAAAAAAAATTAATAATAATAATAATATTGAGGTGTAATTTATATACAATAAATGGACCCATTTTATATTTGTGGTTCTGTGTATTTTGACAAATATACCACCACAATCAAGGTTTAGATCATTTGCATCACCCCCAAAACTCCATCCTGTCACTCCCTCGTGCTGCAGCCCTTGATCCTAAGCAACCACTAGTCTCTTTGTCACCATGGGTTCATTTTGCTTTGTTTAAAATTGCATATAAATGGAATCTTATAGTTTTACTTTTTTGTGTCCAGCTTCTTTTACTTACCACGTTTATTAGATTCATCTGTGTTTACAGATGTGCTTGTTCCTTTTTGCTGAGTGTATTCCATTGTAGGTACACCATCCTTTGTTTATCCTTTCACCTGTTGATGGATATTTGAGCTGTTTCCAGTGTTTGACTATTATGAATAAGGCAGCTGTGAACATTCAATTACAAGGAGTCTTTGTTTAGATTTATGATTTCATTACTCTAGGGTAATACCTCGGACTGGAATTACTGGGTCACACGGTAAGTATGCTTAACTTTATAACAAGCTGGCGAAGTGTTTTCCATCGTGGTCGTGCCATTTTATGGTGCTACTCACAGTGTATGGGAGTTTCAGTTCAGCATCCTCATCAGCACATGGTATTGATAGCTTTTTAATTTTAGCCCTTCTAGTGGTACCTTATTGTGGTTCTGATTTGCATTTCCTCGATAACAGTGTTGATCATCTTTTCATGTGCTTATTGGCTATTTGTATATCTTCTTTTACGAAGTGTCTGTCCAAATTTTTTGTCCATTTTGTTTAGTTAAGTATTTTTTTTAATTATTGCTTTTTAAAAGCTCATTACACGTTCTTGATAAGAATGCTTTGTCAGATATAGACAGCAAATACTTTTTTCCTGGTCTGTGACTTATCTGTTTATTTTCTTAATGGTATCATTCAAAATTGAAGTTTTCAGTTTTGATGAAATCCTGTTTATCAGTTTGTTTGTTTGTTTTTAATTTTTATTGGGCTATAGGGGATGGATTGGGAAATACCTCTGCAAGTTGTGCCCCGCTAGAGAAATGTCCCTTCTGATTTTCCTGGGAGGAGCTTTCGGAGCTTTTTCATTTTCTTGGAGCTGCTGCTCTTGCTGGCAGCAGCCTCTTCAGGTCTTCTTTTTCTTGGGGACACTCTTGTTTACTGGCTCTTCAGGGTCACTTACTGGTGCCTCTTTGGGGAAAGATTTCTTCCTTTTGGGAGGACTTCCACTGCCAGCTGTCTCTTCAGGATCACTACTACCCAGCTCCTCTGTGGAAGATTTCTTTTTCTTGGGTTTGGAGAAGGAGACAGATGGGTCTTCCATTCCATTCTCCTGAGGAGCCTCCTGGGGCTTTTGCTTTTGCCTCCTTTTGGGTCTTTCACTTGTCTCCTCACATTCCTCTGGGGTCTTACTGCTGTTCTCTGGAGATGCCAGGGCAATCGCAGCCAGCCGTTTGTTTTCCTTCTTCAAGCATTTCTTCTCCTGTTTCTCCAGCTTCCTAGTAATCCGGCAGCTGCTTCCTCTGCCTGAACTCCTCCTTCATGATATGCAGATTGTTTCGTGGAATCTCTCTAGTCTCACAGAAGGACAGCCACTCCTCAACTTGTTCTCGAAGCTTCTCCCCAAATACACTGGTGGGTACCTCAGAGAAGCAATCAGATTGTGAGGCAATACTGCATTTGCTTGCCAGGTATTAGGAGATGTGGCCAATGAAGGTAGAGTGGAAAATGAGTCCATATTTTGGGGTGTTACCCCTTGTCTTCAGGGCTCTGGAAACTTGATCCCTTTGCTGGGCCCAGAGAATCCCTCAGACACCAGGACTGGCTGTTTATAAGATTTTTTTTTTAGTTTGTCTTTTCTTGTATCTTATGTACCGCAAATTCACAAATCTTATTTTTAATTAAATTAATTAATTTATCTTTTTTTTTGTGGCTACGTCGGGTCTTAGTTGTGGCACGTGGGATCTTCGTTGAGGCATGCGGGATCTTTCAATTTTTATTTATTTATTTATGGCTGTGTTGGGTCTTCGTTTCTGTGCTAGGGCTTTCTCTGGTTGTGGCAAGCGGGGGCCACTCTTCATCGCGGTGCGCGGCCTCTCACTATCACCGCCTCTCTTGTTGTGGAGCACAGGCTGCAGACGCGCAGGCTCAGTAATTGTGGCTCACGGGCCTAGCTGCTCTGCGGCAAGTGGGATCTTCCCAGACCAGGGCTCGAACTCATGTCCCCTGCATTGGCAGGCAGATTCTCAACCACTGTGCCACCAGGGAAGCCCGGGATCTTTCATTGAGGTGCGCGAACCCAATAGTTATGACGCGTGGGCGTAGTTGCCCCGTGGCATGTGGGATCTTAGTTCCCCGACCAGGGATCGACCCTGTGTCCCCTGCATTGGAAGGTGGGTTCTTTACCCCTGGACTGCCAGGGAAGTCCCCCCACATATTTTTTTCTTAAGTTTTCTTCTAAAAATTTTAGTGTCAGCTTTTATGGTTAAGCCTGTGATCCGTGTGTGATGTGAGGTAAGGGTTGAGGTCGTTTTACATATAGGTATTCAGTTTTTCAGAATCATTTGTTGAAAAGGATTATACTTTCCCCATCAAACTGCTTTAGTACATTTATTGAAAGTCAGTTGACCATATATGTATTCATCTGCTTCTGGACTTATCTGCTTTGTTCTGTTGAACCACTAGAACCACACTGTCTTGATTGATCTCACCTTACAGTAAGTCTTGAAATAGGTGGTGTTGGCACTCCAAGTTTGCTCTTCCTTTTCAAAATTGCTTTGGCTGTTCTAGGTCTTTTTCCATATATATTTTAGTATCAAGTTGTCAATTTCTGTTTTTAAAAATCTGCTAGGATTTATTTGGGGTTGCATTGAATCAGTAGACCAGTTTAATGAAAACTGACATCTTAACAATATTACATTTTCTCATCCATGAACATAGTATATCTCTCCATTTATTTAAGTCTTCTTTAATTTCTCTCAGCAGCGTTTCATAGTTTTCAATGTGCAGATCTTTTTTTAAAAATAAATTTATTGGGGCTTCCCTGGTGGCGCAGTGGTTGAGAGTCCACCTGCCGATGCAGGGGACACGGGTTCGTGCCCCGGTCCGGGAAGATCCCACATGCCGCGGAGCGGCTAGGCCCATAAGCCACGGCCGCTGAGCCAGCACGTCCGGAGCCTGTGCTCCGCAACGAGAGAGGCCACGACAGTGAGAGGCCCACATAACGCAAAAAAAAAAAAATAAAAAAATAAATTTATTTATTTATTTTTGGCTGTGTTGGGTCTTTGTTTCTGTGCTTGGGATTTCTCTAGTTGTGGTGAGTGAGGGCCACTCTTTGTTGTTGCATGGGGGCTTCTCACTGTGGTGGCTTCTCTTGTTGCGGAGCATGGGCTCTAGAGGTGTGCGGGCTTTAGTAGTTGTGGCATGCAGGCTAAGTAGTTGTGGCTTGCGGGCTCTAGAGCACAGGCTCAGTAGTTGTGGCACACGGGCTTAGTTGCTCCGTGGCATGTGGGATCTTCCCGGACCAGGTATTGAACTCACGTCCCCTGCATCGGCAGGCAGATTCTTAACCAGTGCGCCACCAGGAAAGTCCCTCAGTGTGCAGATCTTGCGCATATTTTATTAAATTATCCTGAAGTATTTCATGTTTTTGAATGTTGTTAGCAGAAGTTAAATATTTTTTATTTACCAATTTTTATTGCTGGTATATAGAGATACAATTACTTTTTGGATATTGACCTTGTAACAGGTAAGCTAGCTGTTCACTGTCATTAATTCTTGTAGCTCTTTTCCGTATAGATTTCTTAGGCATTTCTGCTTACACAATCATATTATTTGTTAGTAAAGAAAATTTTACTTATTCTTTTTCAATCTGTATGTGTTTTATTTCTTTTTCTTGTCTTATAGTACTACCTGGGACCTTCGCTACAATCTTGAATACAGGTGCTTAGAGTTTGTTGTTCCAATCTTAGGAGGAAAGCATTCAGTCTTTTCAGCATTAAGTGTGCTGATAGCTGTAGGTTTTTTAGTAGATACCCTTCATCAGGTTCAGGAAGTTCCCTTCTATTCCTCATTTATTGAGAGTGTCATGTTGTATTTTTTTCAAATTACTCAAACCCAACCATATTACATGTAAATGATCTAAATATTTTAATTAAAAGGCAGAGAATAACAGACAGAATAACAAAGCAAGATCTTATCAATCAGTCTTTGCTGTTTAAAAAGAAACACTTTATTTTTTTATTTTTTTTAATCAAGAACTTTATTGAAGTATCATTGACAAATAAAAATTGTACATATTTAAGGTGTACAACATGATGCTTTGATATATATATACATCATGAAATAATTACCACCATTAAGCTACTTAGCATACTGTCTTGATTTTCATTCTATTTGTCTGGCTATTCTTAGTCTGTATTCTTTGCTCAGGACCACTATTAGGCCTTAAAATATTTTAGCTTCACAGATACTATTTTCTTCTCATCCTATATCTTTTCTCTACAATCTCATGGCTTCATTTATTCTCTGTGGCTTCATTTATTTCTCCACCTCAAACTGTTTCCCTGAGTTTACCATGCATACATCCAATTGCCTACATGCCATATTTTCTTAGATCTTTCAAATTAATATCAAGCTTGTGTACAAAGTCAAAGAAGTTAATGATTTTCACTGCAAACATGTGAATGATGCCTTGTGAAATTGTGCAATGCAATGATCTTTTAAGATTCCTATATCTGTGAACGTCTCCAGCTATGTATGCAGTCAAGAACCAAAATTAATCCTTGACCTTTTTTCTCCCACATCCAGTTAGTCATTGAGTTCTGCCCCTGTATCATATATTTACATAGCTCTCTATACCTGTTGTACCTAAAATTTTAAATACTCTGTAACTGATTATATATTTGCGTGATTATATAATCATTATGAAACTCCCGTAGTAGGCTGAATTTTCCATGAAGTCATAGACTGTATTTGTTTTGCTCACTGTTACAACCCCTGTATATAATGCAGTTCTGGCTTATAATAGGTGCTAAATACATGCTTTTCAATGAAGTAACAAAGCATATGAGTAAAACTAAATATTTTATAAAATATTGTCTCAAGTCTTTTTTAGAATTATGTGACTCTTTTGAGGATCATACTTTTTTTTAAATGGAATTTTATTTATTTTTTTATGCAGCAGGTCTTATTAGTCATCCACATTATACGCATCAGTGTATACATGTCAATCCGAATCTCCCAATTCATCACACCACTTTAAATATAAAAATACAGGGGGCTTCCCAGGTGGCGCAGTGGTTGAGAGTCTGCCTGCTGATGCAGGGGACGCGGGTTCATGCCCCGGTCCAGGAAGATCCCACATGCCGCGAAGCGGCTGGGCCCGTGAGCCATGGCTGCTGAGCCTGCGCGTCCAGAGCCTGCGCTCCACAACAGGAGAGGCCACAACAGTGGGAGGCCCGCGTACCGCAAAAAAAAAATATATATAAATGTAAATATATATATATATATGTATATATAAATACAAATAGTTTGACAGTAAAAGGATGTTAAAGGATATAGCAAATATAAACCACAAGAATGGTATGCTGTAATAGTGTCAGACAAGGCAGACTTCAAGATACCCTATATTCACTTCAAGACACTCACCCACTCTCACTGAAAACAGGGCGCATAGGAGCCACCTCTAGCTGCCATGTCTGGCAAGTTCTTGTTTGGAAACAAAGCCTTGGCTAGGTGGGGGTCCTCCCTCTGGTTCCCCTCTTTCCCTGGATTGTATGTTATCCAAGCACATGAGTCATTCTGTAGGGCCTTAGGAGAGAGGGCACCTGATGTGTGTGTGGGGACATCCATCTTTTCCTGAAGGTACACCTAGTAATCATTATTTCTGGTCCCCCAGAGTCTGTAACTAACACTGGCAAATACCCATATGCACTCCTCAAGAGAGAAATAAGGAAGATATTAGGACCTAGATGGAAACTGAGTGCAGGTCAGCTTGTGGAGTCCCTTGCGCTGCAAGTCCAAGCGGCCCCACCTCTGAGTCTGGTGGAGCAGGTGGGATTTTGTCAGTGAAGGGACTGAGCACAGGAGTGTGTGCAGAAGGGCAAAGGCAGAGAGTGCGGTGTGTGTGAGAAGAGAGACACGGCATCCCTGGGGTCGGGGAGGCAGCGGGAAGTGCCCAGAGGACCTGGAGGCACGTTGGGAGAGGCGGCCTGGTGAGCAGTGGGCATTTGGGGCTAGCACAGGCTTTAAACCACCGTGAGAGGGACGTGAAGACGTGTGTTTGTGTTTTGGGAAAGTGAGTTTGACGCGGCAAAGACAAGAGGCTGTGGAGGCTGTGGCTGGACAGCTGAGGGGCCTGTGTCCGGGACTCCTGGGCAGCTGGGCTTCATGCACAGACACACTGGGGCTCACGTCACGTGAAAAGTCCTTTTCTCTTCTAAATAAAACTATTAGGTAAGTCCCATCTGCTATCACCATGATTTTGCACGTAGTGATCTGTGTAACATTGGAAAGGTAATCTCAAGATACAGGTGTAACTTTGTTGAAGATGCAGGCTTTATGTTTTTCATTTTGTATCCAACAGCGAAAACTTTGTTGCAAACCAACCTAGGCCCACAGACTGACATATGAGACTCACTGAGTGCTTCAGGCCTTGTAGAGTCCAGGCAAAGGCAGCAGGAGCCCGCAGAGGGTGATGTGGGGTGCAGGGGAAGGGGTGGGTGGATCGAGAGTCCTTAAGTGGCATGACAGGACCTAGGACTCAGTGTGTGCATGTGAGGGAGGTGGGGGCCTCAGGGACAGCCCTGGCTTACTCAGCAAGGTGATGCAAGGAGACGAGGGGCCGAGTAGGTGGGGATGGCAGAGGGGCGGAGGGGCGAGCAGAGGGAGCTGTCCTGAGCGTGGCTTGTTGAGGTTTGTGCTGGGAGCTGCTCTGTGTCCTGTAAGGGATGGCCAGGCGGGTGCGGCCACGAGAGGAGGTGCAGGAGGGACAGGGAGGCAGAGCTCGTTACACTCCCGGGTCCTGGAGGCCGGAGGCACCGACCGCACGAGGGCCACGTGCAGGAAGCCCGAGGGGGGCCAGAGGCAGAAGGGGGAGGAGCCAGGGCAGAGCCGAGGCTGCAGCTTTTATTGGGCTTTCCGCTCCGAAGGCAAGACTGGACAGGGTGAACAGCCTCGGGTCAGCTTGCTTGGATGATCTCGGCGGGCTCTAAGCCACATGGGTGGCTCCTGGTTGCCTGGCCCCTGGCCCTGGGATAATGAAGGCAGTGGAACGTAGTCCCCTGGGTGTGTGTGGGCCCACAGAGGAGGAGGGCTCCAGCGGGTCAGCCTGCAGGTCACAGGAGTGCTCCTGAGAGCCCTTTGCCATCTCTAGGAGTTGGCCGCCCAGGAGGGGCAGTGTCTCCTCAATCAGAAAGTTTTTTAAAGATGTCAAAACATAATATACAGAAAATTAAAAATATATATGGTACGGAGACGTCTGGCGAGAGATGCCCAGTGTTCACTGAGGAGGGGCTGGACGCTGGGGAGGAGGGTTGTGAGCCTCGCTGTTTGGGTGGAGGGGCATCCCCCGTCGGACATGTGGGCGACCGGCATGTGTTGGCCTCAGAGCCCAGGGGCTAGTGGCGGGAGCCCCGGGGGCCCCCACGGGAGGACAGGAAGCTGAGCTGTCCTGCCGTACATGGGGGAGTGCCCCCTGCAGCCCGGACCCCGTTATGGGTGGACTTTGGGACCTGGGTGCGGGGGTTGCTGAGGCGGGTTCGCACCTGGTGGCAGTGACCCTCTTGTCTGCTCGCAGCTCTGTGGCCGTCACCATGTTCTGGAAGTTTGACTTGAGCACCACGTCCCACGTCGACAAGCTGCTGGATAAGGAGGACGTGACGCTGCGAGAGTTAATGGATGAAGATGACATCTTGCAGGAGTGCAAGGCCCAGAACCGGAAGCTGCTGGACTTCCTGTGCAGGCAGCAGAGCATGGAGGAGCTGGTGAGCCTCGTCACACAGGACCCGGCCCTGGGCGTGGAAGAGAAGGTCCGCTTCAAGTACGTACCGCGGCGCTGGGTGGCCTGGCGCTGGGCAGCGTGCAGGGTGGCAGCGGGCAGGGCTTGAGGACGGTCAGAGCCGGGCTTTCTGACAGGGTGGCTGACCGTAAACGTTTGCCCCGCCTGACATGCGAGAAGGCCCCTCCGGTGGGCTTTGCTTCTGGGATGTTGAAGATTTGGGGATCTCCTGTGTGTGATTCCTCACTCTGGATTATAGCGAGCTGCACCGTGTTGGAGTGTTTTGGGTGAATATGTGCTGAAGAAAGGCTGAGCTCTGACAGACCGATGGGTGCAGCCTTGGCCTGACTGGTGAAACAGCCAGTCCCCAGAGACAGGCGGCATCTGACTGCTCGACCGTGGGGTCTTGGGCCTGGAGGACATATTTTGTGTCATTAGTGATCCTGACCGTTCTCAGAGTTTTTCCTAAAATGTTCCATTCAACAGTCGGCTGGGATGTTAGGGGACAACAAAAGGGACAGGGCAAGGACTTAGGACAAGGGTTGGAGTGAGGACAGAGTGTGAATGGGTGGGGCCTCAGGTGACAGGAAGGACAGCAGAGCTGGCCTCTGGCTCTGAGGGTGCCTCTTTGGGCCCGAGCAGGCTCTGGGAAGCGGGGGAGCTGGGGCTAGTGATGCAGAGGGATTCAGGGCAGACAGGGTGCCCTCAGCTGCGCACGTGTCCCACAGGGAGTCGGCGTGTGGTGGTAAAGTCTTAGTTGGGAAACTACGGCCTGAGGTCAGATTCTGTTTTTGTGAGGCCTGCAAGCTGAGAATGGCTTTACATTTTTAAATGGAAAAAATAGAAAAATAATAATATCACATGAAAATGACAAAATTCACATTTCCTTGTCCGTCATTTTCACTGGAAAGTCTTGTTGGACACATCCATGACCCGTTGGCCGTGACAACATAGGCGTTCTAAAATATTGACTCTCTGGCCCTTTACTTTTTACAGAAAGTCTTTGATGACTTAGGAGGCAAGTAAAGAAGGACGGGGTGATGGGGAGTAGTGCTGCAGTCGTGGTGGTCCACCGCGCCCCTCTGACAGGGAGGCAGCCGGCGCTGGAAGAGGAGAGCTCTGCAAAGAGGCGGGGGCTTGCTTGTTGGGGAGCCAGGGGATTGGGGCCATGGTGATCACCTGTGATAGATCAGAGGCCATCGTCCCTGAGATGTGCCTGGTCAGCGCCTCTTATCTCAGCATCGCCATTAGTGGGCCCCATTCCTTTCACTCTCTCACTCCCAAATGTGTCCTGTTGCTGACCCGTCGAGGGTCTCCCTGTCTGGAGGGTGTTGGCGACAGTGTGACGGGGAGAAGGGCTGGGGCAGCATGTTGTGGTTCTGGGTAGAGGGGTCCCAGCGTGGCATCAGTGAGCCAGGAGAGCTTTATAGTCAGAGTTTGGGAGAGGTTAGCAGTGGGTGAGTACAAACAAAGCAAACAAGGCAGTGAGAATACCTTTAACTCTGAGGGAAGGGTGCATGTAAGTAAGCAAATAGAACAGTGTTTGCATGTTCATACAGAGGGCCACACTGGACATGGATTTAACTAATTGTGGTATAATTTTATAGAGAGAGGGGGAAAGGGCAGTGGGGCGGCAGGGCAGGGTGGCGTGAGGTGTGCGAGCTACATCTTCACCTTCCACCATAGGAGGTCAATTTGTAATACCTAAAATTGCTAGATGAAGAAGTGTACTTGTATTTTATTTGGAAACATGGACGTCAGTAATACAGAAAATGCCAGGAGACTGTGGTGACTGTCTCAGGAGTGGGATGTGGGAGTGGGAAAGGAGGGGGGCTGCCCTTCCTCACGAGCCCTGTCATACAGAGTCTTAAAAGCATTTGTGTGTATCACCTGTTTTTGGTTTTTGTTTTGTTTTTTTTAATATTTATTTATTTACGTGGCTGCTCTGAGTCTTAGTTGTGGCACACAGGATCTAGTTCCCTGACCAGGGATTGAACCCAGGCCCCCTGCATTGGGAGCGTGGAGTCTTAACCACTGGGCCACCAGGGAAGTCCCCATATCACCTGTTAAAAAAAGTAAAAAGCCTTTAATTTAAAAAGTAATTTTAGGGCTTCCCTGGTGGCGCAGTGGTTGAGAGTCCGCCTGCCGATGCAGGGGACACGGGTTCGTGCCCCAGTCCGGGAGGATCCCACATGCCGCGGAGCGGCTGGGCCCGTGAGCCGTGGCCGCTGAGCCTGCACGTCTGGAGCCTGTGCTCCGCAACGGGAGGGGCCACAGCAGTGAGAGGCCCGCGTACCGCAAATAAATAAATTAATTAATTAATTAAATAAAAGGTAATTTTAAAATTAACTTGCTTTTATTAAAAATTTATTTGCTTTTAATTAAAATTAAATCAAAACGTCCTTTTTGAGAAGAGGAATAGGCTGGGTAGATGGATGAGGTAGTAGCTGAAGGAAGAAGTGGAGTCAAGATCATTTTTTTAAAGATGCGAAAGATACAGATAGGCCCTGTTTCAGGCTTTGAGCCGTAGGTCTCCGTCGAGCTGCTCAGCTCAGCCCTCGGAGCGTGTGGCAGCAGCAGGTGACACAGTGGAGAGTGCGGAGCCAGTGCCTGCGCTGCTCTGCCTCTGGATGGCCGCCCCAGGCCACCTGGGCAGGGCGACAGCACCTCCTCCAGCCGCCTTTGTGCCTCTGCAGCCCAGCTGCTGTGGCTTCACCCTCGTGGCTGCAGGCTGGTTACGGAGAGACCCTTCCCGAGAGCAGGGAGTGTGCCCGAGCCACACGGGTCCAGAGGAGCTGCCCTGAGTGGTTAGCTGTTCTGCTAAAGCCAGAAGCTGCTCCATGCAGGTGAGACCTCTGTGGAGCAGCCCTGGGCCGGGAGCTGGCCACCTGGTCCAGCCTGAGAACCCTGAGGATGCTTCTGGCCTCTTTCTTGAGATTCCTGTGCACTTTGCAGAGTTCTGGACCATTTGAGAAATAAGACAGAAAAGCCAGCAGATGGACTCCAAGTTACCACTTCTGTTCCTCATGCTGGTGGTGTGGGGGGATGTTTTAGCTCTGAGTGGAGGGCTTCCTCTTTCCAAATCAGAGTTAGAACTGCTCACCCAGCGGGAAGCAGGGCTAGGTCAGGGCAGGACCCCAGGAAGGACCCCACCCCCACCCCCACCAAATAACCCTGCCTGCCACACTAAGGGGCAGAGCAGAGAGGACGGCTGAGCCCAGTTGCCCAGCTGAGCCCCTGGGGAGCAGCAGGGCAGGGCCCAGAGGGAGGCATGAAGCGGGGGAGAGGGAATGAATCCCTGCCGTTACGGTTCCTGGACTCTCCCATCCTCGCTCTGATAATTCCTGAGTCCACCTTCCGTGCTCCAGGATTTTGTCTTCCTCTTTTTTGTCTCCTTCCCCTGGCAAATCCTATTCTCTGGCAGCTTCCTGAGGAGGTCTGCATGGGGGGCAAGGTTGGGGTGCAGCCTGAGTGCATCGTTCTCTTTCCTGCTGGCTGTAAGCTCCCTCTGGTTTCCAGTCAGACTGGACATGCGTCTCCTGAAATTTTGAAGACTCCATAGGTGTCTTCGTCAACTGAAAGAAAAAAAAACGCACAGCCTAAAAGCTGAGAATAATGTTTTATTTGGCGGAATTTCTAAGGCTTCAAGCCCTGGAGACAGGACTCTCAGCTCGCTCTGAGGGACAGCTCTAAAGAGTGAGGGAGGGGCCAGGATATATAGGAGTTTTTGCAACAAAGACCAGGTAGTCGGGACTTCAAAAGTTTACTGTTCATTAAAGAAAACCAGACATCTTAAGTTAATTTAGCACTTTTCTGTGTATGGAAAGATGCAAGGGTCTGGGCTCGGGACTTCCCTGGTTGGTGGTGCAGTGGTTTGGAATCTGCCTGCCAATGCAGGGGACACTGGTTTGAGCCCTGGTCCGGGAAGATCCCACATGCCGCGAAGCAACTAAGCCCGTGCGCCACAACTACTGAGCCTGCACTCTAGAGCCCGCAAGCCACAACTACTGAGCCTGCATGCCTAGAGCCCATGCTCCGCAACAAGAGAAGCCACCACAATGAGAAGCCCGCGCACCGCAACGAAGAGTAGCCCCCGCTCGCTGCAACTAGAGAAAGCCTGTGCGCAGCAACGAAGACCCAACGTAGCCAAAAAAAAAAAAGGAGTCTGGGCTCACTGAAATCATTCCTTTGGTCTGCACCTCAGCTGTCTAGGGCCAGGATCCTGTGCTTTTCCCATCCTTGAGGGTGGCTGCTGTGGCTGAGCTGCTTTTCTCTCTCCCGGGTTCTCTCAGGGCTCACGGGGCAGGGCGGCCGGGGAGGCTCTAGTGGCTTGATGGCTGCAGCACCCTTTGTTTACTGACAGGGCAGCAGCATTTTTCGTTCACATCTTCTAGTTCCTAGTTCCAGCCCTGCTGCTGACGCGTCTGATGCCACAGGTGTGCAGCTTTCCTTAGGGGCATTTTAGGGCCTTTTCTAATCCTGTTGCTCTGGAATTTCCCAGTAATGTAACTTTATCCCTTGGGTTAAGGTAGGGGAATCTCAGAAGCAGGACCAATCATCCAGGAGAGTTTTATAGTCAAAGAGTTTGGGAGAAATTAGTAGTAAATAAGTATAAAACTAAGCAAACAAAACAAGGAGGAGGGGCTGGGAGTCTCACTGCACTGACCCTCCACCTGCCTGGTGGGCGCTGTCTCCATCCAGGCCTCTCTGAGTGCTACAGAGCGCAAGTGTGTGTGCCCAAAGCACAGTGAGGCCAGACAAACCGAAACGCCAGAGTTTGGAGCACAGGAAGGTTTTTTATTGCAGGCACCTGCAGGGAGAATGGGTGATTCATGCTCAAAACCCCCAAACTTGGGCTTCCCTGGGGGCGCAGTGGTTGAGAGTCCGCCTGCCGATGCAGGGGACACGGGTTCGTGCCCCGGTCCGGGAAGATCCCACATGCCGCGGAGCGGCTGGGCCTGTGAGCCATGGCCGCTGAGCCTGCGCGTCCGGAGCCTGTGCTCCACAATGGGAGAGGCCACAACAGTGAGAGGCCCGCGTACCGCAAACAAACAAACAAAAAACACCCCAAACTCCCCAATTTCAGGGGAGAAGTTTTATAGGGAAAATTTGGGGTGAGGGCTGCGGAGTATGTGGCTGTCTTCTCGTTGGCTGGCAGTCAGGTAACAGAGCAGATGCTCCAGGGATCTTGGGTTCAGCCTGAAGTTACTGTCCTCCTGGATGGAGGCCTTGGTTCTGCTGAAGGGCTCACAGATACTGTTATGTGTATCCCTCGAGGAGGAACCAGGACCTGCACCATTGGTTCTTGGCTGCCCCTCCCTTGTTTCTTCAGCCCTCCCTTCCCTGATTAGTAACTGTTTGAACCTGCCCTTTGGAACGTGCGGAATGTCAGGGAGGCTGAATGAAGCCTATTTCCTACCAACAAGAAATAGTGGACACAGAAAGGCTTTCATGCCCTGGAGGGCTCCACAGGGTCCTTCTGGGTTTCTTGAGCTGTGTGTCTGGTTGCCCACCCTCCTCCCCCAGGACCCTGAGACACAGACCTGCCTCATGCGCCTGGCCTGCTTCCCTGGCCGCCACCCTCTAGGTTCATTCCGCGGAGTTTCTACCTCTCTTGTCTTTTCTTCCTTGCATTATGGCCACAAACCTCTATGTTCCGTCTGCCGTGTTTAACTGGGATGGCTATTTCCTGCATAAATTATATAAATTATTAGAGCAGTACCTGTTTTTCTGAAGAGTAATTATAAAATACTGATAGAGATCTCAGTCCCTCCACCTAGATGCAACCTTGTCTAAGTACAACAGCGCCTTGTGGCTCAGCTTGCCATACACGTGCACAATTCGTGTGTGTGCGCGTGCGCACACGCAGAGACTGGATGGGAGCCTTTCCGTGTGCTCTGGAAAAGCCTCTGTGCGTTTCTCTGGGGCATGCTTCTCCCTTGTTGCTTGGTGAGTCTTGTCTTGTTGTTTGGAGTCTGGTGGGTACCTCTCCGCCCGTGTCCTGTGGGGCCTTGTGCCGGCCTTGGGTGCTGCACTCCGAGCAGGCTCTCTGGCCTCTGCCCCTTGCGGCCCTGCACTGTCTGCTGTGCTGGTCGCTGTGGGCCACGTCCACGGTACGGAGCTGCCCCATCTCATCCTCGCCTCGACCCCGTGAGCTGGGCGCTGGCCACACCTCGTCTGGGCCCCTCTGTGTGGATCGGGCGTTCGCTCATACCCGGCTGCCCGCTTGGCTTCAGAAGGCCCTCTTCTCTGGGTGACGGGGAGCACCCACCCCACAGCCAGGCTGAGCTCCTGTCCCCTGCCCTCCATGCTGGGCCGGCCGCCAGGCCCTAGCTGACCGCAGTGACCACCTGGGGTTAGGCCCTTGCTGGGGCCGTGTGGGTGGCTACCAGGAGCCGTAGGGTCACAGTGGCTGACCTTGACCCCGGGCTTACTGTGCGCCAGACGCTGCTACTCTGCTTTATACGCAGCCTCGTGGGGAAGGCGGACACTCAGACCTACATGTTCAGAGAAAGCAGCCTAGACACAGAAACGTTAGGTAAGGTGCCTGAGGCTGCACAGCATGTCCCGTGTAGCTTGGTGCCAGGTGTGCTCCAGGGCAGTCAGCCCCACAGGATGCTCCCGCCAGGTTCCTGCCTGCTCTGGCCCTGGGCACCCTCACCTGTGTTCCCAGATGTGCTGAGTGTGGCACCAGGCATTGTCACTGCACTGCTATGGTGGGCTCTGTCCTGGATGCAGCAGGACATTGGGTAGGCCTGTCCCAGGACCACAGCAGTGACCCCATGTCTGTCAGAGGGTCAGGCAGGGAGCATAGTGGTATGGGATTACACGTAATGGGATCAGGATTATTTTGTGTCTGATCTTTTTTTTTTTAAAGTAAGTAAATGTATTCATTTATTTATTTATTATTTTTGGCTGCATTGGGTCTTAGTTGCTGCGCGTGGGCTTTCTTTAGTTGCGGCGAGCGGGGACTACTCTTCGTTGCGGTGCGTGGGCTTCTCATTGCGGTGGCTTCTCTCGTTGCCGAGCACGGGCTCTAGGTGCGTGGGCTTCAGTAGTTGTGGCACGTGGGCTCTAGAGCGCAGGCCCAGTAGTTGTGGCGCATGGGCTTAGTTGCTCTGCGGCATGTGGGATCTTCCCAGACCAGGGCTCGAACCAGTGTCCCCTGCATTGGCAGGTGGATTCTTAATCACTGCGCCACCAGGGAAGCCCCTGTCTGATCATTTTTATCAAATGAATAGTACATCGTTTACATATATTGGTATATCTTAATAATAATTTGCCTGCATAACACTTCAGAACTGGTACTGCATTGTAAACTGCTGATGAAGCATCTCTTCAGTGTGGGAACAAGCTAGATCTGTGCTTGTTGACATGTGGGGTCAGGAAAGGCTTGGAGAGGGGAGGACGAACCTGATGGAGGTGAGAGACATGGCAGGTGAGTAGGAGGGCAGAGGAGAAGCCAAAAGATTAGGAAAGGTTCCGTAGAGAATGGAAGTAGAGTCAGAAAATGTGGGATGTCAGAGTTTAGGGTATGAGGAGCCAGAAAAAGGTATGATAAAAACATTGAGGTTCTAGTAGTCAAAAATGCCGGTTGGTCACAGAATAATCACATTTTTCTTCTGTTCCAGGGTCTAGCCATGTTTGGTTTCTGCCTGTGGATCTGCTTCCTAAGGGGCAGATCATTCAGGTAGCTTCCTGAGTAGTGGGGAAGTCTCATTCACCTACAGTTGCTTGCACTGTGCCCCTTCAGGTACCCAAACACAGCCTGTGAGCTGCTGACGTGTGACGTGCCGCAGATCAGTGACAGACTGGGAGGGGACGAGACTTTGCTCAACCTTCTTTACGACTTCTTGAACCGTGAGCCGCCTCTCAATCCTCTCCTCGCCAGTTTTTTCAGCAAGACCATCGGCAGTCTCATCGCAAGAAGAACTGCACAGGTACTCCTCTGCCAAGCCCGCGAGACGCGGGAGGGAGGCGCGGCTGACCCCGTGGCATCTTGCCGTCAGCCGCTGCTGTGTGGCCTGTGCACCAGGCTGTGGGGGCAGGCTTCCGACTGTCCTGTGGGACACGCGTGGAGCTGTGTGGGCTGCTGCTGTGGGGGCTGGGATTTGATTAAGAAAGTGGCTTCCCAAGAGAGACTTCCTCTGGCCGGCTCTGAAATAAGCAGCACCTCTGCCACCCCTGGGAGCTGCACAGGGCCCCAAACTAGGCCAGCTCGTCCTGTCACTGACCAGTCATGGGTGAGAGATCCAGGACATACCTGCATCATGGCAGGACATTAGGGTGTCTGCTGCTGCATCTGTGTGGGTGGCAGGTGCCTGTATGTCTAGGGCACTTATTGTTTCAAAGCAAATTAAAGGAAATGCCTAGGACTTCCCTGGCCATCCAGCGGTTAGTATTTCGTGCTTCCACTGCAGGAGGTAGGGGTTTGATCCCTGGTCGGGGAACTAAGATCCCACCAGCCGCGTGGTGCAGCCAAAAAAAGAAAAAAGAAAAAAGGAATTGCCTAGTAATATTTTTCTGTAAAGCAGGGAGTGAACTCGTTTCATTCAGCTGGAGCGTGGGCCTCCTGGAGGCCACATTTGCTCCACGGTTGCTCCGGCCTTGCATCTGCCCTGGTGTGCTTCAGCACTGCACACCGTAGATGGCACGGGAGGGCCATGAGGTTTGCTGGCGCCTGTGCCCGTTACGTGCTTCAGGAGGCGGCCTTGTCAGTCTTTCACCTTTATCCCTGCTCGCCGTCCCCCAGGCACTATTTCAGAACAAACCCCAGGCGGCTTGTCGTTTCTTTGTCAATATTTCAGTGTGTATCTCTAAAACATAAGGACTTCCTTTTCTCCAGGCGTTGCGCCACGTGGTCGTAACTAGGATGTACGTGTGCTCAGCTTGAATGGCTGAAGTGAGAGTGGTTGAGCCAGTTTGCAGTCCCAGCAGCAGAGCATGACAGTTCCTGCTCTTCCACTTCCTCTCCAGCCCTGACTAATATTATCAGTCGGTTTATCTTATCTCTTCTGATGGTGTATATAACAGCATTGTGCTTTTAGTTTGCATCTCCCTGGTGACTAGTGAGGATGAGAACCTTTTCATGTATTAATTGGCCATTTAGATACTTTTTGTGTGAAGTCTCTTGCCCATTTTCTATCAGGCTGTCTCTTCTTTTTTCATTTGTAGGAATTCTATTTCGTGGATACAAGTCCTTTGTTGATTTTTTTGGGGGGGTGGGGGGCGGTGTGCCACGTAGCTTGCTGGATCTTAGTTCCCTGACCCGGTATTGAACCCACGCCCTCGGTAGTGAAAGCCAAGAGTCCCACCCACTGGACTGCCAGGGAATTCCCCCTTTGTTGATTTTGCGTTGCAAACATCTTTTCCCACTCTGCTTGCTGGGTTTGGTTTTGTTTTTTACTCTCTTAATGGTATATTTTAATGAGCAGAGAGCCTGATTTTCATATAGTCCAAGTCATAACTCTTTTTATTTGTTTGTTTTTTTTTGTTGTTGTTGTTTTGTTAAGAAACTTCTGCTGACTTCGAAATCATAAAGATAATTCTCTTACTACTCTTCTGTGTTATCTTTTAGAAGCTTTATTGTTTTACCTTCATATTCCTACCTACAGTCCACCTGGAATTGATTCTTGTAAATGGTGTCAGACTGAAGTGTTTTTTCATATGGTTATTGTCCAGTTGACCCAGCACTGTATTGATAAGGCCGTGCTTTCTCAGTTGCTTCACAGTGTCCCTCTTGTCATAAATCAAGCAATCACGTGTGTATGCATTTCTTTTCTACTGTCCTGTTTGTAATTATGAACACAGCACTATTTAATTACTGTAGCTTTGTAAGTTTTGATGTTCGATAGAATTAGTCCTCTCACTTTGTTTTTCTTCAAGGTTGTTTTTACTATTCTTTGCCTTTTGCATTATTCTAGGATGAGCAAATTTTAGAGTGAGTTTGTCAGTTTCCACATTCTCCCCTGTTCCCCAGAAAAACCTGCTGAAGTTTTGATTAGGCTTGCATTTCCTATAGATTGGGGTTGGCTAATTATGGCCCACAGGCCAAAGCCAGCCCGCCCCTATTTTGTACAAGAAACTTTACTGAAACGCAGCTGCTCCTGTTTACATATTATCTATGGCTGCTTTTGTGCTATAGCAGAAAGCTGAGTAGTTAGGGCTTCTTTAATTTCTCTCAGTAACCAAGTTCTTTGGGTAGAGGTCTTACATAGTTCTCGTTATGTTTATCCTTAGGTACTTGATATTTTCATGTTATTCTAAACAGTGTCTTTTTTATTGAAAAATTTTATTGAGATAATTGTAGATTCGCGTGCAGTTTTATGAAAGAACGTAAAGCTACCTTTTGTACACTTTGCCTGGTTTCCTTCAGTGGTGCCATTTTGTAAAATGCTAGCAGAAGATCGCAACCAGGACATTGACATTTCACTTGCAGGCATTTGTGTGTGTACGTGTGTTAAGTTCAGTACAATTTATCACTTGTGTAGGTTCGTGTCTCCATCGTCAGTCAACATACTGAACGGTTCTTAAACCATAAGGATCCTTTGTGTTGCCCTTTTATAACTACTCCCACCTTCCTCTGGCCTCTATCCCTTCACCCATCCCTAACCTCTGGCAACCACTAGTCTGCTTCATTTCAGAAATTTCGTTTTCTCAAACTGTTATTTAAATTAAATCATATAACATATAGGCCTTATGGCTTTTTTTTCTAGCATACATCCCTGAAGAGTCATCCAAGTTGTTGTATGTATCAGTAGGACATTCGCTTTTATTGCAGTGTGAGTAGTGTTCCATGGTGTGGATGGAACACAGTTTGTTAAACCATTCACATGTTGAAGGACATCTGGGCTGATTCCAGTTTTTGGAAATATCAATAAAGCTACTGTTCTAATAATTTATATTCTTTTTACTTTTTTTTTTTTAATTTTTATTTTTAACCACGCCACACGGCATGTGGGATCCTAGTTCCCCACCAGGGATCAAACCCATGCCCCCTGCAGTGGAAGCATGGAGTCATAACCACTGGACTGCCAGCGAATTCCTTATATTCTTTTTTTAAATCTATGTATAAGATCATACCATCTGTGATTAATGACAGTTTTATTTTGTCCTTTATAAATGTTACACTTTTTGTCTCTTTTTCTTGCCTTGTTGCATTGTCTGGAACCTTTAATACATTGTTGAATTGAAGTGGTGATAGTGGGCCTCTGTTTTATTTATTGCCTCTGAGGAAAAGCTTTCACTGTTTTACAATTAAGTATGTTGTTTGTTGTGGAGTTTATTTTGTTCGTTTGTTTTGTTTTTTGGGTTTTTTTTTTGCGGTACGCGGGCCTCTCACTGTTGTGGCCTCTCCCGTTGTGGAGCACAGGCTCCGGACGCGCAGGCTCAGCAGCCATGGCTCACAGGCCCAGCCGCTCCGCGGCGTGTGGGAATTTCCTGGACCAGGGCACGAACCCGTGTCCCCTGCATCGGCAGGCGGACTCTCAACCACTGCTCCACCAGGGAAGCCCCATATTGCTTTCTTTTTAAGAATTTTTGTATCTGTGGCCATCAGTGAGATTGGCTTATAATTTCCTTCCCTTTTCTTTTTTGTTTTTTAATTTTTAATGGGGTATAATTGATATACAATGTTGTGTTAGTTTCAGGTGTACAGCAAAGTGAATCTATTATACATACACACATATCCACTCTTTTTTAGCTTCTTTTCCCTTATAGGCCTTTACAGAGTATTGAGTAGAGTTCCCTGTGCTCTACAGTAGGTCTTTATATAATTTCCTTTTCTTAAAGTGCGCATATCAAGGTTTTGGAATCGAGGTTTTATGTCCTCATACAATGATATGGGGCATCTTCTCTCATTTTATGAGAGAAGGACCCTGGAGGAGTCCTGCATAAGATTGGGGTTATTTTTCTTTAAATTTTGGAGAGAATTCACTAGTAAAGCCTTTAGAGCCTGGAGTCTTCTGTATGGGGAGGCTTTTAATTAGAGATTTTGTTTCTTTTGACACTCTAGAACTCCAGATTTTCTCTTTCTTCTTGTCAGTTTACGTAAGTGAGTTTTTCAAAGGAATTTTTCATTTTTCCAAATTTACAGAAATTGGCCTAAACTTGTTCCGGATAACCCCTTGTAATGGTGTTTATATCTGTAGGGTGTGTAGGATGTTCCCTGGAGCCTTCTCTGCTGTTTTCAGTCTTTCTCTCTAATCACGCTTTTCAAAGAACCCCCGCCCCTGCCCCCCACTCCCCAACCCCCCCGCCCCTGTTGCCTCTCTTCTCTCTCTTCCTCCTCCTTCCCCTCCTTCCCTTCACTTCTGGCATGAGGGTTCTGGCATGAGGGTGGTTGGGATCCCTTGCCTGTTCCGTGTCCCCATTGTCCCCAGTAGAGTCCTGGGTCTGTGCAGTGGCCTGGACTTGCAGGCACCTCGTCTCTGTGGCCAACTGAGCCGAGCTTGCCAACACGTGTCCAAGAAGGCCTCTGCCTGGGCTTCTCCCGTCCCTCTGCGCTCAGGCACCACACCCTGTGACTGCACACTCAGCCAGCCAGCTGTGTCGTGTCTTGTCGGCTCTGGTCACCAGCCAGCTGCACCCCTCCGCCTCTGCTTTTCTGAAACCTCAGTCCTTTCCCTTCAGCCACCTGTGGGGCCTGTCAGCTTTCCGGGTTTGTGTCCCCTGTCCGGGAGCTGTCAACTCGGGTGCTGGGGCTGCACTTGTGCCCAGTCTCGGTGTGTGGCAAACTCTGCCAGCCCAGGGTCCTCTCAGGCCCCCACCGCCTCGTGGACTCGCCTGTGTTCAGGGCTCTGCCTGTCATTGCTGGGGGGGCGGCGGAGGGGGCTTTCTTACAGCTCTTTCCACGTCTTTCCATTATTTCTGCTCACTGTTGTTGAAAATGAATCTTTCCCATGGCAGTTCTTGGGGGCAGCATCTCCTGGTGGTCAGGGTCTGCCCTGCTCACCTCTCAGGGGCTGTCTGGTTGCAGGTGATTGTGTTCTTGAGGAAGAAGGACAAGTTCATCAGCCTGCTGTTGAAGCACATCGGCACCTCGGCCCTCATGGACCTGCTGCTGCGCCTGGTCAGCTGCGTAGAGCCCGCCGGGCTCCGGCAGGAGGTCCTGCATGTGAGTGTGTGGGCCCCCTCCTCCCTGGAGCCCCTCCCCGTCTGCGTGGGCTCTGCACATTCTCCGAGTGTGGAGTAAGTGCCTCCTGGTATAAGGAGGCTGGAGCTGGTGAAGCAGCACCGGGGTGCCCAGCACCCCAGCTTTCCACCCAGCAGGACCTTCCCCTCCTGATGAGAACCACACAGGGGTTCTCGTCAAGGCTTGTATTTGAGGCTGGGTCTGGCATCTGCCCCTTTTCTCTTGTCCTGCCTCAGTCCATTCATCAGCAGAGAGCAGAAGTGGGTTTCCTCACTTGTGCCCCACCCCTAGGGCTGCTAGGTCTCCATTGGGTGCTGGTCCTGTGCCCGAGTACGTGCCCAAGAGGAAACAGTCGCCGAAGAGGATTCCATGCAGAGACGTTTCGAAGACCAGAGTTGGCCTGTGTCTGTCCTGACAGTATTCACAGCGAGAGGGGCTACCCATAGCTCCCTGAGGGCTTTCCCAGAAGAGGGGAGGGTGCTCAACCCCAAGAAGCCCAGGAAACCAGTGCCGGACAAAGAATCTGCTGCTGTTGGGCAGGTGTTGTTTGTAATGCAGCTTAAGATAGAATAAGTAAACCATTGGTCCTTCTTGACGGTTTTCCAGCTCCTGGAATTAGGTGACAGTTGTCGCTCTCAGATTCATAACCCGCTTCGTTATGGAGCGGCCTCCCACTGAGAGTTAATCATAGTAGCTGATGTGGCACAGTGAGAGCCGCGGGAACGTCAGCCGTTGCTGAACGTTAGTGGGACGCCTGCCCTGACTACACTGAGCCCATTTTGGGGTAAGGAAGTGCGTAGAGGAGCCGGACTGACCTGGAGCCCGGGCGCTGCAGGGAGCAGCTGGGCTGTGTGCTGGGAGAGCCCCATCGGCGCGGGTGGCTCCAGGCTCCGCTTCGGAGACGTCCTAAAAACAGAGCTCACGTGTGTTTAAGAGTCTGGACCATTAGGGCATGTGGAAGGGGATCCCCTCCTTTACAGTCTTTGGGTCACTCCAGAATTCGGCCACTGCTTGTGCTTTCAGGGTCTGGGTGGACGCACGTGTTGGGTGAAGTATCTCTGTGCCAGAACCTGGCGCGTGGATTTCTGTTGCACTGAAGGACTTACCTTCCATTTCGTCAGATGTGAGCGGAGTCACTTACAGGCCTCCTTTTCCCTTTCAGTGGCTTAATGAAGAGAAGCTCATCCAGAGGCTCGTGGAATTGATCCACCCGAGTCAGGATGAAGATGTGAGTATGGGCTCGTGGACCCCACCTTTGAGCAGGCGCCCCTCGCTCAGGGCTGGCAGAGAGCGCTCTCCACTGCTGTCTGAGGGGGCAAGTCACTCCTTTCCTCAGATGCTCTTCCTTTAATCAAGCACTGACTTGCAGACTTTTTTTTTCTAAAATATAGTACATACATATTATAAAAAAACAGTCCGAATAGAATTGTATGTTATCTATGGCTGAGTAACAGATGACCCCAAAACTTAGTTGCTTATAACAGTAAGTATTTTTTATCTCAGTTTTTATGGGCCAGGGGTCACAGGTCCTCTGCCCAGGGTCTCTCACAAGACTGTGGTCACCTCAGGGCTCAACGAGGGGAGGGTCTGCCCCCAGGGTCACTGGTGGCTCTGCAGGACTCAGTTCCTTATTTTATTTATTTATTTATTTGTTTGTTTATTTTTATTTCTTGGCTGTGTGGCATGTGGGATTTTAGTTCCTTGACCAGGGATCGAACCCACGCCCCCTACCCATACCCCTTGCGTTGGAAACACAGAGTCTTAACCACTGGACCACCAGGGAAGTGCCAGGACTCAGCTTCCTGAGGGCTGCTGGCTGAGGCTACCCTTGGCCCCATGCCCCCCGGGCCTCTCCGCAGGGCAGCTCGCAGCCTGCTGCTGCGTCCTCTGGGGCAGGCACCTGACCTACAGGTGACAGTCCTCGCCGGCGTGCCGCCGCTGTGAGTGCTGGTTCTAGCCTGCGCTCGAGGAGATGGGGTCTACAGGGGCGTGAGCTCCGGAGGGAGCGTGTGGGGTGGCAGTGGGGCTCCTCTCAGCCCCTGCCCGCTCCTTGCGGTATCACAGTTGAGAGTGTGGGGAATATCCCGATAGGCCTTTTCCTACACGTGACAACTGCACACGGCTGCACACGCACGGTCTCCTTAGCACTTTGGAGAGCGGTGGTCCTGACTCATGTCTGAGCCTTTGCTGCTGCCTGGCTGTGCTGTTTGGGGCTCTTTTGGCCCACGGGCCTGGCCAGGCAGCCGGGCAAGGGTGTCTGTGCTCCAGATCTGGGAAGGGAGATGCCCCTCCACCAGTGTGAACGCTGTGAGCTGACTGGCCCTTTCCCAGTCCCCGAGGCAGCTGGGAGGCCGCGGAGGCAACCTGGCTGCTTTCAGTCTTGCCTAAAACAGTCACGAAGCACTTCCTTCAGCTTGGTTTCCCGTGGCGCGCACGTGAAGGCTGCTTGTTAGGTGCTCCCTGCGCCGAGCCGGTGGCTGAGTTTCTCTCTGACCCTGTTCATCTGCTCCACAGACTCAGCCCACGTGGCTGGCAAAGGCACCAAATCAGAGGTTCTGAATTTTTATGGGCTTAATGTTTCTCTAGAAAAGTTGAGTCCTTTATTTTCTCTGTAGCAACTGTCCTGTTTTCTTGAGCTCACAGGACCCACCCTGTGTGTTAATAGCCACTTGTTGTGTTAGTACCACAGGCACACTCGCGGTGTCTGTCTGAGGGTATAGAACGATGTCTGCGTGGCGTGCTCGACCGTCGAGGCCCCATGGGAGCTCTTGGGGGGCGGCCAGATCTGCGCCCCACGGTGAGAGGCAGGCCAGGCTGAGACGAGCCGCCTTCGAGTCCAGCGCCTCAGCAGACCTGCCGCAGCAGCCGCTCTGACCGTGCGGCAGGCCGGCCCTGAAGGCGGCTCTTCATCCCTGTCCTTTCAGAGGCAGTCCAACGCTTCGCAGACGCTCTGCGACATCGTCAGGCTGGGCAGGGAGCAGGGCAGCCCGCTGCAGGAAGCTCCAGAGCCAGACCCCCTCCTCATGGCGCTGGAGTCGTGAGTGTGGGCTGCAGCGCTGGGGGGCCTGGGCTGAGGGCCAGGGACACCGCCACCTCCTCTGATCGTTTCTGAGGAACTCGCCCCGATCCACAGTTAACTTGATGGGCCTCTTTCTCACGGGAGGTGTCTCCTGGCAGGTTCAGAGAATGCGGGCCCCCGGGGCAGCCGTGTCCTAAAAACCCTGGGTGTGTGGCCTGAGCCCCGAGCGGGGCCTCTCTGGGATTCAGGGTGCTGCTCCTTCGGCGCGGGTGGGGGTGGGGTCTGTGCATCCCCCCGCCAGGCAGTGACCTTGCGCGTGTCCGACAGGCAGGACTGCGTGGAACGGCTGCTGAGGAACATGTTTGACGGAGCCCAGACCGAGCTCTGCCTCGTCAGCGGGACCCAGGTGCTACTGACCTTGCTTGAGCCCCGGCGGGCGGGGTGAGTGTCTCCCGAGAAGGAGAGTGCTGCCACTTCAGTGACGGAGGCCCAGGGGAGTGGCCGGGTGTGCTGTTTGTGCTTTTAATGTTTCTAATGATGCAGGTGATCATGGGGACAGACTGTCCTTGTTGAAAAGATAAACTTGACGGCTGTAAAGTCCCCTTTGACCTTCGCCATCAATCACATCCCCACCTCAGCCCAAAGACACCCCCTGTCGCCAGTTTGCAAAGTGTTTATAGACGTGTGTGCAGAACAGGCACGGCCAGTGGGCTTCCCCAAGGAGTGTCCCGATGAGTACCCCCAGCACGTGTGTGTGTGTGTCTCTGTGTGTATATGTGTGCATATGTGTATATAGGTACGCGCGTGTGCGCGCGAACGCACGTGTGTATGTGTGTTTGCGTGTGCACTTCTGTCTGCTCTGTCCTGTCACGTGCCGTGCTGGTGGTCTGATTCCCAAGGAGACTGCAGTTCCCTCATGTCCTTGCTCTGGAAGGAGCTTCACTGTAGCCCCCAGCACTGATAGCCTGTGCTGTTTTTTTAAAGAAAAGGACAACCAGAAAATAACAAGAAATTGACTTAATCTCAATGGTGAGATTATTAGCAGTTTCTTTCTTTCCCTCTGGTACCCAATACATATTTATTAGTTTATTACCTAAAAAGAGAATTATGATGTTATCATCGTTTAGTTAGAAACCAGAATATTGCTTATTCATCTTTATGAGCCCAGGAAGGCTGGGCCCTTCCCGCAGGAAGTGGGGACTCTGGTGAGTGCCTCGCCTGCGATGCAGGGACAGTGTGACAATGCAGAAAACAGATGAGCCGGTTCATTCTCTCTGCTTTTTTATCCTTTTATGTGGCCTCTTTTATCCTTTTATGGCCAGTCCTGTCTCTCAGCCGAGGAGTGGGGTCGACAGTGAAGGTTTTCAAGGTGGGAGGAGGGAGCAGAGCTGCTTCGAGGGTGTGACGCCCACAGCCCGTCAGGGCCATCACCTGGGCACGGCCCCCACCCCCATACGGTCAGCAGCCTCCCTGGAGATGACAAGTGGGCACTTCGGGAGGGGGTATGGTGTAATGGGACTAGTGTCCCCGTGTCCAGCTGCCTCTGGTCCACAGGATGGAGGGCTTGCTGGACTCCTGCTCTCAGGGACTGGACAGGCTGTGTGCCGTCAGCTCCGGCGTCCTGCGCGGCATCGAGCCACGGCTGAAGGACTTCCACCAGCTTCTGCTCAGCCCGCCAAAGGTAGGTGCCCCGAGCAAAGGTCGGGGGCTCTGGAGACCTCGTGGGCTGGGTCGCTTGCAAGGCAAAGACCCCACTCGCCACCCAGGATGACAAGCGCACTCAGACCCCATCTGCCGAGTGTCCATCTTCTCTTTGAAGAGTTGGACAGTTCGCCACCCCCCCCCAGGCAACTCCTGCCTTCTGACGGGGGTGTCTGAGAGCCCGAGTGCACTGGAGACCTGGCCTCTTGAGTTGGGGGCACCCAGCCAAGGAGTGAGGGGGGTCCCAGAGGAGACCCTTTGCTCAGCTGAGCAGCGGTGGTCATGGTGAGGAAGACCCAGTCCCTCTGCACCTCAGTGCCCCGGGCACAGCCCCTTCGCCTCTCCTGGTGCCTCTCTTGGGCACCCGCCGTGGTCTACCATACTGTTTCTTACATATATCAGCTTGTGGTCTGCCTTCCCCACTAGAAAGGAGGACTCATGAAGTCAGGGATTCTGGAACATTCTGCTAATGAAAAGGTAGATGCACTGTGCTCCGTGTGTGGGATCACCCCATCTCACGAGGCCACCCTTGTCATCAGTCTCCTCCGTCTTATACGCTGAGGTCACATCCCTTCGGCTGGCAGGCTGAGACCAGAGTGCCCTAGGCACCCAGGAGCAGCGGCCCACCCTCACTCAGTCTTGTGAGCCCTGAGGGGAGCGGTGGGGCTCTTAACCCGACTGACCCCTTGGCTCCTCCTGCAGACCACATTGCCTTGAGGACCCCTCCCCGGCTGGGCCACGTCATGCAGCAGCGGCCCTGGCCCTTCGACCAGGGTCAGGTCAAAGAGAAGCCCACACATGGGTGGTGATCACACCGGTCACAAGGCTCTAACTGGGCCGTCCTTTTGTGTTTGCAGAAAGCAGCGATCCTGACCACCATTGGCGTGCTGGAGGAGCCCCTGGGTAACGCCCGCCTGCACGGAGCTCGCCTCGTGGCCGCCCTGCTGCACACGAACACGCCCAGCATCAACCAGGAGCTCTGCCGGCTCAACACCATGGGCTTGCTGCTGGTGAGCGGACACCTGCCCCGCCTGGGACCTCAGCGCCCAGGTGAAGGCCTGCCCGAAGGGAGGCTCTGGTTCGGTTCTGGGGCAGGCACAGTCTGTGCAGAGACCGCGTCCTGCCCCCCAGGCTTGAGGCCAGGTCACTGGTGAGGCGCACCGAGTGACGCTGGGACCCGCCTCCGTGTAGGCTCATGCAGGGCTGCCCTGGAAGCAGAGGGAGCCGGTAATATGGTCCCTCCCCTTTCTGATTTCTGCCTTAATAGAGAACTTTGAAGCTCTTCAGCCTAAAACGCCCTAAAGAGCTGCTCCTCGTCCCCACAGTAAAGGCAGAGCCTGTGGGGAGCTCCTCTGGTGGGCACGCTGTGGGGGTCTGAGGGAGGGTCTGCAGGCAGTGACCACAGGGCGCTGCTGACGGGGAGGGGACCTCGCTCAAGCTGTACACGGAGCTCATGCATCCCCAGCCTTCTCCTCAGCCTTGCCCCTGGGCCTCTGCTCCCAGGAAGCTGAAATATCCTTACATTTAAATCTCAATCCCAGAAGGAGCTGCCTTGGACCTGGGCCTGAAGGACTGCCTGCCTCAGGAGTCCTTCCAGCGTTTGGAAGTCACTGGGCTCTGCTGTGACTGTAGAGCCTGGATGTGGGTCAGAGGGCGACTAGGAAAGACCTCAGTCATTTCTTTTCCTCTCCTCCGAGAAAGTTCTCTCTCTCCCACTCCCCCTTTCTACTTTTCATTTATTGTGGCAAAATATATGTAACATGAAATACACCATTTTAATAACTTGCAAGCATATGGTTCAACGTTCACGTTGTTGTATAACCATTACCACGATCTCCAGGACTTTCTCATCTTCTCCAGCTCTGAGCATTAAACACTCGGTCCTCATCCCCCCGCCAGTCCCCAGCCCTGGCACCCACCCTTCTACTTTCTGTCTCTATGGATCCGACTATTCCAGGGATTCCTATGTAAGTGGAATCAAACAGTATATCGCCTTTTCTGTCTGGCTTATTTCACTTAGTATAATGTTCATCCATGTGGTAGCATGTGTCACAATTTCTTTCCTTTTTAAGGCTGAATGATATTTCATTGTGTGGGTGTACTGCGTTTTGCTTATCCGTTCATATGTTGGTGGACAATTGGGTTGCTTCCACATTTTGGCTATTTTTAATAATGCTGCTATAAACATGGATGTACAAATATCTGTTTCAGCCCCTGCTTTCACTTCTGACTACATACCTAGAAGTGGAATTGATGGGTCATACAGTAATTCTATGTTCAGCTTTTTGAGGCACCCACACACTGTTTTCCCCAGTGGGTACACTGTTTTACATTCACACCAGCAATGTATGAGGGTTCCAATTTCATCACTAACACGTGTTTTCCATGTTTTTGATAATAGCCATCCAGATGGGTTTGAGGTGGTACCTCACTGTGTTTTGATTTGCGTTTCCTTAGTGATTAGTGATGCTGAGCATTTTTTCATGTGCTTTTGCTGGCCATTTGTGTATCTTTGGAGAACTGTCTGTTCAAGTCCTCTGCCCATTTTTGAATTGGGTTGTTCGTTTTGTTGTTGTTGTTGAATTGAAGGAGTTCTTTATATATTCTGGATATTAAGCGCTTAGATACATGATTTGCAAATATTTTCTCCCATTCTGTGAGTTGTCTTTTTGCCCTCTTGATGGTGTCCTCTGACGCACAAAGGTTTTCATTTTGATGAAGTCCAGTTTATCTGTTTTTTTTCTTTTTTTAAATTAATTATTTTATTTATTTTTGGCTGCGTTGGGTCTTTGTTGCTGTGCGTGGGCTTTCTCTAGTAGCAGTGAGTGGGGGGCTGCTCTTAGTTGTGGTACGTGAGCTTCTCATTGCGGTGGCTTCTCTTGTTGTGGAGCACGGGCTCTAGGCGTGCAGGCTTCAGTAGTTGTGGCTCGTGGGCTCTAGAGTGCAGGTTCAGTAGTTGTGGCACACGGGCTTAGTTGCTCTGCGGCATGTGGGATCTTCCGGACCAGGGCTCGAACCCTTGTCCCCTGCATTGGCAGGCGGATTCTTAACCACTGCGCCACCAGGGAAGTCGCAAGTTTATCTGTTTTTTTCTTTTGTTTCTTGTGCATTTGGTGTCATACCTATACCTAAGAAATCATTGCCAAATCCACTGTCATGCAACTTTCCCCGTGTTTTCTTCTAAGTACTTTATAGTTTTAGCTCTTTCGGGTCTTTGGTCCGTTCTGAGTTTGTATATCTATGCAGTGCAAGGTAAGGGTCCAGCTTCATTCTTTTGCATGTGGATATCACAGCACCATTTGTTTTGTTTTGTTTTTTGAATGTAAGTTTCATGTGTAGGTTATATTTCTACTTCTTCATACCCTATTGCATGCTCACCACCAAAGATTTAGTTTCCATCTGTCACCATACAGCTGATCCCCTTTACCCATTTCGTCCTCCTCCCTACCCCATCCCTTACCACTGGTAACCACTACTCTGTATCTACATGTTTGTTTTTGTTTGGTTTGTTTATTTTGTTTGTTTTTCATTGATGAAATTATACGGTATTTGTCTTTCTCCATCTGACCTACTTCATTTAGCATACTACCCTCTAGGTCCATCCATGTTGCTGCAAATGGCATTATATCATTCTTTTTTATGGCTGAGTGATACTCCATTGTATATATGTACCACATCTTCTTTATCCATTCATCTGTTTATGGGCATTTAGGTCATTTCCATATCTTGGTTATTGCAAATAATTCTGCAGTGAACATGGAGGGGCATATATCTTTTAAAATTAGTGTTTTTGTATTCTTTGGGTAAATAGGAATGGAATTGTTGGATCATATGATTGTTCTATTTTTAATTTTTTGAGGAGCGTCCACACTGTGTTCCACAGTGGTTGCACCAGTTTACATTCCCACCACCAGTGCACAAGGTCCTCTCTTCTCTCCATCCTCGCCAACACTTGTTATCTCTTTCAGCACCTTTTGTTGAAGACACTGTCCTTTTCCCACTGGGTGATCTTGGCGCCCTTGTTGAAAATAAATTGACCGTATGTGTGAAGATTCAGTTCTTTGGATTATTGTTAGTGGGAAAAAATGCAACAGAGTTTTGTGTGTTGATCTTTTATCCTGGAACTTGGCTGAATTTGTTTATTTGCTCTAACAGTTTATGTGGAATTTGTACAATTTTCTGCATATAAGATTGTATCATCTGTGAACAGAGATAATTTTATTTCTTTCCAATTTAGATGCCCTTTATTTTTATTTTTTTAAATTTTTAAATTTTATTTTTTATAAGCAGGTTCTTATTAGTCATCCATTTTATACACATCAGTGTACACGTCAATCCCAATCTCCCAATTCATCCCCCACCCCACCCCCTGCCGCTTTCCCCCCTTGGTGTCCATATGCTTGTTCTCTACATCTGTGTCTCTATTTCTGCCCTGCAAACTGGTTCCTCTGTACCATTTTTCTAGGTTCCACTTATATGCATTAATATACAATATTTGTTTTTCTCTTTCTGACTTACTTTACTCTGTATGACAGTCTCTAGATTCATCCACGTCTCTACAAAGGACCCAGCTTCGTTCCTTTTTATGGCTGAGTAATATTCCATTGAATATATGTACCACATCTTCTATATCCATTCGTCTGTCGATGGGCATTTAGGTTGCTTCCGTGACCTGGCAATTGTAAATAGTGCTGCAGTGAACATTGGGGTGCATGTGTCTTTTTGAATTATGGTTTTCTCAGGGTATATGCCCAATAGTGGGATTGCTGGGTCATATGGTAATTCTACTTTTAGTTTTTTAAGGAACCTCCATACTGTTCTCCATAGCGGCTGTATCAATTTATATTCCCACCAACAGTGCAAGAGGGTTCCCTTTTCTCCACACCCTCTCCAGCATTGGTTGTTTGTAGATTTTCTGATGATGCCCGTTCTAACTGATGTGAGGTGATACCTCATTGTAGATTTGATTTGCATTTCTCTAATGATTAGTGATGTTGAGCAGCTTTTCATGTGCTTCTTGGCCATCTGTATGTCCTCTTTGGAGAAATGTCTATTTAGGTCTTCTGCCCATTTTTGGATTGGGTTCTTTGTTATTTTAATATTGAGTTGCATGAGCTGTTTATATATTTTGGAGATTAATCCTTTGTCCGTTGATTCATTTGCAAATATTTTCCCCCATTCTGAGGGTTGTTTTTTTGTCTTGTTTGTAGTTTCCTTTGCTTTGCGAAAGCTTTTAAGTTTCGTTAGGTCCTATTTGTTTATTTTTGTTTTTATTTCCATTACTCTGGGATGTGGATCAAAAAAGATCTTGCTGTGATTTATGTCAAAGTGTTCTTTGTGTCCAGTCTTATATTTAGGTCTCTAATCCATTTTGAGTTTATTTTTGTGTATGGTGTTAAGGAGTGTACTAATTTCAGTCTTTGACATGTAGTTTCCAGTTTTGCCAGCACCACTTATTGAAGAGACTGTCTTTTCTCCATTGTATATCCTTGCCTCCTTTGTCATAGATTAGTTGACCATAGGTGTGTGGGTTTATCTTTGGGCTTTCTATCCTGTTCCATTGATCTATATTTCTGTTTTTGTGCCAGTATCATACTGCCTTGATTAGTGTAGCTTTGTAGTATAGTCTGAAATCAGGGAGTCTGATTCCTCCGCTCCTTTTTTTTTTTCCTCAAGACTCCCTTGGCTGTTTGGGGTCTTTTGTGTCTCCATACAAATTTTAAGATTTTTTGTTCTAGTTCTGTAAAAAATGCCATTGGTAATTTGATAGGGATTGCATTGAATCTGCAGATTGCTTATGGTCATTTTCACAGTACTGATTCTTCCAACCCAAGAATATGGTATATCTCTCCATCAGTTTGTGTCATCTTTGATTTCTTTCACCAGTGTCTTATAGTTTTCTGAGTACAGGTCTTTTACCTTCTCACGTAGGTTTATTCCTAGGTATTTTATTCTTTTTGTTGCAGTGGTGAATGGGATTTACCCTTAATTTCTCTTTCTGATCTTTTGTTGTTAGTGTATAGGGATGCAAGAGATTTCTGTGCATTAATTTTGTATCTTGCAACTTTACCCAATTCATTGATTAGCTCTAGTAGTTTTCTGGTGGCATCTTTAGGATTCTGTATGTATAGTATCATGTCATCTGCAAACAGTGACAGTTTTACTTCTTCTTTTCAAATTTGTATTCCTTTTATTTCTTTTTCTTCTCTGATTGCCATGGCTAGGACTTCCAAAACCATGTTGAGTAATAGTGGTGAGAGTGGACATCTGTGTCTTGTTCCTGATCTTAGAGGAAATGGTTTCAGTTTTTCACCATTGAGAATGATGTTTGCTGTGGGTTTGTCGTATGTGGCCTTTATTATGTTGAGGTAGGTTCCCTCTCTGCCCACTTTCTGGGGAGTTTTTATCATAAATGGGTGCTGAATTTTGTCAAAGCTTTTTCTGCATCTGTTGAGACGATCATACGGTTTTTATTCTTCAGGTTGTTAATATGGTGTATCACGTTGATTGAGTGCATATATCGAAGAATCCTTGCATCCCTGGGATAAATCCCACTTGATCATGGTGTATGATCCTTTTAATGTGTTGTTGGATTCTGTTTGCTAGTATTTTGTTGAGGAGTTTTGCATCTATATTCATCAGTAATGTTGGTCTGTAATTTTCTTTTTTTGTAGTGTCTTTGTTTGGTTTTGGTATCAGGGTGATGGTGGCCTCATAGAATGAGTTTGGGAGTGTTCCTTCCTTTGCAGTTTTTTGGAAGAGTTTGAGATGGATAGGTGTTAGCTCTTCTCTAAATGTTTGATAGAAATCACCTGTGAAGCCATCTGGTCCTGGACTTTTGTTCGCTGGAAGATTTTAAATCACAGTTTCAATTTCATTACTTGAAACGGAAAGTAATTCTGTTCATATTTTCTGTTTCTTCCTGGTTTAGTCTTGGAAGGTTATACCTTCCTAAGAATTTGTCAGTTTCTTCCAGGTTGTCCATTTTATTGGCATAGAGTTGCTTGTAGTAGTCTCTGAGGATGCTTTGTATTTCTGCAGTGTCCGTTGTAACTTCTCGTTTTTCATTTCTAATTTTATTGATTTGAGTCCTCTATCTCTTTTTCTTGATGAGTCTGGCTAATGGTTTATCAATTTTATTTATCTTCTCAAAGAACCAGCTTTTAGTTTTATTGATCTTTGCTGTTGTTTTCTTTGTTTCTATTTCATTTATTTCTGCTCTGATCTTTACGATTTCTTTCCTTCTACTAACTTTGGGTTTTGTTTGTTCTTCTTTCTCTAGTTGCTTTAGGTGTAAGGTTAGATTGTTTATTTGAGATGTTTCTTGTTTCTTGAGGTAGGCTTGTATAGCTATAAACTTCCCTCTTAGAACTGCTTTTGCAGCATCCCATAGGTTTTGGATCGTTGTGTTTTCATTGTCATTTGTCTCCAGGTATTTTTTTATTTCCTTTTTGATTTCTTCAGTGATCTCTTGGTTATTTAGTAACGTGTTGTTTAGCCTCAATGTGTTTGTGTTTTTGACGTTTTTTTCCCTGTAATTCATTTCTGATCTTCAGTGTTGTGGTCGGAAAAGATGCTTGATATGATTTCAGTTTTCTTAAATTTACCGAGGCTTGATTTGTGACCCAAGATGTGATCTATCCTGGAGAATGTTCCGTGTGCACTTGAGAAGAAAGTGTGATCTGCTGTTTTGGGGTAGAATGTCCTATAAATATCAATTAAATCTGTCTGATCTATTGTGTCATTTAAAGCTTGTGTTTCCCTGATAATTTTCTGTCTGGATGATCTGTCCATTGGTGTAAGTGAGGTGTTAAAGTCCCCCACTATGATTGTGTACTGTCGATTTCCTCTTTTATAGCTGTTAGCAGTTGCCTTACGTATTGAGGTGCTCCTATGTTGGGTGCATATATATTTATAACTGTTATGTCTTCTTGATCCCTTGATCATTATGTGGTGTCCTTCCTTGTCTCTTGTAACAGGCTTTATTTTAAAGTCTGTTTTATCTGATATGAGTATTACTACTCCAGCTTTCTTTTGATTTCCATTTGCATGGAATATCTTTTTCCATCCCCTCACTTTCAGTCTGTATGTGTCTCTAGGTCTGAAGTGGGTCTCTTGTAGACAGCATATATATGGGTCTTGTTTTTGTATCCATTCAGCGAGCCTGTGTCTTTTGGTTGGAGCATTTAATCCATTCACGTTTAAGGTACTTATCGATATGTACCTGTTACCATTTTCTTAATTGTTTTGGGTTTGTTTTTGTAGGTTCTTTTCTTGTCTTGTGTCTCCCACTTAGAGAAGTTCCTTTAGCATTTGTTGTAGAGCTGGTTTGGTGGTGCTGAATTCTCTTAGCTTTTCCTTGTCTGTAAAGCTTTTGATTTCTCCCTTGAACCTGAATGAAATCCTTGCCGGGTAGGGTAATCTTGGTTGTAGGTTATTCCCTTTCATCACTTTAAATATATCGTGCCACTCCCTTCTGGCTTTTAGAGTTTCTAAAAAAAAATCAGCTGTTAACAGCTGAGAAATCAGCTGTTAACCTTATAGGAGTTCCCTTGTATGTTATTTGTTGTTTTTCCTTTGTTGCTTTCAATAATTTTTCTTTGTCTTTAATTTTTGCCAGTTTGATTACTATGTGTCTCGGCGTGTTTCTCCTTGGGTTTATCCTGTATGGGACTCTCTGTGCTTCCTGGACCTGGGTGGCTATTTCCTTTCCCATGTTAGGGAAGTTTTCGACTAAAATCTCTTCAAATATTTTCTCGGGTCCTTTCTCTCTCTCTTCTCCTTCTGGGACCCTATAATGTGAATGTTGTTGCGTTTAACGTTGTCCCAGAGGTCTCCTAGGCTGTCTTCGTCTCTTTTCATTCGTTTTTCTTCATTCTGTTCTATGGCAGTGAATTCCACCATTCTGTCTTCCAGCTCACTTATCCGTTTTTCTGCCTCAGTTATTCTGCTATTGATTCCGTCTAGTGTATTTTTCATTTCAGTTATTGTGTTGTTCATCTGTTCGTTTGTTCTTTAATTCTTCTGGGTCTTTGTTAAACATTTCTTGCATCTTCTCGATCTTTGCCTCCATTCTTTTCTGAGGTCTTGGATCATCTTCACTGTCATTATTCTGAATTCTTTTTCTGGAAGGTTGCCTATCTCCACTTCATTTAGTTGTTTTTCTGGGGTTTTATCTTGTTCCTTCATCTGGTACCTAGCCCTCTGCCTTTTCATCTTGTCTTTCTTTCTGTGAATGTGGTTTTCCTTCCACAGGCTGCAGGATTGTAGTTCTTCTTGCTTCTGCTGTCTGCCCTCTTAGATGAGGCTATCTAAGAGGCTTGTGCAAGCTTCCTGATGGGAGGGACTGGTGGTGGTTAGAGCTGACTGTTGCTCTGGTGGGCAGAGCTCAGTAAAAGTTTAATCCACTTGTCTGCTGATGGGTGGGGCTGGGTTCCCTCCCTGTTGGTTGTTTGGCCTGAGGCGACCCAGCACTGGAGCCTCTGCGGCTCTTTGGTGGCGCTAGTGGTGGACTCCGGGAGGTCTCACGCCAAGGAGTAACTTCCCAGAACTTCTGCTGCCAGTGTCCTTGTCCCCATGGTGAACCACAGCCACCCCCTGCCTCTGCAGGAAACCCTCCAACACCAGCAGGTAGGTCTGGTTCAGTCTCCTTTGGGGTCACTGCTCCTTCCCCTGGGTCCCGAGGTGCACACTACTTTGTGTGTGCCCTCCACTAGTGGAGTCTCTGTTTCCCCCAGTCCTGTCAAAGTCCTGCAGTCAAATCCCGCTAGGCTTCAAAGTCTGATTCTCTTAAGAATTCCTCCTCCCGTTGCCGGACCGCCAGGTTGGGAAGCCTGACGTGGGGCTCAGAACCTTCACTCCAGTGGGTGGACTTCTGTGGTATAAATGTTCTCCAGTTTGTGAGTCACCCACCAGCAGTTATGGGATTTGATTATATTGTGATTGCGCCCCTGCTACCGTCTCGTTGTGGCTTCTCCTTCGTCTTTGAATGTAGGGTATCTTTTTTGGTGAGTTCCAATGTCTTCCTGTTGAGGATTGTTCAGCAGTTGTGATGCCGGTGCTCTCGCAAGAGGGAGTGAGCGCACGTCCTTCTACTCCGCCATCTTGAACCAGTCTCTGCGGTGGCTTCTCCTGTTGTTTTGATGCTTTTTATTCCTTTTTATTGCCTTATTGCCCTGGCTAGAACTTCGAGTGCAGTGCTGAATACAGGTGGCAAAGGGGGCATCCTTTCTTTGTTTTGGGTCTTAGAAGGAAAGCGTTCAGTCTCTCACCACTGAATATGTTTTCTGTGCTCTTGTCATAGATGCCCTTCACTATGTTGAGGAAGTTTCCTTTATTCCTAGTTTATTAAGTGTTTTTATCAAGAAAATGTGTTGAATTTTGTCAAATGATTTTTCAGTGTCAGTTGAGATGACTGGTTTTTGTCCTTCATTCTTTTAATGTGGTGTATATTACACTGAAGGATTTTCATATGTTGAACCATTCTTGCATTCTGGGAATAAATCCCACTTGGTCATAGTGTATAATTTTCTTCTAATCTGCTGCTGAATTCAGTTTGTTAGTATTTTGTGGAGAATTTTTGCATCAGTGTTCTTAAGGGATGTTGGTCTGTAATTTTCTTTTCTTGTGATGTCTTTGGTGTCAGGGCAGTGCTGGCCTCACAGACTGAATTTGGTAGAAAGTGCTCCCTTTAGTTTTTTTGGGGAGACTTTGAGAAGGATTGGTGTTGTTAATTCTTCTTTAAATGTTTGGTAGAATTCCAGTGAAGCTATCTGGTATGGGCTTTTCTTTATTGGGAGGTGGGTCTGACTGTTGAAGACGAGGCGGCATGGATGAAGCCACCTCCAGTGTCACCCAAAGTCACACAGGCAGGGAAGGTGAAGCCGAGACTGGAGACTGTGTTTCTGTGGGGGAGGAGAGCTGTGTCAGGCAGACGGGCCTCCTTCCTTATCCAGCTCCCCACTTCCTGGTGGGAAAGAAGGGTCCAGACTTATATCCTGGGCTGGAGCCTACACCCCTTTCCCCAGCCCCATCTCCCCATCCTGCGCAGCCCGCTTCCTTCCGTGTAGGCAGCAGAGGGTGTGGGATGCAGGCAGCTGTGGACCCTGCTGGGTGTGAGGTGGCCATGTGGACGTGGCAGGTGTGCCTGTCCCGCCTCCCTGCTGGTGCCGCTCTGCTTGCCTCAGGGGCAGGTCTGGAAAAGGCCATGGCAGAGGGGCTGCAGCTGCCCATTCAGCCTCCTCGGGGGCGTCTGCCTGGGAGCTTCTGTTTGGGCCCCTTGGGGCTCCCTTGGGGAGTGTCCATGTGTGCACCTCCTGATTTCATGGCCCTCCTGGATAGGATCCCCAGGGGCTGGAGAATTGAACACACTCCCAGTAACTTGTGGGTCAAAGATAAAATCATAAAGGAAAGACGATAAAAATACTGCATAGCAGAATGTGTAGAGTGCAGCTGCGGTGGATTTTGCAGGGAGGCCTACAGCCTTGTCAGGATGCACTGGAGGAGGAGGGAGGTTGAGGGTCTGCGGGTGCAGCTTCTAACCTAGCACAGAGGATGAGGAAACCACAGGAAGCGGTCACACGAGCAGAGGTTACGGAGCTGGATGGAGATGGAAGGCCCGTGGCCGCCCGGACGTCAGGACACAGCACGGGGAGGTGGGCAGGGCAGCAGGGCCCCTCACGTTCAGCCTGCAGGACACGGGGCTTCCCTCACCCTCTGTCTCCCCAGGACCTGTTTGTTAAGTACGCCTGGAATAACTTCCTGCACTTCCAAGTGGAGCTGTGCATAGCCGCCATCCTGTCCCACTCTGCCCGGGAGGACAGGGCCGTGGCCAGCGGACCTGAGGGCGCGGTGGAGCCTCTGCCTTCCAGCGGGGACCCGGAGACCCCCCAGCCTGCCGCCAGCCGCCCTGAGAGCACAATGGTGACCCACGTAGGTCCAGGCAGCGTCACGCGTGTAGCTGTGTCCTGCATGTCCCGTGTGTCACTGCGTGTCCTGTGCATCCTGTGTATTGCTGCGTGTGCTGAACCCCACCCCGACCATGTGGACATTAACGCTGCTTTGGGCCCTCGTGTGCTTTCTCCTCTAACCCTCCCGTGACACGGGGTGAGCTGCTCTCCTTTCACCCGTGAGACGGGAAATCCCAAAGAAGGTGTCCATGTTTGCCAGGGCCCCAGAGCCGGTGGAGTGGAGGGCCCCGGAGGGGTGGAGGAGAAGCCCCGTTGCTGCCCCCGGGTCGGCTCCCCAGGCCCTGAGGGCAAGCAGCCCCGTCATGGTGTGAATGCCGTGCCGGGGAGGCGCCGGGGAGGGGGAGCATATCCAGTTCTCACAAGAAGACTTTCTGGGATTTGGAGCCTCTGGAAAGCGTGGCTGCTCTGCACGGCCCGCCTCTTCCCTGACGCTTTCCCGCTCACCCGAGCACACTGTGTGGAGACCCGCTGGGGCCGCCCTTCCCGGGGCCGCAAGCAAGAGCATCCTGAGCGGCCGCGCGCGGGGCTGCAGGGAGTCGGCCTTAGTGGGTGTTCGCTAAGGAGGGAAGGAGGAAGCAGCACGTGGATGGAGCATGTGGCACAGGCGATCCCCAAGCCGAGGAGCCCACCTCTGCGTGCGGGGCCCTGGGGGTCGGCTCTGCCCCCCACCCCCGGGTGGCTGCAAGGCTCAGACAGGAGGGGCTTGGCAACGGGGCCCCTGACCAGAGACCTGGGAGAGGGTCGAGAAGGGCTGCACCTGCAGGCCTGAGCCGGAACACAGCCAAGGGGGTAAATAGCCAGGAGTGGGCGCTTTCAGTGATGAGAGCCACAGGGGGTGGGTGTGTGCAGCGGCCATGCAGGCCAGCAAGGGACCTCACCCAGATAGTGAGGCCACACGCGGGGTGGGCGTGCGATTTGGGGCCCGGAGCAAACATTCCAGATACCGGAAGCTGCCTGTGTGAGGGCCTGGAAGCAAGTGAGCCCTGGGGCCACCGGCCTCTTCCTCCTGGATGGAGAAGGCAGGAGAGTGGCCCGAGGGGGAGGACACGACCGCCGGGAGGCTGAGGGGACGAGAGTGTCCTGATTCGAACCCCGTCGCCACGTGGACGAGCCTGAGCAGAGCCTACCTGGGCGTCGGACGGGGACTGCAGGGCTGGGCTGTGATGCTTTCGCCGCCCACAGTGAACTTGGGGCTGACGTGTGCGCCTGCTGCCTGCTAAGCCCACTCAGTCCAGGGCTGGGTGGAGGGGAGCGTGCAGCCCTGCTGGCCCTGACCCGTGCCACCTGTCTGCCAGCTGTTCCAGAAGTGTTGCCTGGTCCAGAGGATCCTGGAGGCCTGGGAAGCCAATGACCACACACAGTAAGGACCACTAGGGCTCTGCGTGGGGCTCCAGGGCTGCCATGGAGGGTTTGTTTTCAAGGAAGGGTCCCACCGCTGTGGGAGCAGCTGCAGTGCTGCTGGTGGGGCCAGGGCGCGGGGCAGGGTAACGCGGCCTGCACAGCCCGGCCCCTGGCTCCATGGGCCCCTCACCCTCTTCCTCCCTTGCCCGTCCATCAGCAGAGACCCCAGTCCTGTGCCTGCACTGTGTCCCGAATCCTCCCACGTCCCCATCCCAGCCTCCAGCCACTTCTCTTACTGAAGCCTCAGACCCTTGAAAGAGCATCCGGGCCCCTTTCTGCTTCCCTCTTGCCCCATCTGCTCTCTCGTTGCTGATAAGCTGGGATCTTGCTGAAACCAGCAGGTGGTGTCACTTCCTGCTTGAAAGTCTTGACTGCCCAGGTCCCTGGTGTGACTGCAGGGTCGGGTCCAGTGGGCAGCCCTGTGCCCCCTGTGCTCCTACTCTGCCCCGCCAGGGGCTGCTCTGGGCAGGTGGGCAGAGCTCTGCGACCGCACCTAGTTCGTCCCTTCTGTCCTGCTGTTACTGAGCCCACAAATCTGCGTCCGCTCCCAAGTAGCAAGAAGCGAGGTGGGGCCGCCCCGCCTTCCGCTGGGCCCGGCGTGCGTAGTGCCCAGGGAGGCCTGTGCTGAGTCTGCTCCTGTATGTGTTTTGTGTGTTGGTGCACAGGTGTGTGCCTGTGTGAGGGGAGGGCTCACTGCTGTCACCGAGGGGTCCTTGGGCCATAGTAAGCCGTGGACGGGCGTGTGAGCCTGGATGCCTGCAGGCCGCGGCCTCAGCGCGGTTCTCCCGCGACCTGGACAGCCGCTCACAGGCCTCCACCCTCAGCCCGGCTTCGCGTCTGGGCCAGTTCTGCCTGCCCAGTCTCTCCTGACCCCCTTCCTCTGCCGGGTGGGCCCACCGATTGGGGACCACCTTCGCTTCCTCTCTGGTTGTCGTCAGGCTCTGAAGAGAGAGAATACTGTTGAAAGCAAGCGCTGTCCACTCTGGGACCCAAGGGCTGTGTTTCTGTAACGGACGCACCAGAGTCTCACAACTGACACCCTTCCTGCTGCATCAGGGATCTGAAGACTTGCTGCTCTGTTGGGTCCTGTGTGGGAGAGATGAGAAGTGGGGGGAGAGCCACGTGTTTGCGGCCGTGCGGGACGCGCAGGTGGACGGGAGCCAGCCCGCTGCCCCTGCTGCTCTGCCTACTCCCGGGTCCTGGGTCCACCCTCGGTCTTCTCTGGGGGCTCGGGACGCGCTTGGTCAACACTCGCAGCCCCAGCCGGGCGCGGGTCTGGTGGTCTGCGCAGAGTGGGAGCGGCAAATGCCCGCCTCACTTGTAGGCAGGGAGTGGAGCGACGCGGGTGCGGAGCAGGTGCTCCAAAAGTAAGCAGCCTGCAGGCGAGGCCACGAGACGGCTTCGCAGGGCAGTGGGCCCGCGGGGAGGAGGCCGCAGAGCCGAGGCCGGGCCGGCTGGAGGCACCGTGGAGGAGGGCCGGCGGCAGGCCTGACGCCACGCTCTCTTTCAGGGCAGCGGGTGGCATGAGGCGCGGGAACATGGGCCATCTCACCCGGATCGCCAACGCAGTGGTGCAGAGCCTGGAGGGGGGCCCCGTGCAGACCCAGGTCAGCGAGGTCCTCCGAGGTGAGCGCCTCCAGGCCCAGGTGTCGCTGCCCGAGGTGCCCCGCCCCTGCCCTTGGCCCATCGGCGGACCGGACCAGCACTGGTGCCACACACTTGGCCCCCCCTTTGCCACGGGGGCTGTCCTGTCAGCTGCGCCTGGGCCTGGGCGGCAGCCTCCTCTGTGCCCTGGGCCGCCCGCGCCGGCCCAAACGCCTGCTCTCCTGCTCCGCCGTCCGGCTCTTCTCTGAGCTCGTGGCTCATCTGGGGAGCGGCCGCAGGGCCTGAGCAGAGGCCATCCTGGCCAGGCTTGCTCTCCCTCATACCCCACGGGCCTCCTCGTCGCGATCCGGGGCCCCGAGCGGGGGGCCGCCGCCCATGCCCCTTGCCAGCCCTCGCACGTTCTGGGCGCCCAGTCTGTAGCTCCGGCACTGGGCTTTCTGGCCTGAGCTGGGGAGAGCCCGAGGAATCTTGGTTCAGATGGGAGAAGGCGGGCAGCTTAGAAGGGCCTGTGTGGCCTCTTGGGGAGGAGGACGCCGGGCCAGCCTGAGCAGCACATGGTGACAGGGCTGACAGGGTGACGCAGGGGCGTGCGCTCGGGGCGGCCTGAGGGTGATGGACAGTGACGGCCACAGGGGCTGGGACCCTGAGGGCACTTGGGGGCTCGTGCTGGTTTCACAGCCAAGACAGTTTGTCCCCCGTGCTGTGTGGGGGCCTGAGGACAGGGCTGGCCAGGGGGCAGGGGGACGCGTGTGCTCAGTGAACAGCGAGCGGGAGTGAGCACCGTCTGGGGGGCCCCTGGAGCGCCATGTGTGCTGTCGGGGCGGGGTGATCCCCATCCCTTCTGGGGGCCGTGGTGCCCTGAGTCCGGGGCAGGCAGGGGAGGTGCTGGGTTTGTCCCTGTCCTGGGCTGGGGAAGCTGCCCCGCAGACGTCCAGTTGGTCGTGCAGTGGGCGTGGCCTCCATGGCCCCCCGCCCCCGTGCCCTCGCCTAGTTGCCCCCATGGTGACCTTGGCCATGGCCCCCTGTGGTCCCAGGGCAGCTGTGCCAGGAGGCTGGGGGGGGGGGCGGGGCCCTCTGACACGAGCGGGCTGCTCTCAGTCCGGCCCCCAGCCCGTCAGCACCTGTGACGAGCGTGTGCACCCAGGACGGCCCGGTGTGGGGTTGGGGGCGAGCATGAAGCTCTCTCTTTCTGGACTGTGAACGTCTCTGGGCTCCGACCTCCCCGGAAAAACAGACACACCCAGGCCTGCTGGGTTGGGCCTGTAAGGCCAAGAGGGACGTGCCCGTGCCCCGTGGTTCCTGTGTCCCCGGGGCTCCTCGGTCGGCCTGAGAGCCCTCGCGGGACCAGGATGCAGCTGCTGGCTCCATCCCAAGGGCTCACCGGGCAGCCTTCCCCGCAGGGCTCCCCTCGGATTGCCGCGGGCGCTGGGAGAGCTTTGTGGAGGAGACGCTGACGGAGGCCAACCGCAGGAACGCGGTGGACCTGGTGAGCAGGCCCCAGGCCGGCCGAGAGTGGGGGGCCCTCTGGGCAGAGCGCTGTCCCCACCCTGGTCCCTGCCCGACCTGGGCTTGCGGGACTCCTGGTGCCCGAGGCCCGGCGCGCCCTGCAAGGGAGGGTGGGTCGGCACGGCCCCAGACGCTGTCTCATGCCCACCCACCCTGGCCGTTGCAGGTTAGCACGCACCATCTTCACCCCTCGAGTGAGGACGAGGACATGGAGGGCGTTTTCCCTAACGAGCTGTCCCTTCAGCAGGTGCGTGAGGCCAGGCCCCTCGTCCTGAGCTGCTCTCGGCAGCGCTTAGGCCTCGCGAGTGTCCTGCACGCGTCACCAGAGCCTCGGGCGGGGCCGGGGAGGTGCTCATCCCCCCGCTTCTGCAGGGGGTGCAGCCCCACCCTCCTCTACTTAGGGGGCGCCCGCAGGGCCACTTGACACTGATGAGACCCTTGGGGACGTGGTGGGCGAATGGAAAGTCAGAGTCACAGGCTCTTTGGACATGGCTGCCTGTGGGTGCCCAGCCGAGAGGGCAGGACCTGGGAGAAGCCACTGAAGCACCAGGGGGGTTCCTGAGAGCGGCCACGGTCCTGTTGCCCAGGCTTTCTCCGAGTACCAGGTCCAGCAGATGACGGCCACCTTCGTGGACCAGTTCGGCTTCAGCGACGAGGAGTTTGCTGAGCAGGACGACAGCGTCAAGTGAGCCCAGTGGGACGTGCCCACCTGCCCCACCCTCGTGCCTTTGGGAGGGAGCCGGGCTCTGCTCAGTGTGACCAGGTCCCTGACCTGTGGCTCAGCCCTGCCTGGCCTTCAGGGCCATCACACCACTTGCTCAGCTGGAAGCCACATGTGACCCAACGGCCTGGAGACGCCCTGTGGGGCGGCAGAGCAGCCGGGTGGGAGTCACCCCTCGCCGCCCATCCAGAGGTGGGAGGGGAGCCCGTGCACCCACCCGGGCTCGGCCTGCAGCCCTGGCCCCCCGCCCCTGCCTTTGCCTCCCTCGGTGGGCTGCTTCCCCCTTCTCTCCCTCTTGGGGGGACTTGACGGCATCCCTGTTGTCCTCGCAGCGCCCCATTTGACAGGATAGCGGAGATCAACTTCAGCGTCGACGCTGACGAGGACAGCGTGAGTCCCGTGGATGCCCCTTGGGGGTGGCCGGGCGTGTGGGGGCCATGTGGCCCACGTGTGCTCTCCTGCAGCCCGGTGCCGCTCTGTTTGAGGCCTGCTGCAGTGACCACATCCAGCCTTTTGACGAGGACGACGACCTCTGGGAGGACGAGGAGACACACTGTGTGGCCCGAGTGACCAGAGCCAGGTGGGCCTGGGCGCCACACGGGCACCAGCCCTGTCTCAGCCGTGCCGTGGCACCCTGGGCAGGTGGGAAGGGCTGCTCTGACCGTGGGTCTCCCCCCAGGTTCGGGGGCCCTCACGCTTCAGAGAGCTGCCGGAAGGACGGCCTGGAGCACCGAGGCCAAGGTGGGGAGGAGAGCTCGGAAGCAGACGGGGCTCGGGCGGGCGCCCCTCGGGCTGCCGTCCAGGAGGAAGGTCCTCGTGTTGAGGGTGGCTCAGAAGGTAGATGATGGGGCCACAGGGTGTGGGCCGGGCAAGGGGCTTGGGCGGGAACGTGGGGGACAGGATTTGGTGCCCTGGCCTGTGGGCCTGTGTGTGTGTGTGGCTGGGCTGCTGTGGGCCTGATGCCCACTGACCCCCCGGCACACACTTTCAAACACGCTCATATGCCCTTGGTCTCCCGCCCCGTCACGGTCACTCTTGGCCACGCCGTCACGGCTAGAGGCGGGTGTCCCCCAGTACCGTGGGGGAAGGCACACCCACACCATTGCTGTGGGGCCTCCACCACCGGTCACGTGCTGGTCAAGGGGCCTGGACACCGCGTCTCCCCCAGCAGGCTCCCCCTGGACGGTGTCTGATGAGCCAGTGAATTCCACGGCCTCAGGCCTGGCCCCGGCAGTGGCGATGGACGTGGGTTCCAGTGTGTGGGCGGCCAGCGCGCCCAGCGCCTCGGCTGCGGAGGAGAGAGGCTGGGCCAAGTTTGCCGACTTCCAGCCTTTCTGCTGGTGAGGCGGGGCCGGGGCGGGGGGCGGCCCCGGCTGCCTGGGGGCCGGGTCTCCTGGGCGTGGGCTCAGAGTTGGCCTCGTCTGCAGCTCTGAGTCGGGGCCCAGGTGCAGCTCCCCCGTGGACAGAGGTCACGGCGATGCCCAGGGTGGCCTGAACCGGGGCCCAGAGAGAACCCGTGAGTAGGGGCGGCCCCAGGGGCAGGGGTGTGGGAGGGGGAGGCCAAGACCTCGGGGCCGCTGTATTGCCCTGGTGATGTTGGAGTTTGCGCCACGTGCGGGGACTGGAGTGGGTGTGTGGAGGGGTCAGGACCCCGGCTCCAGGCACAGGACGGCCAGCGAGGCCCTCGGGCTGGCCTCAACGCACAGGTCCGACCAGCCCACACCCGTCTGTGTCGCCAGGACCCCAGCCAGAGCCTGTCTCCCCAGGCCTGGCCGCCTGCTAGGTGTGGATCACACGTGTGCGCCGCGCCACCCCAGTGCTTGTCCTGGGAGCTGTTCAGGGCCCTGGCCCTGAGCTCCCTGTCAGATGGGCTTGGAAGCCCCCCAGGATATCAGGGCCACACGGGGAGGGACTTGGAAGCCAGCCACAAGGCTGAGTGGTGGCCCTCCCTGCAGGGAGGACCGTTCTTCCTGAAGTTCCTGTGAATTCACAGACGCACGTGTGCACGTCACACGCACGCGGCAGTGGGTGTGGGGGACAGGTCTGTCACCAGTTGCAGGCTGAAGTTCCCGCGTGCGCCATACTGGTCGCTCTGTCCTCACCTGGTGTCACCGGCTCCCTGTGTTGCAGCTGGCCCGGCCACTCTGGGTGCCTGGAACGCATGTGTTGCCAGGAAGGCGCCCCTGGTGGCCTCCAGCAGCCGAGAGGACAAGCAGAAGGTGGCTTTGGCCTCGGAGGCTGTGAGGATGGGTCCCGGTCGGGAGGCTCCCCCGCCGCCAGTGTTAGTCCCCAGGTGAGCAGGACAGGCTGGGTGGCGGGCCCCCGGGTGCAAACGGAGGTCTGGCTGTCCGCAGCACTCCGCTGGCCCAGGGGCAGGCCGACCCTCCTGTCCTGATGGCCCCGTGACTCCTTGGAGGTCAGCTTTGGACAGGAGGGACACTGCTTTGTCCAGGTGGAAGCTGGGGTGACCGTTGAGACAGCACGGGGCCAGCCCGCCTCAGGCCGCGTCGGAGAGAATGGCCAGGCTTTTGGGGTTCCGGGTGGGCTCTGGAGCTGCCGCTCTCCTGGGGCGGGTGCCTAGTCCCAGACTTGCGCCCACCTCAGTCGGGCGCCTCGGACACACGTGTCCATCACGCTGGACCGGGAGGACGGGGGTGTTTTGGGACTTTGCTTGGGGCCCTGACCTGGGTCGTCCTCCCTGCAGGCTTGGCCCGTGCACCCCACCCCTGCGCCCAGGGGGCAGGTCCGGGCCTCTGGGGTCGGCTGGTGGACACATGCCTCCTGGTTGGGCGGGTGGGCAGCGTGAGGAACCGCGTGCGGTGAAGACGGAACGGGGCAGGAGGGCTGGTGGGACGTGAGGGAGAAGGTGGTGCTGGGGTCAAGGCCTGAAGGGGCTGGGGGGGGGGCCGGGGGGCCAGGCCAGACCCCCACGAGGGGACGAGGAACAGAGACTGACCGTGCTGCTCCCGTGAGGTCCCCACCCAGTGACCCTGGAGCGTCCCTGCTGACGCTGGGGGTCCAGTCTAGCTCCCAGGACCCCAGGGTGCGCCCGTCCCCGCTGGCGCCCTGCACTGGGGCTCGGGGCAGTGGGCACAGCCTGGAGGGAGCAGGGTCAAGCTGCACAGTGCGTGTCGGGGGAGGGGCGGTTCACGCCGCCGCTGCAGGGTGGGGCGAGCTTGACGCCTGGGCCCGGGGAGAACCTCAGCGCTGGGGTAAAGGTGTACACGCGGCTCCCAAACGGTTTGATTCCTTCTTGAAGCTTAGGGTCATCGAAATTTTTAAAACCTTTTCCTCTTCCTAACTCCCCGTTCCCCCAAAACCCACCCGGCTCCGAGAAGCAGTTGTTGTTCCGGAAGCAAAGCCTTTTGGTCCTCAGGGCGGTCTTCGCGAGCCTTGGCCATTGTGGGGGGACACGCGGGGCTCGTCTCCAGGCTCTGCCCTCACTGGCTCGCGAGGGTCAGTGCCGGGCTGGAGGAGACGTCACACAGCAGAAGCAGGCGCTGGGCAGGTGTGGGCTGGTGGGGGCACCGTGGGCTTGCTCTCTGGGCCCCCAGACCAGAGCTGAGTGCCAGGGCTGGGTGTCCCGAGGCCGCCTGCCTCCCGCACTCAGCCTTTCTAGGTGTGGGCGGCGGGAGTGTTGTGGACAGACGTGGCCTGAGAGGTGTTCCAGGGAAGGGCCTTGGGCCTGTGTGGTCCACAGAGCGGTGAGGGTTGCTGGGAGCACCTAAGGGGCATGTTCCAGACTGGGGTGGGGATGTGGCGAGGGCCGTCTGGAGGGGGCCGAGGGGGACGGGATGCCCGGGATGAGTGCTGCTGGGAAGGAGGCTCAACGCTCTGGTGGACTGACAGGCGGTCTCTGGCGTGTTTGGAACTTGGGGTGGCAGAGGGGCCTGGGCCATCTTGCAGGGTGGAGCCCCAGCGGGGGTGGTCCAGTAACTGGAGCCTGTCTGCCACGCAGGTCTGAGTGCGCCACCAGCACGCCTCCAGACCTGGCCTCCCTTGCGCCTGTGGAAGTG